>NC_134706.1:35591795-35966795 GCF_043290135.1 Rhipicephalus microplus | reverse complement strand
GGTCAACCTTCAAGACGCGCTTTGCAGAAGTCTTTGGCCGACCCGCTGTTCACAAGCTCCGCGCCGAACAGCGCTTGCGCGGCCGCGCACAGCGCTCTGGCGAGACCTTTACCTCGTATATTGAGGATATTCTGGAGCTCTGCCGTCGTATCGATTCCCACATGTCTGACACTGACAAAATACGGCACATCATGAAAGGTATCGAGGACGACGCCTTCCACATGCTCGTTGCGAAAAACCCACAAACCATCGCCCAGCTTATTCAACACTGTCAGAGTTTTGACGAGCTGCGGAGAGAGCGCATTTCTACTCGACGTCCAAACCTCGACACGAGCTCTACATCTGCATTAACCATTGGCGCTGTTTCATCAGAACAAAGCATCTTAATGCAGCAAATTCAGCAGCTCGTCCGAGAAGAAGTGGCGCGCCAATTGCCTCTTGTACCGCACGTTCCGGGCAGTGCGCACACACTGACCCCAACGCTCCGCAAGACAATCGAAGCGCAAGTTTCTGATGCCCTGTCTCCTATATACCATCCTTCGCCTATCTCCGCCCCTCTCACTTACGTTGAGGTCGCCAGACAATTGCCGCCGTCGCTACCATACGCCACGGATCTTGCTAGACAGCCCCGTCCCATCTTCGCTGCAAATCCCCCTGTCCGTCCCCACCCACCTTCTGTTCAGCACGCCGCACTACCATCAACTAACCCTTGGCGCACTCCGGACAACAGGCCGATTTACTACTTCTGCCATCTTCCCGGTCATGTAGCACGCTACTGCCGCCGTCGGGATTATAACCCAACTGCTGGTGGGGCGACTTACGGCTATCATCCAGAGCCACCACAGTCGTCTTCGTTCCACCCCACGTCGGAACAGTCGCCGCCACGTCGCCGCGGCTTCGACAGGGATCGGTCACCCTCACCACGGCGCCGTTCGATTTCTTCTATGCTTCCTCGATCAGCCCCCACCCAAACGGAAAACTGACCATCGCAGTTCCCGAGGCAAGAGCTGCGCATATATCGAAAATTTCAAGGCCGCCCTTTCTACCTGCTAATGAAATAACTGTGCGTATTGATGACGTGCCTGTGCAAGCACTCGTTGATACTGGTGCTGCCGTGTCTGTGCTAAGTAATGAACTGTCCCACAAGTTGAAGAAGCTTACACTACCACTTTCCGATGTCTCTCTCCGCATGGCCACTTCGCATCACATACAACCTTCTGCGGCGTGCACAGCTCGACTGGTCATCCAAAATATTTTGTATGTAGTCAAATTCGCTGTGTTTTCCCCATGTTCGCATGATATCATCTTAGGCTGGGACTTCCTCTGCGCTCATCATGCCGTCGTTCACTGTGCGCGTGCCGAACTAGAGTTGTCGACGATGTCTGAACTGCCCCTGTGTGAAGTGCCGACGTCTGAAAGACCTTTCAAGCCGCTATCTTCCCGAGTCACCATGGCCGTGGACCGTCACATCCCTCCTCTATCCTGTGTTCTTATGCCACTGTTCTGCGATGACGCGCCCTCTGTGACCACCCTCTTTTACCCCTCCGACGCCTTTGGCTCTCGCAAAAGCTTCCTTCTCCCGCTCGCAGTTGTCACCGAAGAGAACCCCTGTGGCTCCATTTATATAACGAACTCGTATCCTTCCCCAGCCATATTATTCCGTGGCGAAGTCCTCGGTCACCTTGAGGAAATTGATTCTGTTTCGTCCAGTCACCTACCTGACGACTTGCCATTATCTCACTTAAACACCATTACCTCTAATATTACTCCGACTTCATCTCCGGAGGCTTTTTTCCCATCAATTGACCCTAAACTTCCCGCTGCTCAGCGCACCCAACTCCTGGCTCTGCGCTATATTGCTTCGAGATGTCATTTGACCACACTGCAGCCAACCTTCTTTGTGTCGCACATCTGCAATCGTTCACCAAATCGACACCGGAAGCCATTCACCTTTGCACCAGCGTCCATATCGAGTTTCTCACGCTGAACGCCGTGCCAGTGATAATCAGATGAACAATATGCTTAGACGTGGCGTAATACAACCTTCAAACAGCCCATGGGCCTCTCCGGTTGTACTGGTAAAAAAGAAGGACGGTAGCATCAGATTTTGCGTTGATTACAGGCGTCTTAATAAGATCACGAGAAAATATGTTTATCCGCTGCCAAGAATCGATGACGCCCTCGATTGCCTACAAGGAGCAGAGTTCTTTTCTTCTTTAGACCTTCGATCGGGCTACTGGTAGGTTTCTATGAATGAAGCCGACCGCCCCAAGACTGCGTTTGTAACGCCTGACGGATTGTATGAATTTAACGTGATGCCATTCGGCCTCTGTAATGCACCTGCCACCTTCGAGCGTCTCGTGGACAACATTCTTAGAGGCTTTAAATGGAACCCATGCCTGTGCTATTTGGATGACGTCGTCGTTTTCTCGAAGGACTTCGACTCCCGCCTCAGCCGCCTCGCAAGCGTCCTGACTTGTCTTTCGGACGCTGGACTGCAGCTGAATTTGAAGAAATGCCACTTCGCTGCCCCCCAGCTTACCATATTAGGGCATGTTGTTAGCAGGCATGGTGTTCGTCCTGATCCAGCCAAGCTTAGCGCTGTCGCCGACTTTCCCAGGCCAGCTACACTAAAAGAACTCCGCAGCTTCATCGGCCTCTGCTCATACTTTCGCCGTTTCGTGCGCAATTTCGCCACCATAATCGCACCCCTGACGCAGCTACTTGCCGACCACCAAGACATCTCGGCGTGGTCCCCAGCATGCGATGAAGCATTCGCCTCGTTACGGCATCTTCTGACATCACCACCTATCTTACGCCACTTTGATCCAGACGCTCCAACCGAAATCTATACGGACGCTAGTGGAGTACGCCTCGGCGCTATTTTTTCTCAGTGTAAATGTGGCTTCGATGAGTATGTTGTATCTTACGCTAGTCGCACCCTTACTAAAGCGGAAAAGAACTATTCAGTTACCGAGAAATAATTCCTTGCCATTGTTTGGGCAATCACGAAATGCCGACCTTACGTATATGGTCGCCCATTTGACGTCATGACTGGTCACTATGCATTGTGTTGGTTGTCTTCATTAAAAGACCCATCTGGTCGCCTGGCTCGCTGGGCACTACGTCTCCAAGATTACGACATTCGTGTAATTTATCGGTCAGACCGCAAGCATTCAGACGCCAACGCTCTTTCTAGCTCGCCACTTCCCCACGATTATGTTACAGCGTCTGTTTCCCGGTACGAATGTTTTTCACTTGAACATGTCGACATGTTCTCTGAGCAACACCAGGATCAATGGATAGCGTCTCTCTTAGAGTACCTGTCTCAGACGTCTCCAAGTACCGACAACCGTTTACTTCGACGAACTGCTCGCCATTTCACCATCAGTGGCGGTCTTCTGTACCGGTGAAACTACCTATCTGATGACCGCAAATGGTTGCTGGTGATACCTCGCCACTTACGTACTGACGTCTGTGCCTCCTTCCACGCGGATCCGCAATGCGCCCACGCAGGTGTTGTGAAGACGTATGCTCGCTTACGAATTCGATATTACTGGCGCGGAATGTACCGCTTTGTTAGGCAGTACGTCCGTTCATGTACCTTGTGCCAACGCCGGAAGAGCTCCCCTCGCACAACCACAGGACCACTCCAGCCACTGCCGTTTCCTTCTCGGCCTTTCGGCCGCATTGGAATCGACTTGTACGGTCCCCTACCATACACACCGAATGGGTACCGCTGGGTCATCGTAGCCGTGGACCACCTTACGCGTTACGCCAAAACTTCGGCGCTTCCCGAGGCCACTGCGCGTGAAGTCGGCTTGTTCATTCTGTACAACCTCGTCCTCCGGCATGGTGCACCCAGTGAGCTTCTAAGTGACCGTCGGCGTTCCTTCTTGTCAGACGCTGTAGAAGCCCTCCTACGCGAATGCAACATCGTGCATCGAACAACCACCGCATATCACCCCAAACCAACGGGATGACCGAACGATGTAATCGCACGCTGGGTGACATGCTCTCCATTTATGTTTCCGATCACCATACGAACTGGGACCGCGTACTGCCATTCGTTACGTACGCTTACAACAGCTCAATTCAATCTACAACTGGATTCTCCCCGTTCTTTCTTCTTTGTGGTCGGGAACCTTCATAGTTCTTGGACACTATCCTTCTGTACCGCCCAGACCCTTCAGAATCGACGACTTTGGCCGAAGCCGCCACTTATGCCGAAGAATGTCGGCAGCTCGCACGTGTGCTTACTACGCACGATCAGGCTCGCCAGAAGGACTCCCATGACCAACGCTCATCTCCATCGTCATACGCGCCTGGAACAATCGTATGGCTCCGCGTGCCATCGTCTGCCCCAGGCCTTTGCTCAAAGTTCACACCCAAGTATTACGGTCCGTACAGGATCTTGCGTCAGACATCACCAGTCAACTACATGGTTGAACCTATTCAGCCACCTACAGATCAACGGCGCCGCGGGCGTGAAACTGTGCACGTCGACCGTCTAAAAATTCACTACAACCCACAAGTGCACGTCGTGTCTGTGCCATAGGTCACCAGGATGGCTCCTTTTGCACCGGGGAGTCAATGTAGTGACAAAAACACGGGCTTGCTAGAGACGACAAAGATTACGTTTGTTCTGGCAGAGGCTCGTGCTGCTGCAGCTGCTGCTGAAACCGCCGGCTGCTGTCTCGCTTCTGTTCGGCCCATTAAACGGTTGCATCACCCCGGCGTGGCGTCTAACAGTATTCTTACTATTTTTTGTTTTTTTTTATGGGGGGAAGGATTGTCTCTCTCATCGACTACGCACTCGTTCGGTTCCAAAGGGCTCTTAGTTGCCGTTGGGAATGCCTCCGTCGGTCATGAGGCGAGGGGGTCGGTGAACGTTTACGAACAACGTACGGTCAACTTACACGAAGAGAACAGTTAAGTTATTTCAGTGACCTCATCCACAGGCTTAGGTAGCCCGCAGTGGCACACACAGAATAAATAGCGATGTACATAGCACCTGTTCATGGACATTTCATGCGCTCGTCCTTCGAGTGCTAAAATAAAGACGTCTTCAAATATACGTAGCGAATCGCTGGCGCCAGTGTTGGACATGCGCTTCCAAGTTGGGCGGAAATCAGAGTAGTGCAAAGTGATCTTTAGGATTTTATAGCCGCAAGGAAAACAATGACGCAATCATTTATAGAGGTGGCTTTGGTTCTCAAGCTGAAAGAGGTCATCAACAATAGACAAATTGCTGCGTTCAGTAACACTGATATTTGCCTCACGAAATTTCTTGGTGAAAGAATGTTGAGAAGTTATTGGCCGATATTGTTAGATGGCTGTGACAGTACTTGAATAATCAATTAGAATATCGTTGCTTAAGCTGTTGATTAGTTTTGAAATGTTGCCTAAGACTTTCCATTGAAATACAATCGAGCTGGATAATGCTGATTTATTGTTGAAACTACGTTGAACCACTACAAGAATTTTTGCTGAAACGATTCGAGAAACGATTGGCAAATTAAACAACTAGTACTGAAAGTACCTTGAGCATCACCTGTGCAAGGTCGTTGACTAGTATGAAAAAAATGGTTAAAAACTCTTGAATGAAATGTTATCAAGCCGCTCAGTACTCATTGATCGTCGGAAGAACGTTTAGTCCGGACTGAAAGTTCATTGAAACAGAATAAAACCTGCGTTGAATGTCAGTGTAAAAAGAGTGTTGTAGTACCGCCGAACAGTGTAGGTAGACAAGGTAGTTCCTGCTTTGGGGAAACGACAGTGTTAATTGACGCAGATGTGTTCTGAAGGTCAACACTTAGGTCGCAGGATAAGGCCCGCGTATAGCAATGGCATTGGTAAAGAAAAGGAAGCATTAATTGAATAACAAAGAGAAAGAGCATGTTAACCGTGCTGGCCAATTGTTTTATTATTTATATATGAAAAAATGTAGGAAGGTAGGCTTCGTCAGAGCCGGTTCTCCCTACATCATGTTAGCAATATACAAAATACTTGCAAATATCAGAAATATTAAAACTCTTACAATATCAGGCACGTACTAGGAAACAGAAGCCGACGTAGCAGCGAATACCTTCACCGGGGTCTTGGGTATACATCAAAGATGGAGAAAATGAAGCGGTGAACGATGTCTTTAAAATGGCAAACGTGTATTTCTCTCCGATAGGAACTACGCATTTTTTGCCCTGGCACTGAGAGGTACCTCAATATCATCGTATAAAATAGGAGAGTCGACGTACTCTTGACGTCTGTAGTCATAGCCATAACACGTGTCTAGACTCAAAGCGACTCCTTAACCGAAATTTATTTGTTTAAATTTAAAGGTTTGGTCACCTACAACTTTTGTTTTTTGCTCAAGAAGTAGATAGCGCTCGGAAAAAAATATGCGGCATAGGTCGTGGAGGATATGAGACAAGCTGGTTATTGCTAAAACTACTAATCATAGTTTATGAATGACTGAGATGAGCAGGGAGGCACAATCTGTAGTGTTCTGAAGAGGCCAAGGGACCTCTAAGGTAAACTGTGAGAGGACGTGGTAGCGTTAACTTATTCGTTAATAATTTCTGCGATTGTTTCAGGCCGAGAGAAGTTTTTCGAGGGCAAGACTAAATGCCGGGTACTGTCTGCTTCACCAAGCGTTTGTCGTTCGTTGGGGCAGCACAGGATGCCGTTGTGCTTTCGCAGAGGGATGAGACACAGGCGAAACAATGTGCGTATCGATGCAAGATCTCTAATGGAGAAAAATTAGGTTCACGTCACTAATGAGTGTAAAAGAAGAACGAAAAAAAGCTAGAAGCGCAGTATGCCACTCATTTAGGAAACAACACGTATAGCGTAAAACCTAAGCAAGCCTAATATTCATATGATACTGAGGGGACGCGGCCCGAGTTCAAACGCGGTTCCGTCTTAAACAGCCACCTTTTCAAGAATTAGTATTCCGGTGTAGGCCTCCCTTTACTTCTAGGTGTGCCTACAAGTTTGAGACTGCACGTGATTCGAGCAATGAAAGATGACCCTACGTTTGGCCTAAAGTGAACTAGAATATGATACAGTGCACTATAGTGTGGTCATATTTTTTAAAGACATTGCGTTGCACCCAAGAACGCTTCGCCTGGATGAAAACGCGAAACGCTTTGAAGTGTGACTGTGTACATTTCCGGCTGTGAGCAATATCTAGTGTCCGACAACCCAGCCAGCAGGACTTTGCCACCCCCTAACTCCGCAGGTTCCCTGTTTGAGGTCATTGATGTTGACCTGCTTGGTCCTTTTCCGCGATCAACGAACGGCAACTGCTGGATTCTAGTGGCCGTTCACCAGTTGATATGCCACGCTAAAACAGTGGCAATTTCTGCGGCAAAGGTCACTCAATGAGAAAACGATCACAAGCCTAAAATACGTGGACGATATTAGTTGTAAGAAGGGATCAGATATCAGATTGCATTCATGGTTTTTATAGTTTAGAAGGAAGTGTAAACCGGTTGTCTTGACAGGGCATGTTCTGGAAACCTTCTGTTGGATGTGATGCCCACAGTGAATGGGCGCTCAGCTTGCTTTCCTTCGGGACATTCAAAACATAATTCTTGAAAGTTCGACCATTGTATAGATAAATATTGTCCCCGCACCTCCACCAAAACAGCACGGGGTGAGAGTAGGCAGAGCGTAGAAATATATTTACAGATTGTACACGGAGTACCCTGTGTGCTTGAACGAAGATGGCGGAATGGCAACAACAACACGAGCTTTTGTTTAATCGTCATCTTCGTTGCCTTTATGGTGCATTTGTTGGTGTTAATGATGACTTGTATCAATATATTATAATGAAAGAAATTTTGCGCTTTACCTGTGAAGTAAGACCAGTTAAGAAACGGAGCCCTGCCAAGACAATCGCTATATTAGGAACCCAAATATAAAAAGAATAGGTTTCACTTAATTATGTTTTTTTTGTTTGTAGCCTCGGGAAGCCTTGTGAGAAATTCTATGCCTGCCACCCCCTGAGTAGGTAGATGCCGAAATTCCAGGGAGCATCGTCATCACCATTCCCCACCATTTAGTACGTGAAGGGTCAGTGGAGAGGTTGAAGAACTCTAAAAGGAATTAGCCGAATGAATGCCTGCGCGTAGTGCGCATCATTCTTTATTGTGAAGCATATCCACGGAGTGAATGACGATGAGAGGGGCGGAGAACCCATCAGCCCGTCTGTCCTTCCGTTCGTTCTTGCTTCCGTCTGTCCGCGCGACCATCCGTGCGTCAATCCATGCACCCGTCCGTCTGTTCGTGCGTCCACCCGTACGTACGTTCACGCGTCCGTCCGCTCGTCAGCTAGTCTGTCTGTCCGTTCATCCGTACGTCAATCGAGTGAACTCCAAATACCGCCATCTCCCATCTCGCATCCCCTGTGGCACATATCCGCTCTAAAGTGGGTATGTGCCACCGGTGGCTACGTACTACAACTACATATAACGGATGATGTACAGACCCACGCCTTAAGGAGCTTCAACCCTAAAAACAAAACCTCAGCCCACCCAATAAACATGTGATATCGTTCCTGGTAGAAGTCATTGGGAACATATAGCCATGACGGTGGAAATATCATTCACTAAAAATGGCCGAAGGTGCGTATATAACTTAGTATGTGTGGTTGTTAAGCTGCACACAACAAAATCCGTCATGACTTAAACAATGGGCGTCCTAAATATTGCAGTAGTCGCCGTTGTGTGTTTGGGTGAGTCACTTTTTTAGAAAAGCCTTCCTTTTGGTTTTCTTGGCGAGAAACTACTGCATCAAAGGGTCAAGGGAAGAATAAGTGCGTAGCAACTTTTGCCGTTAACTTCGCGTGAGTCAAGCCAGCTGGCAGCTATTTCGGGAAGCAGCCGTCCTACTCAAAATTTTCCAACTTTTGTGTCACGTGGAAGGGGTGACACTCTTGTGGGGCTGCATGTACCTGTGTCATTTAGTGCAGCCTGTGTCATGCGTGGAATTCTTTGACGCGTCGCTTCATATACCGGGTGTTCAAAATTAAGCTTTATGATTTTTTTAAAATTAGGCGCTCGAAGGCACGTGAGAACCACTTGTGCAAATAAGTTAAGCGGCCAGGGGGACAGAAAGTTAGATGATAATTATCGCTGTCAGCAGCCCAATTAACTAAAATTTAATAATTAACTTTTTACTGGCTGCGGTAAGTTGGCATGTTTATATTGAAAAAATGTAGGCAGTGGTGTTTGTACACAGTTTCAGTTGGAAGATTTTTTCTAGCACGCCTGTGTTCCGAGATATCCGGCTCCAAAGTTTAATTGTCTTTCGCACGATTACGCATGCAAGAGGGTGAGGGTCCGCGCAAAGCTCCTCCCTAAAGTGACGCATCTGTTGCGTGTGGTGTTTAGTGTGTGAAGAGGGTGGAAGCGTAGGCATAGGTGATAGCAATTACCCTTGCCCTCTTCGGCCGGCGAAATCAAAATGTGACAGCGCGGTGCGCCATGAGCCTTACGCATGATCCTGATGAACGCGATAACAGGAGACCATTTTTCGCGACGTTTTTTCGTGACTTTAGATCACACTGAGACATCTTCTTGTGAACGCGTTAGCAGGACCGTCCTGCACTAGGGTGCCTCCGGTTAGAGCACAGCGTCTCTGCATTGAAGGTCTACCAAGGAAATCCACGTGGAGTCCTTTCGAGCTAATATGGCTGCTTCTGGCGTGAGGTATTCTACCAAAGTAAAAGTAGACGTGGTGCTTGCAATGGCTGAAATGAATGGCAACGCTTCGTTAGCAATGGAGCTTTACGCGTCTCGCCACCCACACCGTCCCCTTCCAACAAGGCCCACTTTCACAAACCTGTTTCGACGCTTCTGCACAACAGGCTCTGTCCACCTTCCGAGACGGACCAGGAAGGCAATCGTCGATGAAGACTTTGAAATCGACGTTGTCGCGTGCGTAACCTCGATGCCAGAGCTCAGCATCCGACAGATTGCCGATCAGTGCGGTCGCAGCATCGGAACAGTCACAAATGTTTTAAGAAAGCACAAGTTCCATCCATATCACGTTTACCTTCATCAGGACCTAAATGAGGCGGACTTTGAAAGGCGAGTTGACTTCTGCAATTGGGGCCTCATCAAAACTGATCAAGAAAATGACTTTTTGCACAGAATAATTTGGACTGATGAAGCTCGGTTTTGCCGAAATGGAAGTGTTAATCTTCACAACGCCCATTATTGGGCACAAGAAAACCCACACTGGCTGAGGCAGCACAAGCATCAAGTTCGCTGGAGTGTGAATGTGTGGTGCGGCATACTCGGGGACAGGATCATCGGACCTCACTTTTTTGAGGACAACTTGAACGGAAAGATGTACACAGAAGAAATATTAGGTGTTGTCATTGATGATCTTGTCTGCAGTCTTTCCCTGAATGACCTGCGCCAAGTATGGTTTCAGCACGATGGAGCACCACCACATTTTTCTACCAGGGCGAAGAACTGGTTGGACAGACGTTTTCCACAACAGTGGATTGGGCGCGCAGGAGCGATGTTTTGGCCACCAAGATCACCTGACCTTTCTCCGCTCGACTTTTTCCTTTGGGGCTACGTTAAAGATCGAGTTTACGTAACAGAGCCCAGCGATGTTAATGACATGAAGGACAGGATAACATCTGCCTGTGCGAGTATTCCTGCAGAAGTACTGCGCCGAGTCATCGAGTCGACGCGACAGCGGTTCATGCTTTGCGTTGCTGCCGAAGGCAGGCATTTTGAACACTTTTTGGGGCATTGACGTCTTGAGAGGTGAAGAGTTTCGATGAGATTTGTGCATGACCGAAATATGCTTATGTAGCAGCAGGAAATATGCGTTAGCAAGGATAAAACTGTTTCAGTTATTATTGGTGGAGTTGTTGCTCTTGTTTCAATAAAAGTTACAGTACTCGGACATCAGCAGTCACGCTATTCGCGTAGCCCAGGCAACGACCACGCATGCTTCTCTAGTGATTATTACGCACGCGCACTGGCATCCAGATTCTCCGCTCGCACCATTATCTCGGCATGGTATCTGCCACTATCGTTAGAGGCTCTGCAGTTGCGTGTTACGACACTGGTTGCAAGCGTTCTTCGATTTTTGATTTCGACGGCCGAAGAGGGCAAGGGTAATTGCTATCACCTATGCCTACGCTTCCACCCTCTTCACACACTAAACACCACACGCAACAGATGCGTCACTTTAGGGAGGAGCTTTGCGCGGACCCTCACCCTCTTGCATGCGTAATCGTGCGAAAGACAATTAAACTTTGGAGCCGGATATCTCGGAACACAGGCGTGCTAGAAAAAATCTTCCAACTGAAACTGTGTACAAACACCACTGCCTACATTTTTTCAATATAAACATGCCAACTTACCGCAGCCAGTAAAAAGTTAATTATTAAATTTTAGTTAATTGGGCTGCTGACAGCGATAATTATCATCTAACTTTCTGTCCCCCTGGCCGCTTAACTTATTTGCACAAGTGGTTCTCACGTGCCTTCGAGCGCCTAATTTTAAAAAAATCATAAAGCTTAATTTTGAACACCCGGTATAGTAGACAGCATTCAAAATTTTAACATTCTTTTACAGCGAAGTTGTACGTAAACTAGGCGACTAGTAAGTCCGCTAACCTTGTCAACAATTATATACCGAACAGAAAACTGCTAGCAGGTATAGATAGCAGAAACTGAGTAGAAGCCTACTGCTCATCACTTCTCTATTGAAATAATAAATAAGTAAATACATAAAACTCAAATAACAATTTTTAAAATAAAAAAATGACAGCATATTCATGGGATGAATGATGGGGAGTGGAGCAAAGCTGGGTCTGCACGGCGCTGCTGCGCCGCTTCGGCCTCCCGTTCTCGTACGCCGGGATCTTGTCGGCACCGCCGCGCAGCTTCATAACACGCTTCGGCCTCGCGCACTCGCACATGGGGGTTCCGTCTGCGAGCACGAGCCGCCACCGCCTTGCGTGTACGCCGCTCTGCAACCTTGTCCATCCGCGGACCTTCTCAACGCGCGCGCGCGCCAAAACGGTTTTTAATTTACTACGCCGCCGACGAACACGTGATCGCCAACGTCTTCGTGTGACGTCATTCCTATTTTCTCGCACGCTCACACATCGGGGTTCCGTCTTCGAGCATGAGCCACCGCCGCCTTGCGCGCATCACACTTTTTATCGGGAAACCGTGAATCATCCGCTGGCCGCGTCCGTCCATTGTCCGTCTGTATGTTTGATGGACGCACAGATGGATGGACGCAGAGACGGGCGGATGGACGCTTGGATGAACGCAGGGACGGGACGCACAGGTGGACGCACGAAAGGGAGGAAGCATGGACGCACGGACGGACTAAAGCATGGACGGATGCACAAATGAATGGATGCACAGATGAATGGATGGACAGACGCATGGATGGACGCACATATACACACGAGAGTATGGACGGATGCATGGAAGGATGGACGCATGGACGCATGGATGTACGGATGGACACATGGATCGACGGAAGCAAGAATGGACGGAATGACGGATGCTTCGCCCCACTCATCATCGTTCACTCCATCGATATGCTGTGATTTTTCTTTTTTATCATACTACAAGTAAAGTCCTCTAGTGTCGTATCATTCGTTTTTTTTTTTTCAGCTTATGTCCATTTTGTTTTATGTACAAGTTCTGCCCTCTACAGCCGGTTCAAGAACTAACGAGAGGTGGCTACATACGATTACGATAGGACGCTCAGCCCAAGCCTAAAGGAGCTTCGCTCCTAAAAATACCTGTAATAGCTAGCCAAACATCTAGATAAATAAAAACCTGCGCGCTGCACTTCTGATGCACATAAATCGAAGTGGAGGTGCTTCAGAGGACCATACGCTAAATTGAAAAAAATCTCCGCTTTTCTATACCTTTCACGAAAGTTCAGCGTCAGCTTTCTGCGGTGTGATACAAAGCTCCCCTGATCATGCACCTTCACCGAGTGGAATGACTCATTAAATTTTTCATGTTTGTGGCGTACATACAGAAATCGTTTCGTAGCATCAAATACCCTTGCGATCTCGCTAGTCTTGGACGCATGCAATTCATATGTGAAAACGGACACAGTGCATTTGTACCCAATATGCGCTCGCGGGGAAAACAAATATCCAACTGAGGGACATGAAAGAACAACAAAGATACAGGTAAAGAAGATAGGTTTCTGTTCCGTCACAGAGCTGCCATGAGCCGTGTTTGCTTTTGAAGTGCCGCCAACGGAAGTGGGGGAGACGCTTAAGTTCCAAATGGGGGCTCCGTCTATAACTTGAAAACCCTTTTTCCTTTTTTATAGCCACTTTAAACGGGCATGACGATAGTTTAGAAAGGCTTACGATGGGAGCATGCAGTATGACTATAAATAAAAACACGGACAGAGCTTGCTTGTACTGAAATTGCTAACTAAGGCATTGGCGGGAGGTTAGACGAGAACCTTTTCGTTCGTAGACAATTCATAAATAAAATAATAGAAACATACACTCAACAATGGCTTTTATCGACAAAACTGGACAACACCGATGCGTAGTTGACGATGTGAATCAAAACTTCCCAAGGAAAGTATTAGGATACGCCGGTAAACACCTTTATATGAACAGTGGGCAGCTCTTATAAACCAGGAAAATAGTCTTTGTGGAATGTGAACGAACAAATAGCAACGACTACGTTTATAATAATCAAAGAGGGTAGGCAGAAATGTCTATTGAATAGAGTTTCTCGCAATAATACCTTGAAAGAAATCTGGCGCAACCGTCCGTGAGAATTTCTTAAGAGGCAATGGATTATTGATTTATATGTGAAGTTTAACGTCCCAAAACCACCATATGATTATGAGAGACGCCGTAGTGGAAGACTGCGGAAATTTCGACCACCTGGGGTTCTTTAACAAGCACACAAATGTGAGCACACGGGCCTACATCATTTCCGCCTCCATCAAAAATGCAGCCTCCGCAGCCGGAATTCGATCCCGCGACCTGCGGGTCAGCAGCCGAGTACCTTAGCTACTATACCACCGCGGCGGGGCAAAAAAAATTCTTAACGGGTGCCGTTGCCGCAATGGGAACGATGGTATAGGGTATGCAAGGCTTGTGTTATCTGGCGTCGAGCGAGGGTTCGGTTAAAGTGGCAGCTGTAATGAAGAGGAAGTAGATTGGCCCAAGGACAGCAGCATCGAGTGCTAGTTAAGCCTAATTTTCCAGATCTTCAGTTTATAATTCGTAGCTATGTCTGTCAGGAACAAGAGATGGTTTGACCGCTTGCTCAGCAACCATTTTTGTTTATTGGCAGTTCTATCTCTAAACTGTTTTTTTTTTCAAATTGGCTTTAATTTCATTTTAGTTTCATTTAGGTATCCTGCTGCCCAGTTCTTGGCCCATCCCCCTCTGTGGGTGAGCGCCATCCATCTGAGGTCATCAGGATCAGGAATGTGCAGCAGAGTCTCGATCTAGCGGACTGGTCTCGGAACTGTGCTCGATCAGCCAACTGCCGTAACGCAATAAGCCATTTGTTTGCAGTAAATACGTACGGGGCCTAAAAATTGTAATAAATGAAAATATGCGTACTTATGCTGTGAACACGCTGACGCAAGTATTTTGCCAATACGTGTTGTAATGAAGATGTTACAGAAATTAGAACAAGCGTTTCAGTTGGTTCCAGCGTTTTTTTTTTTTGTTCCGCATGTTGTGACATGCGTGAGCATGTTACGCATGTTGTGATCCAGGTGTGACACTGAAGAAAGTTTAAACGATTTGAATAGAAACATAAACAAGACATTTATTTTTTAGTACAGAGGTTATGCACTTATACCATACACCCACAACTAGGTAAGCGCAAAGGCTCTGATAGAGCATACTGCAGGTTTAGTTTACATGTTACTCTTCAATCAAAGCTAGCACTGACGCTTCATGGTAAAAAAACTCTACATAATAAAAATTAATATGCTAACATACAAGGGGCATATGGTCCTTGTTTACATGCTACAATCAGCTATTAGCACTATGCTCACTGCAAAAAAAAAAACAATAACAGCGACACACGCACACAAAAAATGTGTACACCTACAACTAACTCACTTCAAAGTAAGCATCGTCCTCTTATTACTAGAACCCTTCTGCTTAGATATGCTGTCATTTCTGCAAGCAACATAATCTTCAAGAAGAGAGTTGTCGACTGGCCTCGGGATTTTTCAAAACTTTACATCATAGTGGTGGCCATTCATACAAGTGCCCAGTTCTTTACAGTCGCTGAGCAGGTACAGCATTGTGCTTTGCAAGGCGGAACGTTGATTTACTTCTGCATGAAACTGATGTTCGTGCGTCTTGCTTGTTGGGTGCTCTAAAACTATCTTTGTTGCAAGAAGTGCATGCACCATGAATAGCGCTGGAAGCTTTAAGCATGGCCTGATCATGCTGTCAATTATCAAGTGATCACTTACTTCCACCTCTCTCTCTACTATTGTGAATTGTACGTCACAGTCTACTCACAACAGGCATTTCAGTGCATGCATATGAACACCTTAAACTTTAAACTTTATCAACACCTATACGGTTGTATCGCAGCTCTATGCCGCTCACCCGTTTGTTACTTTCTGCTACATGTATGACAATTATCCTTTTCATTTCTTTTAGTACTGCGTTTATTCTTAAATGTATTTGATTTCGTTTACCTTGAAGTTTTTTTTTTTCAACTGTGCGGTGGCCCCGTCGCCACGCCGCACCACAGTTTGCCGTTCGCCTCTTCGCATCGGGTCACTCGCGAAAGAAAGCAACTGAACTTTTGGACTTCCGTCGTAATTTCTTCTAAACGTTTGAACACAACACCACCCCATGTTTCACACACACGCGAAACACAAAATTCACGGCATACATCTACGTGCACAAACGCTTGCGAAGAGCATAGTGACGCGTACGACGGAGAGGGCAGCACTGTGCGCAAGAGTGTATGCACATGGCGCCCGAGCATGTGCATACATGCGGCGGGCACCGTACGTTTGACAGGGCATGGAGTGGAAAGTAGTGGCGAGCGATGACTAGTCAAAGAATAACTTACTTGTGCTTTGGCGTAACCATCCATGTGGTTTTCGATCTATAATACATAACCTGGCTGACATTTCACGTAATGAATGTCTGGCATATGTGCATTGCATCTTTTTGACCGGGTCACCTTTGCGATGTGCCTCATTTTTCTCGATTTCTCCCACATGGGCGGCAGCCCAGTGAGGTTGGATCGAGAAATATGTCTTGTCGACCCCAGCGCATTTCAAACGCACGTCCATCTACGCGCACAATGTGTATATGAAATTATTCGATCATTTTCTCAATGTATATGAATATCAGTGCGTGCATGTATATTTATTTTCATTGGTTTTGGTGAATTTGGATGAAAATTATTTTCTTTTTGACCTCCTTCTTCTACTTTCCCACTGCTTTCGTAGTATCGTTATGTTTAGCCGTACTTCTTCTTCAAATTGGCATTTGCGCATCATGCTCTTGCAGGGATTTCGACCATCCTTTATCTCCAGACAATTTCCGCCACAACACATGCCCACTTGTTCACCAACCTTCCCAACACGCCCAAGAACCTCGTCGTCTTCAATCTGAAAAAAAAAAGATGAAAATCACAGTTAAGCGAAGAGCAGTCCGCCATAATTACACGCTAGCACTTCTCTTTAAAGTTTAGCGTGTGGAAAATTTCATGCGAAAATATTTACGGTGCTGTAAGTTTCCCTAGAAACTGCATTCCATCTTGCAATTTTTGGCTTCGGTACACTTGACATTCGCGTTTTCAGCACACTTGTTTAATTTTGTAACTTTCAATTCTTCCCGTGGCCGAAGAGAAATTATAGAAAGTGTTGACGCGATGATGGCTACGAATTAAGATTGGAAGCAGCGAGCTCAAAAGAAGTGCACTGTGACATACAGCTGTGACATACAGCAGTACTTGTTCGTAAAACATTCCGTATAATTTGGTTAATATTGCGATAGCCGTCTCGGCTGGGCTCTGCCGTGTCCGCCGCCGTCATGCACCGTATAAGTATACGTATATATTTGAAAACTCAAGAAAAAATTGGCCCCATATCTACATGTTACACTGCAAATGTCATCAAATGACAATCGTCTTGCGTGTAGGGAGAGTGAACAAAACGTTCATTTGATGTTCTGCCAAAGAAAATCGGTGCATGGTATTCTGGAGGCGCTGCGTTAGAGTGCCTCAAGCGTGCAGCGGAGGCGAATGAGTGCATCAAGCCACGTCACACGTGAGACATGAGCGCCATCTGGCAGTTTTCTTAGAAAATGAAGTGCGTGACTCTAAAACGGGTGTGCGCGCCCGTCTCAGAGGTGATAAGGTGTAGAACACAAGGCGAAAGGTAGGTGTCACCACCGTCTCGTCTTAAAAAAGCATTGGAAACGCCTTTTTCGTGCAAGCCTTCCATGGTCAGCGCACCGTGATAAGCGCTACGGTCCTCAAAATTGCTTATGTATGCCTTTTCTAGTAAAAGGCTCTCATGCAGAATATATACGTGTTGTTATGGCGCCCCAGACATGCGCAATAATTGCTTTTTATTTGAAAATTGCACAAGCATCACACTGAAGCTTGAGCAACATTGGTGGGCGCTGCGAATGGGAGTTGGCCGTTTCAAGTACATGATGCCGTTAGGAGTGGCAGACAGGCAGACGGACCGACAGACAGACAGACGGACAGACAGACAGACAGACAGACAGACAGACAGACAGACAGACAGACAGACTAAAATTTTTTGCGTCGAAGGTCTCCAAGAAAGACTATCGTTTTTAAAAGCCGCCCGCACTCGGCACCCAGATCATCGCGATGCTACAATGCGCGCTTATCTGCCACGCGTACTTTGCCCCGCGGATGGGGGTGGTGGTTAGCTGCTTGCGCACGCGCGCTTATCCTTCAGTGGGGAGAATCGTGTGCCTTGGCCTTTCACCGGAAGGATTGCGTTAGTTGCCTGGACCACAAAAGTCAACTTCGCTCTCTCTGCAGGCCCCGTTTGCGGAAAGAGCACGTTTTTCAAACACAGTGAAGTAACAAGTGGGACACTTGTTAGTTGGCACTCATATCTCTACCTGTGATTACGTTTCGTGCGTCATTTTTGTTTTAACAGCGCATTAAGCGTCTACATGAAAACGTTGTTAGCTCTCGTCATGTGTTTGTTGTTTTTATGCGTCATTTGTGCGTGAGCAGTGCGCTGCACGTTTCGATCTGCTAGCCGTTCTCAGCGTTACGTTTCAAGTTATTGCTAACGCATTCATTGCTTCACCCTTGTGGCGAAATTGTGAGTTTTTTCCTTCACTATACATTGTTGAAAACTCATTTACACTTGTACATTTTTGCGTGACCAGTTGATCAGGCATATACTAGCCTCTATGGCAATTTACTTTATATTGCTACGCTAACGCGACAGGGAGGACGAAGAGGGGGACGAAGAGCGCTTGTCTTGCCTAGATTGGTTCATCCAAGTCTTCTGCACTTTTCACAATTTTAAAGAAACATTTATTATGCGGACATACTCCGGACCACTTAGTGTCCGCAGTATAGATTGAATAAATAAATAAATAAATAAATAAATAAATAAATAAATAAATAAATTATTGTTCTTATCTAATTTCTCTCTTTTTTACCAAGCATTGTGTAAAATTTCTATTAAAGGTAGAGTGTGGCCAATCCCTCATGTGGGTATGAGCCAAGATATAGGCGACAAGACAAGACAAGAGTGGATCGGTGCCGGGTGGCAGCCATTCAGCCCCTTTCCATCAGCTCATCTTCCGATAAACATCTTTCATCGTAGCAATACTATTACGACAACAAGTGATTCTGTACAATTATTCCTTCACTTTCGAAGTGGGATGAACGAACCTTTCCCGATATCTAAGCACGTGTTATCGAGAAATTGCTCCATTTACATGAACGGATATTATTTATTACTATGCGCTATGGCTGTCGTTTGTATGTTCTTACCGGTGCCGTTTCGTATCCCTAGTTGTCGTGAGTGTTTCGCTTCAGTGCAACGCAACGTTTGAGCTTCTCGGTAGCAAATTCTTCCAAAACACTCACTGGCGAAATTTGCAAACACTCGACAAATTGGTACGTTTTCACTAGGCTGGATGTCTGAAAATCTCTTTGGTCACTTTTTGACGTGTTCATTTTTTGTTTTGTAGAGTGGAACCACGTCAAGCGTCTATCATTTTTTAGTTGAAGCTTGAACGTCGTTGTGTCATAATTTTAATCGCTGTCCTATTGGCACCCGTATCATCACATTTTACCTCCGCTGCGAGACGTTTGCCTTTTGAATTTTATCTCTAGTTTACCGTTTCCCAGGCTTCCCAGAACTTCAATGCCTGTCTGATGTCTAGAAGCCCAATGGCATTCGAACAGATTATCTTGAATGAACGTTCCATCGAGCCGTCCTAGTGTAATGAAAATGGTTCTGTAGTTTCCCCCCTTAACATTCTTTGACTCTTTGGAGTAAGAGACATAATGACATCTAGGCATATTTTCTGACAATAGGCGATGGTATTCGCCATTATTCAACGCATCGAATTCAAGTATATCAGGAGAACAGAATGTAAAATGTAAAAAAAAATTATCAGCGGTAAATAGGACCGGAAAAAATGCAGTCCGGAGTGTCTTGCCCAAAATGTATATGAAAACGAGGTGCGTCCTAAATCGCTTACAACAGCCTTCGTTTACTCAAATGGTAGTGACGCACCGCATAGAAAAACATTCATTCTCGGCACGGAAAATATATTACTGAAAACCGTGCGTTTTCATTTCTTTCTTCGAGTTGTTCGAGTGAATTCGTGAACAGTATATTCATTTCAATCATACGCGCCACCTTAGGTCTTCTCACTAGTTATTGTATTTTACACTTGAGAAGCAGGCTGTACACATGGCAAAACTAAGGTCAATAAACTTGTCTATGCTGAATTCTCAGATTCTCTGCCACGACAAGTGCGAGTATCCGTCCCCCTTCAGCTCGTTAAATAAAAAAAGAAGCTTACAAAAATACCAAATCTGGCAAGGTATTTTTCTTGCGTGCTACTTCAAAAGGTGTTAGGTATCTGAACGCAATAAAATGCTTAGAAGAAAATAAAGCGGTATGGCAATGAAAGGATACCAAGCACGGTGTCCCGTCTCTGAATCTTCCCTGATTAGCCTCAGCGAGAACCGTAATACGGAAAGGATCGGTCTTTCCGTTTTCTCCTTCTTCTATTTCTTCTTCAGAACATAGCGTGACGCAGGATTTCATTGTGACATTCTGAAAAAGAAAAAAAAAGTAATTACAGGTCTTTACTTTATGTTGCAACTACACGTGTGCGCTGCGCCACTGGCCTGCAGTGTTTCACTCACGCCAGCCGCACCGCCGCCGAAGTCCCTATAGAGATCGTGCCGCCACCGCCGCACGCAATTGCGGCGTGCCGTGGACGATGATGCCGATGACGATGAAGAACAAGCGCGTTCCAGGCCACAAATTCTCTTTCTGCCATTTTCTCTTTCTGCCTCACATTGACCAGTTTACTGTCAATGTGAGGTTGTGTTTCCTTCACGCCGGAAGATGTACATGCCGAGGTTTTACCGCACGATCTCTACACGTGACATGATACACCAGCGTCATTAAACAACCAGGACGCTCTGAAAGGCTTTTGGGAGCCCCAACACTTACCTCTGGAGGACAAAAAGGTCCACACTGGTATGTTGTGGTAAGTGGTCTTGTGGCGATAATGACTGGAACGGTAGAAAACAACAAAATATTGCGATTTTTTTTGTCGTTAACGGAAGTAACAAGATTACAAATAGAAAGGTTCTGTAGCGCAGCTTTTCTGCAACTTGATGGTGCTGTTAAATTATTGAAAGCTGGGAAAATCTTCATGTCTTCAATCAACCGAGAAAAGGTATCTATTAGGATCCTAAAAAACAAATTTCACTGCATCAGTAGTGCTTTGCCTTTACCGCTAAAGAAAAAGTTTTCATGCAATTACGCTGCAGAAATCGTCCTAATAAAGTATTTTCTCGCTTCACAAGTTTTGCAAACTGCGTGACAAAACAGCTGAATGCACAGTAACCGGTTTTATTTAACTTTATTACTTGTATTTATTCCCTCACGTTATGGATGGCACCGAATTCAAAGGTAAATCAGGGCCGACGCACAGGTTCTCAAATGGGATTGCGCTGAACCCAAGAGTTACGCGAAAGACATATCTCCAGGTTTCCGCGAGTTGCCAGAACAAATGCAACCCACACCCGTTTCACCTCCATGAGCAATTGATTTTTATATGCGACGCATCTTGTGTCAGGGGCTGTGTCTCCCTTCCCTCAGTCCTGCGGTGTCCACCCCCCTCCCCCTGTGCACGCGCGTCCACTCCTCTTCTACGCTCTCTATTCTCCTGACGCCCACGCCAACATAGTACATGTCCCCTCTCTCTCCTCTCCTACACTCCCCCCTGTAACTCCTCTAGGAATTCTCGACTCTATGGAGCGGCGCGCACGGCAGGTGGTGCGACAGCTGCATACTCCGCTGTGGCGCCGCGGTTTAGTTTCGCGGCATAAAGTGATGAAGCGTGCTCCTTACTCCTTCCTGCGCAACTCCGCAATGGGCGTCAGCGTCAACGCGACCGCCATTGTCAGCGTTAGCGCCTGTATAGTGCCTAGAGCATTCCAGGCACTTTAGCGCCTGCACAAGCTTCTAATAAAGTACATTATCTCCCGTTCAAGTGAACCATCTCCCCGCTGCTTCCTATCCACGCATGGTTCCTTTTAGCGAGAGATTGTGTAATTTTTTTAACACGAAAGTGTTTAAGCCGCGGCTCACCAGGACTTCAATGACGTATTGCCGTCACGGAAGTGACGTCAAAAAATACGCACGATGAGAAGAGGGAAAAAATGGTCCGTCATCGGGAGTCGAACCAGTGACCTGTGGGTCCGCGGCAACAGATGCCGAGCAAGCTGTTCAGTGCGCCATGGTCACATTTTTTTGCTTTATTGCGTTCTTGACTTCAGATTATAATAGTCGAGCAATCATACATCATACTCGTTTTATACACGTTTATACATAAAATATATGACATCTTCATCATAGTCATTCGTGTTATACATATCACGCACTCGGACTACAAGTGCTACGAAACACTCATGAACAGATGGTACTCTTTCATCACAGCGTCTTTAAGCCAGCAAGCTGCACCACACATAATGTAGACCAAGTAAAAGATAACATCCAAATGCTGAGCAAAATTTCCAAAGGGCAGAGAGCGTATGCCGTGCGGATGAAGAAATTGGTCTATCTTTAAAGTCTTCTGCAATATATGCCCTAGAACAATATGACATTCTTACAATCAATAAAGACATGTTCAATAGTTTCTGACTGATTACACTGGCAGCACACATTTCCTCCTACTACATAAATCCCTCTGCTTTGCGACATGTTTTCAGAGGCAAGGTTCCTGTGTGTAGTTTGAAAAAGATGGTCTTTACGTTGAGCGGTATCGACATGTTTTCAACTCGTTTTAGAACATATTGTCGACGTCAGATGTTCCGTTGAAATGGCGCCGAGGAACCGTAGAAGGAAACCCTTGATACCCTGCGGCGCGATACGGGCAATACCGAACGATGTGGCCTGCTTCCCCACAGTGAAAGCACAGGGGCCTATGATCAGGGGTACGCCAGATGTCAGTTTTGCGAAGTGGTGGCCGCCTCGGCATCGAAGTTTCTCTGTAGTACCAAGGCGCTGTCGGCGGATGTTGCTGGTGGTACTGATATGGTGTCGGTACGTTCGCTGGCTGTCGGCGGACTACGTCTGCATAGCTTGCCCTGGGAGTGCTCGTGTTCGGCTCAGGAAGTGAGAGCGCTTGCCTGATCTCCTGGCGTACAACTTCCGTTACTGAGGCGATCGCGCAGTCATTCGGTTTGGCGACGAGTTTCTTGACCTCTTCTTGTACGATTTCTCGTATCAGTTGGCGCAAAGAACCTTCGTCGGGTGTTGTTGCTGTGGTAGAGGCTGCCACGCTGATCGGTGCACTGTGGGTTGGGCGGTCATACTGGTGATAACGTAGATGCAGTGCGCGTTCGATAGATGTCGCCTCCTTGGAGAATTCATCCACACTTGCAGGCGGGTTTCGTACGAGGCCAGCGAACAGCTGCTCCTTAACGCCCCGCATGAGGTGGCTAACCTTTTTAGCTTCGGGCATATTAGGATCTGCTCGACTAAATAGCCGCGCCATGTCCTCAACAAACATCGTAACGGATTCATTTGGTTTCTGAATCCGTGACTCGAGGAGACGCTGTGCAATTTCTCGTCTTTCAGTGCTCGCGAACGTGTCGAGAAACTTCTGCCGGAACTCGTCCCAAGACGACCACACGCGATTCGTGAACCACGTTCGGGCTCCGTCTTGAAGCGGAAAATAAACGTAGCCCAATTTCTGTGTGGTGTTCCAACCGTTAACATTCGCTGTGTGCTCGAATTCCTCGAGCCAGTCATGTGCATCCTCATATGCGTTTCCGTGGAAGTCAACCGGAAGTCGAGGGTTCAAAACAGTCACCTGTGTCGTGCTTGGGCTGGACATGTTGGGGCCAGTGCTTCCAGGCACGGTCATGCTTTCTGGCACAGTCACGCTTTCCGGCAATGGACCAAACTCCGGGCTGAGGCCTAACAGGCGCCGGCTGCTGCGGTGAACGGGGGTGTCGATGCGCGGAATTCTTTCTTGACCAGATGCGGGGCTGTTGTCAGGCGTCCCGAACATGTACCCAGCGCCTCCACCAGTGTCACAATGCAGAAACAGCAGGAGTCGAATCCAGGGAACTCACTTTAATTATATTAGAATACTGGTAAACTGATCAGAAGAGAACCTCGTCTTCTTCACTCGCTGCGCGTGTTCTTCGTTGTTCTCTTCGTGCTGCATATTCAATGTGGCAATATTGGCCAAACGCTTTTTCAAACATTGATCTATAAAGGGGTACAGGGAATTAACTGTCAACTAGATCCGTCGGAAGGCGCTTTCTTTTCACGTTGGATAAGTAATTCATAGAATACCTTGAACCTAGGAATCAATACGGCAACACCACTTCGCGGAAGAACGGCGGCAAGGATCATCGTTCCCTTTCTGTGATCATACAGAGAAGTCAGGCATGTGATCAAGTAACATTGTTTGAAACAAACAACATAAAAAGGCATCTCTCTGGTCTGTTAACAGCGTGAAATGAGATACTACTTGGTTCAGAAACAGATGACACAAAGAAATACTTCCTTTCTTGAATCGCTCAACAAATTTGTTCTTGATGTGCACTCCCACGTAGAGCTCCTAATGAATCTAGCAAACGCCCTGTGAATTTTCTGTAGGCTTCTACGTGTGTAGATAAGTGCTTGCAAAAGGTACATAATTCTAGCAGCTAGACAAACATTACATATTGCGGACCGAGAGAAAATTGATAATTCCCGGCATCCTCATATTTCATCTGTCACCCGCAGTTCCTTTCTTTTCTCAAACCAAAGCGATTATATGTACAAGCACTGCTTACTGGGTGAGTTGGTGTATGATAAATTGATATTGCTTTAGCGCAGCTCAGTTTCAGCGTAAAGGAAAGATACTATGCAGTCAAAAAGGGGAAAGACAGACGACAGTGTGAGCGCTTACTTCCAACTTTTGGTCATTGCGTACCCTTATACAACACATTATATAGCTCATTCCATGTGACGCCACACACATGACAAAACCGTACACGTGTGGCACAGCACACTATCAAGGAAACCTAGTTGTGATCTGATTTCAAATTAACAATTCTATATCAATGCTTCACAGCTCGCGCTCCGGAAAATTGAGCTCTTTTTGAGATAAAGCCACAGACGGCGCACTCACACACAGCTTCGCACATTTTGCGATAGCGTTTGCCTAAATAATTTCCCGTGTCAACTGGTTACGACTGTGGCCCAAGATGACACACTGGTCAAAGAATGGAGTGCCTCCACACGCCTTACAATGCATATCCAGGAAACCACCAGAATAAATCTTGTTTGCTACATTGCAAGAGTGCTCGCGCAAGCGGTCATTAACACGCCTACCAGTCTGCCCAATGTAAACCGCGCCCCACGACAGCACGAAGATGTACACAGAAGCTAGGGTGCATTCAACAAACTTAGTTACATGCTTCTTTCAAGAGGTGGGTTGCACCTCCTTCTTGGGGTTGGTAAGCTTACATAGACGGCTTAGTTCGTCTGCAGAGAACACCACGCGGACATTTCCTCTCAGGACTATTTTTTCGAATGGTGTGAAATCAGATGCACGTACCTAATCACACTGGTTTTCTCAGCATCGGGCTCACCATTAGTCTGAGGCCGTCCCTTCGTAGGTGGCCCATGCAACAGGCCCTCAGCTACCGACACCTGCACCAACACTGGGTAGGATGCCAAGGATAACTGCTTGCTTTGCCTTGCAAAAGTAGTGGCCATAGTGTAGTGGCATGACTTCATCAGGGCATTTCTAAAACATAACCTGGCCATCCCTCGTTGTATCAGTTTTGAGTGCGCCGAATCGTACTGCAATAGAGGCTTTTCCGACCGCGGTTCATAGCACCAGCCAGTGTGCTCAAACGAAGAACCGAGACGATGGTCAAAAAGTGGATTGTGCCTCCTTGCGGTGTATTGTACGACACTTCAAGTTGTACAAGACACTCCTGAATTATTGGCAGAATTTCTGCAGCCTGCAACTCAATCTCAAGTGAAGTAAACTCAATAAAGAACAAGAATCGTCCACATACCGAAAAACCTGTCGCACCTTCGTCTGAGCGAGCTTATCAGACAGCAAAACATCAAGACGGACGAGAAAAAGATCGCTCAGTATGGGTGCAGTGCACGATCCTATGCATACCCCCGTTTTCTGTAGATAAAAAGCGTTGTCCCATTTAATAAAAGTTGACACGACATAAAATTGTAAAAGCTCTGAAAAATATCAACTATATATCAGGGCGTCATTCAGGAACCTTATGGCACCATATTCATCAATGGACTGTTCGACTACTTCGAGCAGGTCTTTATAAGGAATCGATTAAAAAAAATCTTTATTGTCAATGGAAAATGCTTGGCAACCTTTATCAGCCTTAGTTTCTAAAAAAAGTGATTATTTCATTCGAGTTCCTTATCAGGAAGAGGTCTTTAATGGATAAACACTTAAGCTTGACTTGTAACAACAGTGCTGCCGGCTTCTGCCAGGAGTCGTATTCTGACACAATAATCCTTAGAGGAATGTCAACTTTATGGGCTTTTGCACTGAATTTAACCTATAGGTGGTTCAGTTTGCTATTTCGTGATGACTTCTCTGATTTACCAAAGTTGAGGTTCTTGCATAGCTAAATAGCTGAGGACTTTACTTTGTTTAGTGACATGCCATCGCACCGCTTGAAGACTTTGGCAACGGCACTGCTGGCTTTTTCACGAAACACCCCCGTAGGAAGCACACAGAAGCCACCTTTCTTATCAGCTGGTAGCACACATAGAGAATTGTCCGTCAGCGACGCGCTTAACCGAGAGTTTTGAACGTGCTACCTTAGAGCGGGAAACCACGTCAACACCCTCAGAAATGAGACGTGGAACTGCTTCTTCTGTTGCACACTTTGACACTTGCCTCACGAAAGTCAACAGTTCTTCGGGTCTTCTCCTGGTTTCCACTGCGAACTTGAGACCCAACGACAGAGCGTCATGAATGTAGCCCGGAAGGTTAACCTGCTCTGTCACGTGCACACGGTTGTGGCGTTCGGGAGCTTTCCTAAGGAGACGGCTCTGGAGCTGTCTCAAGCAGACCTGCCACTGAACGTCTGTCTTCTGGGTGATCAGACGGGAAAACGTGCGCAGGTTCTTGTCCAACAACGAGGGATTCGTTTATATTGCCACCCAGAGTTGTGAGCCGGCAAGCCCTGTCGAGCCAAAAAGGGAAAAGAGAACGAAGAAGTGTGGTTAGCGCCTCGTTTGAAGATACACGTTCGTGTCTTTCTGCCCAGCTGTTGCTGTCTTGTCTTCACGGCTCTTGGTGCGTGACAATATATACGCGTAACCGGGTGAAGACAAGTTGCTTGCTCGAAAGCATGCTCGTTGCCGTCTATGTGATGAATGCTCTTCTCGTTTGCGCCACAATCACAAAAACATTTCCGAGTGGCAGGCAGTCCCTTTAAGCATAGAGTTTCCTAACATCAACTAGAGAGGATTCTGTCGCTGCGATCGTTCAGCGACCGTGGGAATGATGGGTAGTACACACATTTGCCTAGTCTTCGTACTTGCGGGTGGTGAATCGTACTTGAGGCTTCGTTTATTGCGGTGCTTTGGTTTTGTTTTGAAAAAGAAAAATTCAAGCCTTTTGAGCTTCGTGACCCGATTTGGAAAGGTGAGTCTAAAAGAGCAAGGTGGTGAAGCACATTACCTGAACATTTGCTAATTTTTGTTTCGTGAGAAAACAGCACCAAGCCACACGAACACACCCGGAGCCAAAATCAGGCCGGAAGTACGAAGATTAGACAAGTGTGTGTACTACCCATCACTCCCATGCTCACCGAAGCGCCGTGTGTTGCAGCTCCCATAGACACTAGCCCCAGAGTTCCCTCTAGTGTATATTAGGAAACACTATGCCTTTAAGTGTCCGCTATGCCGTAAGTATTTCTTTTGCGAGTCAGCAACGAGCCCACTACACGTGCACTCACACAGCTGCTGTCTTTGTTTATGGTTGTGTATACAAAATGCGTGAGTCTCTAAAACACCCAATGTTTGCTAAATTCACAGATTTTGACATCCGGCGTGAATCTAAACTTCTGCCACGCAATATATGATGCCCGGGGAAGATACCTTTCCCTAGGTGACATTCATATGTGCTTTTACAAAGCAGTTTCAACAAATATTTAGGCTTGCTGGTCGAATACTGTTTATCACGCAGATTCGTCTTGAGTTCGATCCTCACTCGGACCATGAAATTTTTATTATTTATTTTATTTGCATCATTCTTGTTTATTGAGTCAGGGAGAAGATGATTTCTCGCTGGAAACCAACGACGCCGACGCCGGAATTGCTGTGAAACGATCTCGTTAATGCTGTTGCGTTAATATTGCCGCGCTCGAAACAGAGAACGAAGACGATGTGCGTGCGAACATTTTCGTGAAAAGGGACACTGAAAAAGACGACGTGCTTCTGTTTAGGTCTCTTGCTCTTGGCTCCTGCATAAAAACACACGCCGTCGGTTCTAGGACTCAACGTCTCGGTGATCTGCTTACGTTGAACCGCGACAATATTCTACTACGGAGCTATACTGGTGCTTGAAACTGCTTTGGGGAAAAAAGAAAACCCACTCTGTGCACTCTAGGCTCGAGATACCCAGTGCGCCGTGTGTCATGCCTATTGCCATATAGGCTTCATGTTAGGCACAGTAGCACGTTAACTGACGCAGTATAGTGCGTTAGAAGAGTTTAATAACACCAGGTTTCACACAATGCGATTTGGCTTGAACTTTGAAAAACTGCCCACCCACTCAAAAAGCTCAGCCATAATTCTTTATCGTCATTGATCACATTATCTCTCTATATCAGCCACAGCATCAAAAAAGGCAATATATATATATATATATATATATATATATATATATATATATATATATATATATATATATATATGTTGTAGGCGGTGTGTATCACACACATAGAGGATGTGCTTGCTCTCTGCAACCGTTTCAGCACATCCATGTCTGAATCGGAGAGAATTCGTCATCTATTGAAAGGGTTCGGCACGGACGCGTTCAATGACTTGGTCATACAAAACCCGACCACAGTCACTGACGTTGTTGCCACGTGCCAACGCCTAGAGGAACTTGAGTCCCAAGGCTTACCGCCGGACAGCGCTGAAAATACCACCACGACTGATGTCTCATTGCGTGCTAAGATCCGGGCGATTATACGGAAAGAGCTGCAATCTTTCGGCCTCTCAACGACACCAAGTCCACCACCCCCCTCCAACACTTCTTTGCGCGACGTTATCAAAGAGGAGTTGGCGTCCTTGACCGGGCCAGCGTATGTGTACTCTCCGCTACCTCGACTCCAGCCGACGTACGGGCAAGTCCTCGCTGGTTCACCACCCGTCGTACAACCGATGCCCGCACACTCGACGCCTGTCCCACTGGCTTCGTTAACTACAAGTGCGCCTAGCCAGCCTTTCCACCCACCATGGCGGCCATCTCGTCCGATCTGTCATTACTGTGGCTTCCGGGGCCACATTGCACGCTTCTGTCGGAAGCGTCAGCAGGACGAGCGTCGTGGATTCGACCCCTACGGGCGGGATGATGAGACAAGCGGCTCCGCTTTCCAACGTCATCCTTATGATCCGCCGCTACGTCGCTCACCGTCTCCAACTGCGACATCTGAGCCAACCCCTTCGTAACGCTCTACTAGACACCGCTCACCATCACCCCTCCGCCGCTCCACGTCTCCATTGCGACCTGTCTCGCAATTCACCAACCAACGCCCGGAAAACTAACCTCTGCAGCTCTTGAAAGAAAAGCTGCATCGAACGAAAAGACAGAAATTCCTCCAGGGCGTCCATACAATACGATATCTGTTTTAATAGAAGGTGTGTACGTGGACGCTTTAATAGACACTGGTGCTTGTTTGTCTATGATTGATCGTTCCTTGTGCTCACGTCTGTGAAAAGTCACCACCCCTTATGATGAACCTACACTGCTCGCTGCTCAAGGGGATGCCATTAGACCTGCCGCTATGTGCACCGCTTTTGTTTTCATAGCTGGTCTTCTCCATTTTGTGCTATTTGCCGTGCTGAATTCGTGTGCCCACCAACTTATATTAAACTGGGATTTTCTGTCTACGGCGAACGCTTCCATCTGCTGCCGAGAAAATGTTGTTCATATGATGGAAACTGACTATGCCCTTTATGCGGATGACAAGCCCGTTCGCTTGCTCGCTGCGGAAGATACCGAGCTACCACCTGATCATCAGCGAATAGTTACCATCACTTCTAATGTGATCGACTTTGGTGCCGTGTTTGCCGAACGCTGTCTCGCAAGAGGTATAGCCTTTGCTTCAGGTCTAGCGCGGTTCCACAATGGCTCCGGATTTCTCTATGCTACACACCAGACGTCTGAGAAAATTCTCATTCCTAAAGGCACCACAATGGCTTGCGTTACCGAATCCCGATTTGTCTTTGTTTCCCCGCTTATGCCAGCGTGTTCTGACTTTCCTTCTATTGGACGTTCATCAAGCGTTTCTGTTCTTGCTGCAGCTATTAGTCCAGAGCTGACCTCTTCACAGACAGATGAGTTGTTTGCCTTGCTACAAAAGCATAGGAGATTGTTTGATGCCCATTCCTCCTCTCTGGGACAGACGTCCTTTATTAGGCATCGAATCCAGACCGATGGCACTTCCATCGTACGCCGTGGACCATATCGCGTCTCTTCATCCGAGTGTGAGGTCACTGAACAAAATGTAGCCTATATGCTGCTACGGAACATTATACGTCTCTCGACGAGTCCTTGGTCATCCCCTGTTGTTATAGCAAAAAAAAAAGATGACTCCGTGCGATTTTTCGTGGACTATAGAGCACTTAATAAGATTACCCACAAGGATGTTTACCCCACGCCGCGCATAGACGATTCCTTGGATTCACTGCAAGGTGCCAAGTACTTCTCAAGCCTAGACCTGCTTTCGGGTTACTGGCAAATACCCATGCACGAGGATGACAAAGAAAAGACAGCGTTTTCAACACTAGATGGGCTGTACGAATTCAATGTCGTGCCGATCGGCCTTCGCAATGCTCAAACAACATTCGAGCAGATGATCGACACAGTCTTACGAGGCTTGAAATGGAAAACTTGCTTGTGCTATTTAGACGATAACGTTATTTTCTCGTCAACCTTCTCTCAGCACTTGCAACGACTGGACGAAGTTCTCACGTGCCTTGCAAACGCAGGCCTTCAGCTGAACACCAAAAAGTGCCGTTTTGCGAGCAAGACCATGAAAGTGTTAAGCCACATCGTAAGCAAGGACGGTATTCGTCCTGATCCAGACAAGATTTCTGCTGTCCAACACTTCCCGCGTCCTGAAAAAGCCAAAGATTTGCGCAGTTTCCTCGGCCTCGCTTCTTATTTTCGCCGATTCATTCGACACTTTGCCTCAATAGCTTCACCATTGCACAAGTTGTTCGGATCAGGCGTCACCTTTGTGTGGTCTCCTGAATGTGAAGCGGTGTTTGCGTAACTGAAGTGTGCACTCACATTCGAACCAGTCCTCTGCCATTTCGACACAACCGCGCTCCTGCATACAGACACTAGTGGTCAAGGCATTGGTGGAATTCTCCTACAGCGAGACAAATCTTCACGTGAGAAGGTCCTCGCATACGCGAGCCGTGCACGGACCCCTGCAGAAAGGATTATACCGTCACCGAACAGGAGTGCCTAGCGGTCGTATGGTCGATACAAAAGTTTCAACCTTATCTTCACGGCCGCCACTTTACTGTGGTTACGAACCATCACGCCTTGTGCTGGCTCTCGACAATCAAGAACTTGTCCGGCCGCCTTGGTCGCCGCATTCTTCGCTTACAAGAATACGACTTCACAATTACATACAAGTCGGGAAACAAACATCAAGACGCCGACGCACTTTCGCGTTGCCCGCTCTCTTCGGGGCCACTTAACGAATCCGCCACTGCCGCACTCGAGGAGCTTTCGGCCATCTCTTCCCTACATGTTTCGTCTTTAGCTACTGTGGAGCCAACTTCTCCGAGCGAGTGTGGTTTGTTCTTATCTCCCCAACGTGCTGACCCTTACTGTCGCTGCATCATAGACCGTCTTGACGGGACTTGCCGGCCCCCTAATGTCCGTCTTCGCCGACAGCTGACGCAGTTCAAGCTCAACAACCACGTCATGTACCGTCATATCTACCACCCTGATGGTCAACGCTGGGTGCCCGTTCTACCTCGCTCTCTTCGGGCTCAAGTCTTCAAGACATATCATGACGACATGTCTGCTGGACACATGGGCTTCCAGAAAACGTATGACCGCATAAGATGTCACTACTACTGGTCGGGCTTCCACCTGTGTCGCGAAGTACGTTGCCTCATGCGCCCTTTGTCATCTTCGCAAGCTGCTGACATCAACTCGATGTGGACAATTACAACCACTCCCGTATCCCCTGCAACCATTTGAGGTAGTTGGCGTTGACCTGTATGGTCCGCTTCCTATGACTGTCACGGGCAATCGATGAATAGTTACAGCTGTCGACCACCTGACCAGCTACGCCGAAACAGCTCCCGTGCCTTCTGAATCAGCTTCGGAAGTGGCTGACTTCATCCTTCGAGCAATAATCCTTCGTCACGGAGCTTCTTCTGTAATTCTGAGCGACCGTGGAAGAGTATTTCTTTCACAACTCGTCGAAGAAGTGCTCAAGGCATCCGGCACTACACACAAAACAAGCTCCAGTTACCATCCTCAGACGAACGGCCTGACTGAGCGCTTTCATCGTACACTATCAGATATGATAGCGATATATATCGAACCGGACCACAGAAACTGGGACACCATTTTGTCATTTCTCACTTTTGCGCACAACCGGTTACTCACCATTCTACCTCGTCCACGGTCGCTTCCCCTCTTCTTTCCTCGATGTTTCGTTCTTCTCTGCGCCTGTTAAACCATGTTCATCTTCAAGTGAAGAATACGTGTCTCGTCTACTTCATTGCCGCCAGCTGGCTCGCGCCAACACTGAAACCAAGCAATAGGATCGCAAGCTTGAATGTGATGCCTCTCATTGTGCCGTGTCCTTCAGCCCTGGCGACAAAGTCCTCCTTCTTACACCCATTCCCACTACCGGCCTGTGCGAGAAGTTTCAATTACGTTTTATTGGCCCCTACACTGTCTTAGAGCAAACGTCTCCTGTCAATTATAGCGTGGCACCCACTCTTCTTCCAACGGACCACCACTGGCGGCCAGCATAAATAGTCCACGTATACCACATGAAGCCTTTCATACGGCGTTCCTCTTCGCTTCAAACTGCGGCCAAGAACTGCGGTCAGGATGACTGCTTTCACGGGGGGGGGGGGGGGGGGGGGGTTAGTGTAGGCATTCATTAAGCACATCTGCTATCTTTACACATGTTCATCATCATAAGTGGTCGCCATCTTCATCTGCTGTGAGGACTTGGCTTGCCTGAGTTCTGTGCCTTGGGTGTGGTCGCTTCGTCGTGTCTTCTGGGCCTAGTAAAGGTCGCCTTCACCGTTGCTTCGCAAGATATATGTACACACACACACACACACACACACACACACACACACACACACACACACACACACACACACACACACACACACACACACACACACACACACACACACACACACACACATATATATATATATATATATATATATATATATATATATATATATATATATATATATATATATATATATATATATATATATATATATATATTGAACGAAATTTCTCAGTTGAATGAGGAATGGTGACATAGCGCATGTTCCCCTAGTCCTTAAAACTCTAATTCTACCACTCTATCACGGTTGTCATTATTGATGACGTAGGGTACCTTTCAACTGTACGTGTGATGGGCGCCCCAAGGGAGTTTACAAGGGGCTGTTGTGAGGCCGGTCCTCTTGCTCTCATTGTGACTGTGCTGCGCGTTCCGCGCAGGTCTGACATTTTTACACATAAGACACTTACCTGTGGACACAGCGCTGACAAGTGCCATCCGTAAAGGATCCATGACTTAGATCGCGAAGGATTTTTTGTGTAGCCAAACGATTTCGCTGTTCGAGCTTTATATTGGCCTACACGCTCCTTGCCCTCTCAGAATCTACCAGGGACTGGAAAGATATTTGCAATTCATATTTATCCTCATACCTTGCAAAAATTTTTTCCACGACATTGTTTCCGAGTTAATTTACTGACGTGTAGTAAACCTGCCATACGATACCAAATTTATTTCAAGCGTTATCTTTTCGTGTCGGGAGAAGTGGTGAGTGTCAATGGAGAACGCTCTTCAAAAAGTTCACGGCAGTGCGAGTCTTCACTAACTCAAATCGACTAACCGATACAACGTGTACGAAAGTCTTTTGAACTGCTCTAAGTTTAGTTTGTGGTGTCAAACTGTATGTGTTCTACGGTGACATGTATGCACGGATAAAAATCTGTTTTAACTCAGAGTTTAACTCCCAGTTGACATTTTAAACGCGAAGCATTTTTAGCGAGCTTCGGCGACTTTGACCGCATCTATCTATCTATCTATCTATCTATCTATCTATCTATCTATCTATCTATCTATCTATCTATCTATCTATCTATCTATCTATCTATCTATCTATCTATCTATCTATCTATCTATCTATCTATCTATCTATCTATCTGTCTGTCTGTCTGTCTGTCTGTCTGTCTGTCTGTCTGTCTGTCTGTCTGTCTGTCTGTCTGTCTGTCTGTCTGTCTGTCTGTCTAGCCACCTACGAATTTTAGCTCTCCTGGTCGTTTCGATAATGGGATCTGTACCAAAATTGGTATGTCATTACATGACTGCATGGAGAACGTAAAGGACAGGCCCCAACGTGGAAATCATGACATGCATGTCATGTAAGTTATGACTGCACGCCACGCTCATGGAGAGCTCGCGGTCGTTTCGCTAGCTTCACATATACCGAATTTGGTGTTACGTGACGTGAATGAGTGACGAACATGGTGTATGACTGGTGCAAACATCATAATTATGACATGCGTGTCATGTAAGACATGACTACATGCTACGCTCATAGTGCGCTCGCGTCCGTTTCGCTAGCTCGACAAATACCAAATTTGGTATCTTTTGTCGTGAATAGACGACGAAAGTAAATGACAAGTTGAAACATGATAATCATGACATGAAAGTGATCTACGGCATAATTTACGTTTGCCTCGTAACATTGTGCTGATTTTAAAGTGACATATCAACGTTCCTCATTTGTGCTTCGCATATTATAGATGGCCTCTGTTCGTGTGATCTGACAAATGTTTTGTTTTGTTTTTGCATACAAAAGTACTATATCGTAAGGTGACATGTGTTAGTGGATGACTCCATAATGATTAAGATCACCTAATTCAGTCAGTGGAGATTTCTCGTGTTTACGTGGGCTTCGGCGCGCTCGACGTATTGTTCGTCAATTTAGGTATACTTTTTCACCTTATGTGGCCGGTTATACTACGGCCTTACTTTGTGCACTCATTCAATATTCTGCCCTCACTACAAACGCTCACCGTGATAGACGTAGTTACGAATTTCATAAAAGCTGCAGGTTTGTTGAGTGGAACCTGTGAAATTTAACACCACGAACTAAATTTCGAGCACTCCAAAAGACTTCCGTACACGTTCTATCGGTTGATCGATTTGAGTAAGGGAAGACTCACACTGCCGTGAACTTTTTAAAGAGCGTTCTCCATTGACTTTCACACCTACTCCCGAGCAGAAAAGATAACATTTGAAATAAATTCGGTATCGTATGGCAGGTTTACTTCATATAGAGGTCAATTAACGCGGAAAAAATGTGGCAGGATAAAATTTTGCAAGGTATGAGGCCGTTCTAATGAACCCGGATGTACAAGTAGGTACACGTGCCTAAAAACGGGTTTCTGTGCTGGTAACCTACAAGGTGATACGTTCCTTCTGACTTGATCTCAATATTATCTAATAGACAGAGACCCGTTACAACATCATCCGTTGCATGAACATCAGCCATTACAGAACACCGAGTGGAAAAACACCTATGGTACCAATCAAAAACAATAGTTGTGACCGCTTCCTTGAGGCGTCTTTCAGGGAGGGCTGTTCTCGTGATTTCAGGGCCGAAAATGTTTGCTTGTCCTCATGGCTATAGCATAAACTTTTTGGATGACCTAATGATGCAGCACATTTACCATTTACGCAAACAACTTCGAAATGTCGATCATAAACGCACGTGCGTGTAATCGGTTTTGTCCATCATGTGTAACACTCCAGAGCGTAGCGAGTATTTTTGCAGAGGTGCGTTCACACTACTTTGATGAGAAGCAGCTCTTTGACTAGCCCGTGTAAGGCTGTCCTTCCGCGCGTCCGTACGAACGCCCCATAACGCGCTCTCCTCGCCACAGGTGTTGGAGTGGTACCAAGTAAGTGACGCCGCAACTACGCGTTGACGTCACGCTTCCCTTGCAGTGCGCGCTGACGTCACTCTCTTCCTCGCCTGCCGCGCGCTCGCCGCAGCGCCCGCAGCTGCCACCTCGTACGTTCGCCCGGCCGCAACACCTGCCGCTACCGCGGCAAGTGCTGTGGTTGTGGCTTATTGTTGATTGATTGATTTGTGGGGTTTAACGTCCCAAAACCACTATTTGATTATGAGAGACGCCGTAGTGGAGGGCTCCGGAAATTTTGACCACCTGGGGTTCTTTAACGTGCACCCAAATCTGCGTACACGGGCCTACAACATTTCCGCCTCCATCGGAAATGCAACCGCCGCAGCCGGGAATCGAACCCGCGACCTGCGGGTCAGCAGCCGAGTACCTTAGCCACCAGACCACCGTGGCGGGGCGTGGCTTATTGTTGTTTGTGTGTGAAAGCTTCATGCAGCTACCATGCATGGCACTGCACAACTACTTTAGGGCGCTATAAAGTGGCACCAGCAATGGCGCACAGGTTTTAAACACAAGTTATTTTGAGCCTTCAGCTAGCCCACCACTTCGTCTGCTACGTGGCCTTATATGGAGGGCAAACAGTGGTGCGTCGAGTTTGATCTCAGCTTACAAACCTCTTTTTGCTGACATGCGGTGCGCACAACCGAGTGAAGGAAAGAAGGAACAGGGGGGAAAGAAAGAGCAGAGATGTTACCAGTCTAGGACTGGTATGCTGCCCTACGCAGGGAAAATGGGGGGCCGATGTTTTCCTTGCGGTCATAGGCGTGCGGCGTTCTGCTCTTAGGGGCCGAATGTTCATTGCAGCCCCCTCCCCCTATCAGTCAAACATTGGGCAGCCTTAGAGCCCCTCTCCTTGCCAGTGCGTATACTTGCAGTCATTGCAAAAAAAAGCGCAAAATGAATTTTGTGAAAAATAGCTCTTCGAGTTAGGTATTAACGGAAGCGTTGGTGAAAGGGGGCATTCTGTACAGTGCTCCTCGTTCGGGATCCAGGCGTGGAGGTTGGCCTCAATTTGTATTGCAAACGCGAAGCCGTGCTGGATCACAACGGCGGGAGTGGGGAGCCATGGTGTGGCTTGTGGAAGGCGAGTGCCCGTTTTGTTACATTTTGTTGCCGATGACCATGGAGATAGGTCTTTCGGCCGAGCGTTGATGAGTATAGGGAATCCCTGAACACTGTCGTTATTTGCAACCATTGCTTCATTACAATTTCAGATGAACTCATGTGCGACGTACTTCAAAGGTGACAAGGCGTCTCACTCTTTGTTTCCAATTTCGTGCTAAATAATGTGCCGATTAAGTTTTATATTGAAGAAAGTGCATGTCCTGTAGTACAGAAGTAGTGTCGTAACTACAATGGAAAGGTTCAGTGCCCTTTCTACATATAAAACGTCAGCGCGATGTAGTCTAGCACTAGATGGGAAAGGTGAATGCTCTTTCCTAACATCTGTAGCTCTTTGCTTAATCTTTTATGAATTTTATTGGTTCGTGAAACGATCTTTATCTTTGTGAATGAACGTGCGTGCGGACTTCAGGGAAATCAGTGGCCGCGGCTCTGTACTCCACTTCAAACGTCATGCGAAACGCCATGGAAGCTAGCGAAACTTTTTGCAGCGGCTGCTTTCGCACCAACCCCGCCGCAGTGGTCTAGTGGCTGAGGTACTCGGCTGCTGACCCACAGGTCGCGGGATCAAATCCTGGCTGCGGTGGCTGCATTGTCGATGAAAGCGGAAACGTTGTAGGCCCATGTGCTCAGATTTGGGTGCACGTTAAAGAACCCCAGGTGGTCGAAATTTCCCGAGCCCTTCACTACGGCGTCTCTCATAATCATATGGTGGTTTTGGGACGTTAAACTCCACATATCAATCAATCAATGCTTTCGCACCAATAACAAGCTCAATAATTTCAACATTAGCGTTAATTGTTCCGTTCTTTCTTTGTTTTACTTTAGAAGAAGAATGTGGCAGGTCTTATGTAGCGTGGGAATCGATGTTATTGAGGGCATGCAGCGGGAAGGTGAAGGTGGCGTATGTTTCTATTGTGTGAAACATTACGCAAGGATGCTAAGGATATGTACAACTGCTATGCACACACACACATATATTGAAGAGTCGGATATGTGTTATAATAAACAGTTGTTTACAGTTGCACCTAAGGAGTCAAGCTGTTGCAGTGGCGGTGGCTCTAGCTGATTACTATAATCTAACGCTGCCATAGCCTGTCGCACCTTTGCCAGAGCCTGGCTCAAGGCAAAGGCCAGTGAAAGCGAAACACTTACTTGTCTGCGACAATCCAGCCGACAAATGGCACAGAAGGCCGTCCTCACTACTATGGACAACCCACTAGGGGTATACGTAGAGGCAGCGGTCGGTAAGTGCGTTCTTTACACCAGTCTCGTATGCCCCGCGCTACCGGAAACATAACATACATGTTCATATGTTACACAGGCACCGCTCTCGTCCTACGCAGGACGAGAGCGGTATTGTATTGATGGAGTTCGGTGGAAAGTGAGACGGGTTAACAGTCATGATACTCGAGGTAGTTGTTTATAAATCCGTAGATTTCTTGTCGCTTGGGTAAGACGCTGAGAACGACGTTATATAGACAACATATACAACTTTCGCTGTAAAAAGTTTAATGTTGCGTAATGATGCTCACATGAACATGGCTATTACCAGCAACAGAAGCGGATGATGAGTAGTACTTATACTTGTCCGTTATGATGGAGAACGCACGCACGTTTCATGAACAACTGTGCATGTGTGGAAGGGGTAATTGACCGTTCTTGAACAAGGTTATCAGGACCGTTGTCAGGGTCTTTCATCAGCTTGATACGTGTTGTTATCCAATCTATTTGTAATCTCTGAGACGATGCTCGGTGTGTAGTGGAATATTATGTTTAGTGTAGCTGTGTAAAATTAGGGATGTCTTTTATCAAATAAATGGTCTATGATGTCTCCTGTCCTGGACGCGGGAATGAGGTTTTGCCATGACCGTGTCGTAAGCGCCTGGAATATACTGCAAAAACCAGGTGTCGTTGGGGTCGCATAAATTTATGTCGAAGTCCAATGCAATGATGAGGGGCGTGGTCCTTTCTCCAGAGTTACTTGAAAGCACTGAGGTCATTTTTTGTGTAAATAAGAAGGTACGTCGATAAGAACAGTTGTAACTTTTAAGTGTTTTTAGCACCCGTAATGTGACATTTTTTTCGCATTTGGATGGAGATAAACAATATAACAGCTGCATCTTGCCGGTAAACTTACCACGAAGCAGAGCCTGGCGACTTACAAAGAGCGTTCAGCTTAGATTAAGGACGACGCAGCGAGCGATGGAAGGAAAAATGATGGGTGTAAGCTTAAATTACAAGAAGAGAGCAGGGTGGGTCAAAGAACAAACGGAGGTTAATGATATCACAGTTGCGATTAATTAATTGATTGATTGATTGATTAATTGAATAAATAATTGAATAATTGATTGATTGATTGATTGATTCATTGATTCATTCATTCATTGGTGGATGCATGGATGGATGGATGGATGGATGGATGGATGGATGGATGGATGGATGGATAAATGGATGGATGGATGGATGGATGGATGGATGGATGGATGGATGGATGGATGGTTGGATGGATGGATGGATGGATGGATGGATGGATGGATGGATGGATGGATGGATGGATGGACAGACGGACAGACGGACGGACGGACTTTATTTTATCCTTCGGAACGCGCTTTAGCACGTTGCGAAGCCAATACCACGTCGGAACAGAAAGACCAAGCCTCTCTGCTGCATGGCGGGCCTGATGAACTGCCCATAGCTGTTGTTCAACTCCGGAGTTTGCAATAGCACCCTCCCATTTGGACGGCGTGATGACTTCCCGACAGTGTAACGCAGGTCACCGCGAGAGCACATGTTTCAAAGTAGCTATACTGTGGCAGTAGCAACATGTATTAGTTGGCTGTATTTCGAGATAAATTTTGTTCGAAAGCGCGGGATTAGGGTACGCCCCGACCTGAAGAATCACGAGTGTCAGAGCCTGAGGTCTGCTTAGTTTTCTGTGCGGTGGAGGGTATTGTCTCCGTGGCATGTAAAAAATGGGGCACCCTTAAGCTCCGCCTTTAAGAGTTGAACGCGATAGCGAAATACGGCCCCTAGTGCACCATTCAACCGCTTAGTGCATGCTTATAATGTGTTTTGTTACGCACACATGCACGCACACAAACACGCACACAGTATATTGGATGAGCGTGCACTATTATCGCCGAATGGGCTCGTTTTCGTCGTGACACCTGTTGATCAAAACGCGTTAAAGGGGCCCTGAAACAATTTTTCAAGTAACCATGGAATGAGTTCACTAGAAGAGCTTATTACCTCATGAATTCAATGCCACAAAAAATTTTAAGAATTCGTCCAGTACGAATGTAGCTACAAAGGTTTGTCGCATGCTGCAATTGCATTGTGTGTTATCTCGTCCCGACAAAAGCAGTGGAAGCTAAGAAGGAAGGGGTGTCAGTGCAATTCTTGTTGTTATCATCGAACTGTTAAGGCACGAATTCTTGGCTGAAATGCCATAGTGGGCAAGTGCCATACCACTAAGGAAACAGGGAAACCCGCTCAAGCTGTTCCTCGAGCTCGAGCAATAGTGAACGTGCCAGAAGAAGAAGATTCTCGATCGCGTATGGTCGCGATCGCCTCAGGGCACTCCGTCCTGCGAGAAGACACGTCCAGCGTGCACACAGATAAATCCGAGCATTCTTGTTAGCTCGTGCTCGTGCCACGCTTGCTTGCTCTGGGGGTTTGGCTGAAATCTGAGTAGCCTCTACTGAATTTCTTCTTGGATAGGCGTATCTAAAGCCTTAGCATTGATTAGCTAGTACCCTTCTGGCTAGTCAATCCAGACAGATGCCGCTTTCTTCGCCTGGACCAGGGACTTATCTCTGGTCTGCTTCTCTTTCACCGCAGGAGCTACCAGTGGACCAGTTCCTACGCAATGGCGTCGCTTCCGTTCCTGTGGCCCTAGTCCCAAGCAACGACGGAGTCATTAAGATGAAAAACCCTAAAGTGATCCAGTCGGAACTCAAAGCAGCGACAACTCACTATCACACCATCACAGAGGTCCGGCAGTTTGGCAAGGGAGGCATTGTCTGCTTTTCTCCTGACCAGCTCTGTGTCAAAGACTTACTTAAATGCTCGATGTTCGCTACCAATCCGGTGAGCGCCTTCATTCCTCCTCACTTAGCATGCGTCAGAGGTATTGTCCGAGGCGTAGACATCAACATGACTCCAGCTGAGGTCCTAGAGATGTTCTCTGAGGCAGGTGCTATTGCAGTTTATAGATGCTCACGAGTTGTAGAACAGACAAAGATCCCTACTGAGTCTGTAATTGTCACATTTGCCGGGTCGATTCGCCCCACTGAAATCAAGGCGTGGCCTTTAATATTCAGAGTCGAACAACTGTCACCTCGTCCCCTCCAGTGTCAGAAATGTTGGCGCTATGGACACACTTTAAAAGGATGTAGGTCAGCTCCCAGATGCCGAAAATGTGGTGAGGCACATACTGCAAATGAATGCAATTGTACTGAAGAAAAGTGTTGTCTTTGTCATGAGCAGCACTGCGCAGATAACGCTAATTGCTCAGCCAAAGCGCGGGAGACTCAAATTATGGAAATTGTTGATCGCAGACGCTGTTCACGAAAGGACGCCATCGCTGAAATTCAGGCAAGAACCCAGGGATATGCTGGTGTTGCAGCCCGACATAATGCAACTTTAGAAGCTTCTCTTTCAGTGTCCATTGCAGACATGATTGAAAAAGCGATGGAGAAAGCTATAGATCGCCTGGCCACCACCCTTTGTGACTCCTTATCTCATATTGTAGCCACTCAGTTGCCGCAAATATATGGGACACCAAGAGATATGAAGGATACTTCCCAAGACAACGTAACTCTCCCACCAAGTGAAGCAGACGCAGAGTCATCTCCTTCAGGGGTACAGGCTGCAGGGCCCTCTTGTACAGACAACCAGAGGATAGGTGAAGACATACTAGAGGATGGTCAGGATTATGATGATATGGACATGGACATCAAATCACTAAAGCGCACTCGATCCCCTGTCTCCAAAAATACTGGCTCTTCAAAACATTCAAAAAACAAAAAATACCAGAAGGAGAACCTATCGAAGAGCGATTTTCTTAAAGACAGCATTTTAGATAAGGTAGTTGCCGAAACAATTCTGTCAAAATGATAGGTTCTATCAAAATTCTTCATTGGAACTGCCGATCTATTCATTCAGCTAGTACAGATTTATTGTATTTATCTTGTAAATTCAATCCAGACATTATTGCACTGCAAGAAACGTGGCTGTCAGCACATAATTCGTTTTACCTACCTAATTTCCGGTCTTTTCGCCTGGATCGCCCATCCAAAGGTGGAGGTTTAGCGTTCTTTGTCAATAATAAAATTAGTTCAAAGATCAAAACTTCGTACAAAAGTATATCCCCCGAATGTGAAATTTTCGCTTTAGACATCACTTTGCCTGGATGCTCTCCCTTCTCTCTGGTAAATCTTTACTTTCCTCTGGGTGTACAAGACACGCGATGTTTAGACATGGCTGTTAATTCGTGGTGCACAAAAAAAATTATGGTTGGAGATTTTAATTCTCACCACACTAGTTGGGGTTTTAGGACTGATCAATGTGGACAACGCTTGTGGGACTGGTCTATAGACCATAATTTATCATGCCTCAACGCTAGAACTCCCACATTTATCCGAGACCGATCCCGCTCTGCCTTAGATTTGAGTTTTATAAGCTCGGGTATTTCTAGCGTATCTTGGACTACTCTAGACTGCGCCACCAACAGTGACCACTTACCAGTACTGTTTGAAATTTCTTGCCCCATTATTCCATCTTACTCCCAAGCTCGAACCTTTATCAATTATTCCAAATTTAAAAATGAACTAGAAGTTGCTTTGACTACCACCACTGAAGACAACGATGAAAATAAAGCCATGAAATTAAGTGCGGTAATTAAAAGAACGTTCAAAAAAGCAGAATTTTCTATTGAGTCTGATACGAGAAAGCCTTGTAGTCAGTGGTGGAATTCTGAGTGCTCTCGTGATCATAGACGACGACAAGCGGCTTGGAAGCAGCTAATTCATAATCAGTCCCCCAAAAATTGGGCAGATTACAAGTTTATTGCTGCTACATTTAAGCGCACCGTGGCTAAAGCTAAAGAAGACTATGACAAAAAACATTTCGACTTTCTTTCCAAACCTAGAAATAAGAAAGCGTTATTCCGATATATGAGATCGCGCAAAATTCTGCCGTCTCTAGCTAACTCTGATTATGACAGGTTATCGACGGAAGAAATGACTAATTCGTTAGAGGCAATCGGAAGAGGTTTAGCTAACAGATTTTCGTCGACTTTGACAATCAACTGGCAAAAGTCCTCTATAAAGACTGACTACGAAAAAGTGACATTGTCCGAAATGTCAAGCGTAATTAGAAACTTACCCTCTTCGGCTCCTGGTCCTGACGGTATAACAGTTCCTATGATTAAAATTTTATTCCAGATATCACCCGGCGACGTCCTCAACCTTATAAACTATTCCTTAAGCAATGCCTGGATACCACATGACTGGAAAATAGCTAGAGTGATTCCCATATTAAAAAAACAAGGGTCAGGTTTTAACATTGACAACATCAGACCAATCTCTCTAACATCTCACCTGATCAAAATTATAGAGAGAGTTCTCAATAATAGATTAAAAGTTTGGATGGCTGACAAGCTAATATTGAAACCATTTCAAATAGGTTTTCGTAGCGAATGCTCAATTTGGTGTGCTCATGCCGACTTAGAGAGCCGAATACAGCTTGCCCGAAAAAGACGACAATACGCGGTACTAGTAACACTAGACATAGCTAAAGCTTATGATAGCGTTGAGCACTCAATTTTATTGAATTCTTTACACGAATGTGACTTTCCGCGATATATTGTTGATTGGGTAGCAGAGTTTCTAAAATCGAGAGAATTTTATTGTGCAAAGGATGGATGTCACTCATCTAAATTCAAACAGCAACGTGGAGTACCTCAAGGGGCGGTCCTATCTCCGCTGTTATTCAATGTGTTGATGAGCTCAATTCCCATTGAACGAGATATCACTGTCTACATTTATGCAGACGACATTGCATTTTTCGTTGCAGACAGTGACATTTATTCTTTGCATCAAAAATTGCAAAAGTACATGTATTCTCTTGAAATTTGGCTGCATTCAATTTCATTGTCTCTAAACATCAGTAAAAGTGCGCTCCTGGTGTTCCCTATAGCAGATTCTATTCAAATTTCAGTACTTTATAATCAGGAACCGATTCCACAAGTAGAGTCTATCAAATATTTGGGCATTATTTATAACGAGAAACTTAACTGGAGCCCTCACATAGACTATATCGTGGCAAAGGCACAACGAGCTTCAGGTTTATTGCGAAGGTTGAGCAACAGAAAATATGGGTTACGTAGACACACCTTATTAATGATATATAAAATGTACATGCGCCCAATACTCGAATTTGGGTGTATATTATTTTCGGGTGGCCCTACGTACAAAATTAAACCGTTAGTTCTATTAGAGCGAGAAGCGTTACGGTTGTGTTTGCGACTCCCCAGGTATGTCGCTATTAATGTACTATATCAGGAAGCTCGCATACCAACTATTCTTTGCCGATTCCGTATCTTAACAGTACAAACATACTTGAAATTTTATGGCTTATCAGCGAGACGGTCTGCATATGCCTTTATTAGTGACCCCGACGCCTTCTTCCTCGCTCACTGGCCACGCTTTCGTACTCCCCAGATTATTTTTGTACAAAAGAAACTTGAAAGCATAAAGGTGGATATCAGATCGGTAATTGGAACCAAAGCATTAAATCACAATATTACGATAGAATGTGATGAAATTTTTCCCCCACTATCTAAGTTTCAATCTTCGAGTTACTTAAATGACAGGTTAGAAGACTACATAGCTCATGCGGAAATAAAGAACATAATAGCCACAGACGCTTCTGTGAATAAAGAAAAGGCAGCAGTAGGAATCGTCTCAGATTACCTCGGTTGGTCATTCTCGGTAAGACTACCAGACTTCACTCCGGTTTTCGAAGCTGAGCTCCTGGCTATTATTTTAGCGCTACGAAAACTTCCTTCAAACGAAGAGAGTGCAATGATAATTACTGATTCTCTTTCGCTGTGTACTACTCTCACAGCTTCAGAACAATCAAGAGCTCTAGCGACATTACAAACATTAGTTCCACCTCATGTGAAGTTCCTGAAGTTAGTCTGGGTCCCGGGACACTGTGGCATACGGTTGAATGAAATAGCCGATTCACTATCTCGAGCCACACTTGATGGCCCTGTGATCTCGGTACTACCAGAATCGGAACACATAGTGTCGATCAGATATAGAAAATGGGCTATTTATACGGATATTATGGAAAATATTACTAAATATACGGACTATCAGCACCTAACATACCCCTGGAAACCTCAGTGGAGTCAATCTAAAAAGTTAGAAGTTATTTTAACCAAATTTCGATGCCGTGTCCCTCCATTAAACTTTTACTTGCACAGAGCTGGTCTGGCGATATCCCCCCTGTGTCCATTCTGTGAAGAAACGGAAACAATAGAGCATTACTTTATAACATGTAAAAACTATTCATTAATTAGGAAAAGACTTTTAATTGTTCCTTTTCAAGCAGTAGGTTTAAATTTAACTGCAGATAATGTTCTAAGTTTCGGTGCCTTTAGCTTGGGACATTGCCACAGGAGCGTATTCGATGCTGTATGCAATTTCATTCGAGAATCAAAGCGCATGTCATAATAATGCCTGCTTAAATATATTTCTGACGACACTTGTCTAATTTTGAATGAAATTTGCATATTCATTTGATTGTGACCGGGTGAGATAAGCTCGATTGTCTGGTCTACTCAAAATTTCTGTCTTCCACTGTAGTATTACCTCACCTTTTCTCTTCTTGATTCAATCTTTAATTATTTGTTTAGTTTAATATTCCTTTTTAGTTAATTATTATTTTCTATTACATCATTAGTTTTTTTTGATTAAGGATAAACCTTTTAATATATATCATTTAGGATACTTCTAGATTTCATGGCCAATCCCCCATAGTGGGTATGTGCCAGTGCGAAGGGGCAACAACAACAACAACAACAACATATGGTCGCGCATTTTGCGAGCTCTCTTGTTCCTGCGTCCGTGGTACGCTTGGCAGTCATGCACTACTTGCCAAACCTCAGGAAGATTCTCACCGCAAAGAAGAAAGAAAAGCCGGCGGTGAGTACGGAGCTTTGCTCTCCGCTCTCGTATTAATCCCTTCAGCGACATGGTGTAATCCCGAAGCCGTGACCAAGTTTTCTTTGCTATAGGAGCACTTTTGTCGCACTTTTGATTTTGAATATCACTATGTTAGCCCACTACCCAAGGCAGGCGCTCTGTCCATGTATTTGTATTCTTGAACACACAGTGATGCCTCCAGTAGATGGTGGAAGTGTTCTACCTTTGTTCGAACTGGTGTAGTAAGCTGTAGTTCGTATGTGTGGTACGCCTAGAAGGTGGGAGAGAGCCCGAAAGACGGACGATTCTAATTGTCGTCCGTTATGATGTGTGGCACGCCATAGTCCAGGTGCGCACGAGAGAGTGCGCTGCAATATGAAAACACTAAAGCTATAGTTGATCGTCTGTAGCAGTGCTGCCATTGATGGTCTTAGTTCATACCTTGCTTTTTTTACAAGAAGCTCACTTTCATAGCACGAAAGGAGTCTAAGAAACATGACAGCAGTTGTCGTCCTCAAGGATCGGCAGCTTATGTAGTCTATAACCACTAACACGATGTTCTTTGGGCTACAATGTACGGAACAAACAACAGTACCTGGACAGGGCTCGATGCAAGGGCATACTACTGTCCTTGGTATAAAAAGAAGTAATCGTTCAACTTTTTCAGAGACATGGTACAAATTTCGGTCGAGGCCGCAACGATCACATTTTGATGGAAGCGAAATGGTACAGGCCCGTGTATAGTATGATGTCTGTGCACGTCAAATAGTACCATATGGCCAAGATTTTCGGAGCCCTCCACTACGACGTCACTAATAGTCATAGGATTGTAGAACTTAAAACCCCAGATATTCTTGTATTAGATACTTGGTACAGAACTGACTTCTTGGGGCTCTCACATGCTAACACTAGCACGTTGGAAGGAGAAATTTCGTCTTCGAATTTAAAGCTATGAACAGTGGAGTTCATGAGCAAGGGCTGCTAAGTGAAGGTATGAACAGCCTTTTGTCATTGCAAATACGCATGCTAAGGAACACGGCAGGTCAACGCAGAAATTGCAGACGAACAGCATTAGATGTTTAACCTCAGTACTTCTTACCGTTCACGTGAAAAAAGTGTCACCGATTTCTAAGCTTCAACCATGGCACATTTTACTCAGTTATTAAATCAGGCAAGCTACGATACTGCTAAAGGCAACCGTTCATGTTCTTGGAGGCTAGATTAGGTCTCTGCTAACAATAATCGTTCCAACACAGCAGCAATATAGACATATTGACATAGTAGACATATTGACATAGTGATTAAAAATACTATAGGTGTACGAGTACATGATGGATTTTACAGCACCTAAACATAAGAAAGAAATGGGACAGAGTATAGAAAAGGGCGCTCATTTCTATTCTGTCCCATTTTTTTCTTATGTTTTTGCACTGTAAAACTTGCCGTCATACACCCAGGCCAACTATAGCCCAAGCTTCTACACTTGTAGGGTACGACAGCCTCTCATCCCATGCCTTTATCTCGTCGTATTCACTTCCACCGACGCAGCGGGTCAAGCTGCATCAACCCCTGGATTTCCACTCACACACGGGCAGGTCATCTGGTACTGCCGTCGCCGCCGAGCCACCGAACCCTCACGCGCACCCCAGCAACCAGCTCAGACCCCAGCCACCCCAGCTGATACGCCAACGCACAAGCACCGTGGTTGCCACGGACCAGGGTCAGCGCGGTTGGGTGCAAGGCATCCCCTGGCGTCGTACGATGTGCGTGGCGCTCCCTGCGGCTCTGATTCTCGGCACCTGTGCGCTCTCGCTTTTCCTGGCCTGGCACGGAGAGGTCATGAAGCCCGTCTGCGACGAGACCTGCATGGAATACACCACGGTACGCAGTCTGTCGGTTCACTTGAGGGCGTATTTGGGCCAGTTTCACTTCATCAGGGCGCATATAGTTGTTACAGAATGGGGTTGGTCATACAAAAACAGAAAAGAAGTCAGTCTTGGCCCAAGACCCAAGCAATGAGTGCGATAGCAACACATCGGGCTGTTATACGAAGTAAGTCTTGAAGATTTAGGAAGTACCATCAGCATCAAAATCATGAGTCAAGAGCCAGGCAACCGAAGAGCCGTGGTCAAGCACGTGCTTTGCATCCTAGAACGCCAGTGGCTTAAAGCGGTGCCCCCACGGGTTTGACGCGAGTAGGTTGCTGCTTCGGGACGTCCGAGCACGCTAGAGTCTTTCATTAATTCCCCTACCTCTGCCCCCTTTATGCCGGATTGTCCATAAAGTTGTTTCACTCACTCATTCAGGAACCATACGAAATGTAGCAAACGTGGTCGATTGTTCCCGAGTGGACAGTAATGCAGTAACGACAGTAATAAACACGCGTTGTGAATAGTTGACTGTATCACGTCTGACAGGAGGCGAAGTCGAAGTTTGGTTCCAAGAAACGTGACAAGCCAATGGTTTTCACGTCAAAGTTCACTAACGTAAGTCTCTGGTGACTGTCACCGGCGCATCCTGTAGGTACGCCGCAGGGAAGTTGTGCAGCAAGAATTTCATGATGGTAGTCCGCAAGGTTCCCGGTGAAATGCGACGAGTGTTGCTACGACAAAGCCGTGTGATGTTTTAACGGCGCTACAGTCACCACAGCTCATAGGGGGCAGTGAGTCGAGCTTGTCCATCTAATGTGCGTATATCGATGGGAACCGAATCCGCAGGCACGACGGGACCAGCATTTTCCTGAATGGTCCTGGACTTGACGAGAGCGATTTTTCCTGCTGCTTCAGAGTGAAAGTGAAGCCAGGCACGTTTTGGAATGCCCCTGTCATCCAACAGTATGTGCTTCAGTGAAACCACCCCTCCGTTGATCGAGCCATCGGACACGTCATGTCTAGGGAAAGCATTAATGGCTTGTCCAAGCAAAGTACATGCTTTGTTTAAGAATGTTTCTTTTCAAGTTCACGCACAGTAAGCCAGTGGCTAATGGTGTATATGCATAGCTCGCAGTTAGTGATATGGAGGGTGGGCGGCCAAGCCGTTAAATCTGTAGAGCGCCCTGCTCACCGAAAACTTCATTTGCCGTGGCATACAGGGCACAATATGACTCTGGACCACATCTGCCTGCCCGGTACCCACTACCAGTTAAAGAGGTGCTCCCTCCCCCTCCCTAGAAAAAATTCTGCCTACGCCCGTGCTCACGTGACCCTCGTTTTTGGTGTTGCGCCCAATGTTTGTTTGCCCGTCACTGTGGTCAAATGGTTAGGGCGTTTTTCTGTTGACTCAGAGGTTGTGGGATCGAAACTCGGCTGCGGGAGCCTCATTTTGATGGAAACGAAGGGCGATTGAATCGAAGCTAAAGGGCAGTGCACTTAGGTATAGCTGCAGGTTAAACAGTGCCAACTGGTCACAAACTCACGAGCCCTCCACTACGTCATCTAAGTTTATCATATCGTGCTTTGGGGGCGCAAATGCCGACAATCGTTTTTAGTTTGTAATGGACCAAGTTTAGTGCAATGTTTCGCAACAAAAATAGCAGCGCTTTCTTTTTGTAACCACTGGCGTTGATCGCTGATGTGGGCATTGTTGAGCGATGTCAAAAATGTTTGAGCAGACGTGTTTTCTTTGTTCGGTAATTGTTCAAGCTTTTGATTGTCTCGTTAAAAACCAATGTATTTCACTGTGACCTCTTCGGGTTTTTCATCACGTGCCCTTCAGTGCACGCATAGTTGACCACGTGTGCCTGCATATTGTTACGGGATCATGGCGTTGACAAAGGCAGCAGTGACGAGACGCTTTATTTCGCTGTACTTGGGGCCCGTAAACGGAAGGGTAAACTACAGCAAGCAATCCACCCTGTGCACTGATATCGGCAATCAGAGCATCTGCCGTCGATCAAACTTATCATCGTTGAGATGCGCCTTCTTTTTTACATAACGCATTAGACTTCCCAGCCTTATTTCTGGTGGTCGCGGAAGCGCTGGAATAGGCTGGATTGTTCGCGTCCTGTGCTCAACAAACTGCATGGTCTACTACAATCGCGAAGCATTTGAAACTTGGTCTGCGCCGAGCATTGCTTACATAGTTGTGGGTGTGTGCGAAATTGAAACAAGAAACGCGCGTGCACTGCGGCGATATCGATCAGTCGTGTAAAAAACATTCCACCCGTACGCCTCGCTTAGGACTGACATTCTGTTCGCGTGCAGCTGCTTGGCGAATCCATGGACTGGTCGGTGGGTCCGTGTCAAGACTTTTACCGCTTCGTGTGCGGCAGGGCAGCGAGCAACCGGACGTCGGTGCGCAATCGTATCAACGAGCGCTTTCTCGCTACCGTCATCGAAACCGCCAGGTATGGGTCCTTCTACAGCAAGGCTGTCTACCCCGTGGTGTCGCGGCATCTAGTATCATGGCGGTGCGCACATGAAGGCTCCCCATAGTTTGGCACGTGCTCGCGTGGTTCGCGAACTTTTGCGGTTTACCGTTCATACTTTTTTCGGCAGGAACGAGGAGATCCCGGCTGAAAGCCAGACTGTGGCGCAGAAGGCGGCGCGTCTCTTCAAGACCTGCGACGACGTCTTGACCCAAGACACGGACTACGTGCCTCGCATCCGCGGCCACCTGCGCGAGGTCAACCTGCACTGGCCTCAACACCCGGCCAATCGCGACGCCGCCTCGGTGGACGTGGTGAGCACCATGCTTGAGCTGAACGACAATTGGGGCTGGCCGTGCTTCTTCGAGTTTGAAGCCGAGAAAGTCGGCGATTATTCGTTTGAGGTACGTGGAGGCCGTTACCAGCGAGAAAGAGTGAGACGGAACGACTTTGTTATAAAACACGCCATATAGCCACAGTGAAAGCTGGAGAAGCAGCATTTCCACAGGCTATTTGACATGGGTGCCGCCATCTTGGGCTGTGAAGTCAATGATTTCTTGTTTGGTGTATTGCGGCGTGAATAAATGAGGCCATGAAACGCCGTATGCACCGACCAAGCTGCTTTCATGTGTATGCGTCTACTGCAACACTGTTCAATTATTTGTTAAGGACGCGAAACACAAAGGCGAACAGCAAAGCATGGCAGCACTAAAACACCTCGGTAGAATAGTCTATAGAGCCCATCGTAAATACGGCTGTGGAGCTATGGCTGTGCATTTCGTAATGAGCTGGAAGCATTGGACGATCCACTCATTGAGCATTTCGCATTGTGTGAGGCCTGCTTGGTGTTTTACTCTTTTCCCACGATAAATTACACGTGTTTGTGTGATTCCTTGCCCGATATGACACCTGTATAGGATATTTTTGTGAAAGATTTTCAAACACTGACGCAGCTCTACGGTATAATACTCGACTGCCACAAATAAGGTTATGGTGCAATTTCCGTGTGATCTTAAAAGTTCTATGGGAACAACTTAGGCATCAAGACCAGTTGCTGTTGTGATCCTGCAGCAGCTTTCTCTGTGAAATAAACCAACCCCAGACCTCGTCTCCTGAAAGAAGCAAGACCTAGTCATCAGACAGGCTTTAGAAGTTCAAATGTTCGAATAGTGTCTTCATGATGTATGGTGAAAAAAGTCCGTCAGCCATGCACTCCTCCAGGGCCGCAGGTCGATTGGTTGGTATGCGCCCTATGTAACAGTAGAGCGCACCCACTTGTTTTGTCAGTGAGTCTTGCTGAAACAGAATGTAAACACTGCGTGGGTTAAAAACACTGTTGCTATGAATGCGAGAATATTGACATGATGGATACGTTGTCCTGCGTACTGTGTACCGCAACAATCAAATCGTCAGCCTCCGTGCATTGTTACATTGGCTACGATGCTCGGCTTCTGACCCTAAAGTCATGCGTTACATCCCAACCGCGAATTCGATCGTATTTCGATGAAGATGGAATTCTAGAGACCCACAGAGTGTGTGCTGTCAGTGCACGCTCGATATCAGGTGGTTCAAAAGAATAGAGCCCTCTTTACTGCGGCATGCATCGTAATCGTATCCTTGTCCCCGCTCGTTCAAACCATGACGTTGTAATTATAATTAGGAGCTGATTATCAATTTTTTTAATTGGGACAGTTCTACAGTGGTACAACACCTCCATCGTGCCATTCCCAATCGCGCGCGCGCATTTACGTGTGTGTGAATGTGCGCGTGCGTCTGATTCAGTGTGTGTTTCAGATGGCGCTCAAAGGAACCAAGGTTGCGCTAAGAGAATGAAATGTTCGGAGCTGTAGCACGCAATAAAAAACTTTAGGCACAACTCTTCCTCTCTCGTTGTTTGGTAAACAACAATCCGTTGAATGTCGACGCGATCCATAACCGACCATCTTGAAAGAACGTGAAAGTCTATACGGTGGTGCACCATCTTAAACAAGGCACCATGGTGTGACCCTTGTGCAGCGCTGACTTCCCACGAATTATTCATTTCGCAAAGTAGCACAAGTAAACAGTGGCCGTGGTGGAGCTGTCACTGTTTTTGTCACCTCCATGAATTTCACCAATCTACCGGGCTACTCGGCCTCTCCTAAATAACCTGACGGTGGCGTTTGCGTCGTGAGTTAATAGACAACTTGGTAGACCTCCTTGGGATGCGTCATCCGAATCGAGGCACAATTGATCACTTTGGCCTGCGTGTCAACGACGGAAAGCACAGAAGGCTTGACTCCTCGGCACGCCGTTGTCGCAGCGGCTAGGCCCCTATCGAAGGCAGCTGTGACACTTCTATGCAGTGGATAGCGAGACGTAACTTAGATCAAGAGAAGTGCAGTGGCCATGCATGTGTGGCAGAGACGAAAGAGCAAGAACTTCGGCTGTGGTATGGTGCCTGTGCACAGCCACCATACGAAGAGCCAGGAGAATTAAGGCTCCTTGCTCGGACACCATGGTGTCCAGGCTGGCCGAGAGCCAAAAGCGTTCTATTTTTCAACCTCCCGCTTAATCCATGCGGCTCTTGTTGTTTTGGCAAAACTGAACGAACGTGTCTTCCTTTGCGCTCCGGTGGCTCAGTCATCGGGACGAGGTGGATGTTATGTAGCGGCTGTGGAATGACCATGCGAGTTATGGTTCTTTCGCCCTATCTTTAAACACAAACAGCGCAAAAGCCAGAGTTCTTCTACAAGAATAATATGTGTGACACCGTTGACGTTTGTAAGTGCATGAGTGATGCTATCTGTGTTCTTTTTAGGGAGATATGCCTTGAAGCCTCCTCAAATGCGAAATTCAACCATTGGTGTCTCGCCTCCCGCAATGTCGCGAACGAGTGTTGCAAAATATTGTTGAATAAATCACCACAAGTTTCACGTTACCATTGATGCCACGGCGGAATCAGAAGTAGCCGAAATTTGTGACATTGTCATGCCGTCATTATGACGTACGCAACAAGACATCATGGGGGTCATTGGACTCATTACACGGCGTCGTGGCTTTCAAAAAGTTGTCTAATCACGGAGCCAATGCAAAGCCAGGTGAACAATCTTGGACGTCATGCTCGGAGGCAGTTTTACGTTAAATGGAGAAGAAGAATAACAAAACTTTTTTGGAGGGGAAGGGGTACAAAATGTATTCAGGAGCATGCATGGTGGTTGGGGACCCAAGTCCAGGGCTCCGCTGGCTTGCGCCGCTCGCCTAACGTGACTCACAAGTTATAATTGCACCTCTGGGTCCGAACCGCAAGTAGCGCCTCCCACTGCTCCGATCTTCCTACAATGGTGTTGTCTAAAAAAAGAGTTCAGATTCTGTCGCTCTTGGTCTAAAGAGATGTGAAATAAAGTTGACGAACCGTCGCACCACGGGCAAGCGTTACGGTACAACGTAGGATATATGTTGCTGAGCCCCGATGGATTCAAAAGACTTCCGTCTGCACCTTGTGGAGATTCGTAGAGTCTTCCCCTTCAAAAGTTTTCGAAGAGTGGCAGGTGCACTCGACATATCTTAAGTATGTGCTCCCTCTACATCATATCTAAAGGTACCATATACAGTAACTGCAGATACATCGACAAAGGAAAACAGCTTTTAACCGCGAGTCGCCTTAAAGGTCCCCTCACCAGGTGAAATAATGAATAATTAATTTGTCAGGCACTGGAAGTTGTTGCCCATTCAATATAGAGCATTGCTCTGGCTGCTAACAGCTTTATAGGCAGTCTGGCAGAACTTTAGCTGACCGGGAGTTAGGTATATCCCACGCGGAGACTTCTAGGCCTTGCACGCGAAGGCTCAGTGCCTGCTGGAAGACCCTGCCTTCTAGCAGGCACAGGTCATCCTCAGTTAATTTTATCGTGTGTATTTGCGCACTTCCACCTGTGGTGATTAGCTCGCGCAGCTCGCCGCCAGGACGTCTAGGGACGATCAATCTTGTATTGGCAGCTGGTGTCACGTAGCACGTAATATATCTAACGCGATAGCGTTACAGAGCTCGTTTCGCAGACATTCTGGTGACGGTGTCAAGGGTGGTGAGCGAACTTAAAGGACCTGCTTAGTGCCTGCTGGAAGGCTCTAGGCTGGTCGTTGGGGCTGCGCAAGGCAGCGGCCCACCGCTGCGGAAGGGTTCCGGAGTTAGCACCTTCCGAGTTTTTGATACATTGCCAGAGCTTGTGGGTTAGTGTGGCGACGTCAATACACCTGACCTTCCATATATATGTAGCATGTGCATTCGGGTAGTCTGCTACACAGTGAGAGCTTAGGGTACGTTCACATGTGCAGTTCGCCTGCGTCCTGTCCACCTTATCGCTGGGCGGACTGAAGGTTCGGCGGACCAGGTAGACTGCCACAAGAATTTTTCAAACTGTTTCATTAGAAGCTGAGAAAGACAGTGTTTTGAAGCGCCGCGAAACCATGCATGATGTGAAGTGGCACGCTTGAAGCCCTTCTGTTCGTCCCGTGTAGTCTTCGCAAGCATATTCCCTCCCCTGCTCTTTTCGGCACTTGAGCGGGAGAATGGTATGGCTCATACGCATGGGCACGCTATGTTCAAACAAGGTATACTGTGCCCGAACCAGCCCGCACCCCCAAGACGCGAGAGGTGCTGCGGCGTGAAGCTTATTGAGGCGGCGTTCCCAGCGCCGCGCATCATCTTTCGAGTTAAGCCGACTGTGTCTTCGCCGATCGCTTGGCTTTCAATCCCAACATGTAAGGTGTGACACTTGTATAGACGTGAGACTAGCGGTATTATCAGCCAGGGCTGCATGCTTGAACATTTAGATAAACGTGGGAGGACAGATGAGCCTGATGAGTGCTGGAACGCGGTAGAAAACGTAGTTTCATTGCAAGGGGTTGCCTCTTCACGATGCGCAAAGCGCCTGAATATGAACGCATGTGAAGCGGAGGCAGAATAGGCTCTCTGCGATTTGCAGTAAAAATTAAAAAAACGCACATGTTTCGTCTGTGTGCTTTAATATTGCTCTCAAGTTTTAGTCATTTATCCGAGCAACAAATTAAAAAAAATGGCAGCATATCCACAGAGTGAATGATGGAGAGTGGAGCGAAGCATCCGTTCGTCCATTCGTTCTTGCTTCCGTCCGTCCATGCGTCCGTCTGTGTGACCGTCCGCGCGTCCATTCACCCGTCCGCGCGTGCGTCTGTTCATGCGTCCGCACGTCCATCTGTGCGTCCATCCCTGCGTTCGTCCATGCATCCGCCCCTGCGTCCGTCCATGCGTCCATCCGTCGGTGCAGCCATCCGTGAGTTCGTCCATGCATTTGTCTGTGTGTCCGTTCGTCCACCTATTCAACACTCCAAGTACTACCATGTCGCATCGTTTCATCATATATTCCTCATATAGAAGCACCGCTATCCAGCGGACATTCCAAGGACTGAACGAGAGGAGGTACACGCACACTTTCTTTCGGCTTGCGCTTCGTGTCTACTTCCCACCATTAACCACCTCGAGTTCATTGGTATATACTAGTTCACTGTATTCATGGAACTGCGGCCCAACGCTTACTCAACCTTTCTAAAACCAAGGAGGTTACGCCCAGCGAGTACAACGTAGCAACCTTTTCTTGTCGGATAGTGCTCAATGTACATGCCAATGGCTGCTAAGGGGGAATGAGAGATGGGAGAATTTGGTTTTTAGTTAACGTGCACGCTGCGAATTTTTTATTGTTCAACAACGCACGAAGAAATCTTTCAGCGGCACCACCTTGGAGGTCAAAATGTAAGACTGGTTACACTCTACGACTACTACTACGACTACGAGGGATGAACAGGTGCCGCTATAAGGAGCTTCGCCACTAAAAAAAACTGCGCATGTGCCAAATAATCATTGAAGTGTTACGGGCTACGGTTGGCGACGTCAGAGCAGATACATCTACATAGAGGACGGACCTGCATCCCGTCCTGTACGTCTCCTCTTCATATGTGGGTGTGCGTCCGCAAGGAGGCCAAGCAGCGTTAAACTTAAAATTTGATCCATTTACGCAGGGGCGTAGGTTTGAAAAATTTTGCAGACGTGGTCATGAACGCCCTGTGTGTGCACTCCGCTCGTCAGATCAATATGGTGAAACCTGCCCTTCATGTGAATGCATAAGCGACTTCGTGAGCTTTCCTATAGGCACCCGACAGTAGACGAGAGGTCGCGACGAAGCTCTTCGGGCCGCCTCGGCATTGTTGGTACCGACCACCAGGGATACTAAAGAACGGAACGCTCACTGAACACAGTGACACGCTGAAGTGTCAGTGCCCTTTTTGGCACGTTTTTAAAGAACGCTTCCTGGGCGCTTAACCAGCCGTGACCTCCTTGCTCGCAACTAAAAAAAGAAAATGATATGCACGTGCAAGTTTGGTTTTGCTGCGTCTACTCGCTAGGCTACGCATTGGAAGGCTCGCTTTTGCTGCGCCTACTCGCTTGGCTGTGTGTTTTGGCGCTACAATCAGATCTCGTAAACTGCATTTTCGGGTGCCTATACTAGTGCTTTGTATTTCGGGCTGTTCCTATTTCTCGTCCATCGTACCTCGTCGACCAAGCATCCACTTTCTCTCTATTTTGCAGATCGTTGTGAAACCTACTCGAGGCCTCGACCTCTTCAAGATGACGGTTCTAAGGCTCGTGCCGGGGTCGCCGGCCCACCGACACTACTTCGAGACGCTGTACACGCACTACGGTGCCGGCGTAACAGACGGCGTCACCTTCGAAGATATGCTTGGGTTCGAGGCCGAGGTCTTGGAACCACTTCTCCAGATGTATAGCGTGGCGCGTCGAGCGTACGTGTTCGAAAGAAGCCCCTACGACACATCCGGAACGTGGGAACGGTGGACCACTACCATCGCGAGGCACTACGACCTCACCGGAAGCGAAGAGGTGCGGGGACGTGTTTACACAGAGGCGCGCTGCGCCTTTAGAAGAAATATTGATACTTACAACCTGCAGTTAGCACATGTCACAAAAAAATGTATGGACCAACTCCCCGATGGGAACCCTGATAGACCCCTTGCAAAAACGACGGCAACACTGGGCGGTGGCGTCCATGGTAAAGGAAGAAACAACCACGAAAAGCGTGCGTCCGCTGGGCTACGGGTTCTTTTCTATTCAGCCTTCGTTATGCAAGTGGCGTTACATGCAACTGTTTTCCCCACGGCCGGGTGAGACATTGATATGTTTTTCCTTCTGCCTCTAAATGCAGACAGGATAGTTGAGTTTTACATAATCAAGTCGACGACAGAGCGTTCCTGTGACCGCAGCTACAACTTCAGCGTAGAATTGCGTGGGATGCCGCTGCCATAACGAAGGCGGAATATAAAAGAACGGAGCCCGGTGGATGCACGCTTTTGTGGTAGTTTCTTCCTTTACCATGAACGCCACCGCCAAGTGTTGCTGTCGTTTTGACAAGGGTTCTATTGAATGCGAAGGAGCAGCGGTGCGCACGGCGTTCACCCGGCTAAAAAGGACGTCGACACGGGTGCTAGAAGAACGGTTTGAAGCGAAACACGGTGTAGCGTTTAAGGCCAAACCTCATAAACGCGAAAATGCACGTGACAGCGACGAGCGATGCTATGAGCGACGAAACAGGGCGTTCGCGCGACGTGTCGCGTGGTAGTTTTCGCGCGATCACTCGGTTCTCCAGATTTGGAAACCATCGCCCATCGCCCGGAAGTGCTGTGCTCAAAGCACCGGAACAGGATGTACATGACTGACGTACTGCCGGTTCTCTTCATGTGCTGCGAAATCGCCACCTCCTCTCACTCACCTCTCCACCCGAGTCACGCGTGCACAACGAAGAAATAACGTAGTGTTTGTGCACGTGCACATAAAAAAGGGCTGCAAGGCAATAATAAACACTTTCCGTTCTATTACGCCACAATATATCTTATTTTTAAATTGCATACCGCTCACTACGCGATTTTCTTGGTACAAGTAGACGGCCTCGTGCAAGCAAAGGTGGAATTCGCTCGCCGAAGCCATCGCGTGAATGAGGTTTGTCTGCTCTAGCGACTGTTCGCGCGAAGGCAATCTACGTCGCGTCGCTCCTCGCTGTCGCATGAATTTTCGCGTTTGTGAGTTTTTACCTTTACTTGGTGAGCGTTTCTTTAAAACTCAAGGACACGGGAGGCGGGTTGGGTTTCGTGTACGTTTCATCGCAGATAAATGAACCGAAAGAGTGTTTTTTTATTGGACGTTCGGTCGAGCTTTGAAAGAGGTGGAGAGGGTGAAGCGAGATTGAAGGGTGTTGCGGGTGGAGGAGCCGGCAGCTAGCTGCAGTTTCGGGTGCTGCGGCGAGCGTGCTGCGGGGGAGGGAGAGAGTGATGTCACGGCGCACCTGCGAGGGGAGCGTGACGGTAACACGCAGCTGTGCCGGGACCTGTACTTGGTACCACTACAACCTCTGCGGTGAGGGGAACGCGTTGCGGTACGTTCGTACGGACGCACGTACGTGCGGCGTTACACACGTGAGGAAAAGTGCATCTTCTCATCTAGTATTCAATAGCTATGTAGCAAGCGAAAGTAGAAGCTGTCAAATTAGAAACTTTACTACCGTAATAGCGATTATATAGTTACACTTATCACTTATCCGGAAGTAGTGATACGTTTGTAGCTTTACTATTCAGATATGCTGCAATTAAAATGTTATCCTGCATAATGTCCGCATATGATTACCTTGCACACCACAATGACACCCTCCGATAACATCGTGTGCACATCGAACACGCATGCATATAGGCGAGCACAGACCAATGGATTAACGGATACAACTTATTTGAAACACTATAAGCAAACGTAGCTGGGCTCCTAGATGTCCGGTAGCCCCTTGGCTGACCTCCCTATAGGGAGGTCCAGTCCACCAGTTGCAGCACACAATGTCGTAGCTTCTACGCGACACGAGCAACTGAAAACAATATACTTTATAACCCTTCACCGGCGTAGCATACGTTGTGTATTTGAGCTAACGATGAACGCAGACTTCGATTTGATGCTACGGACACTTATTTTCATGATTCGCTATACTTTATTCGTGTAGACGTTCAGCCGTTCACCTTTAAAGATTTTAACGCGACATTTCTTTCGGCAGCTTTCGCGGAGTGTAGCCTGCTGCTCATTATATCCCGGAGTTGATAGACAGTTTGTTTCTGCGCGTGTATCTTGCACGAAATAGTGTAGCCTAGCTGTGACAGCGGAAGAGATAGGAAGAAACAGAGAGCGAGAGAGAGCGAGAGAGACAGAGAGAAATCACAACATAGCCTTCTATAGTATTGCGCGAGAATGCTAATTAAAACCGAGCATGAGGAGGACTGATGTGATAGTGAGGAAGAAGGAAGTGAGCGGCACAGCGTATCATTGCATAGTGAAGTGTGGCATGGAAGGGGCATAGGTAAGCTAGGGTGAGGAGGAGGAAATGAAAAGGATGCCACTGGGTTCCCTGTTTTCTCGGGATTTGCGCCAGCTGTGCGAAGCTGACCAATATTTAGGAGCGAAGTACCTTAACTCCGCACAATGTCCCTCCGTCCATAAACCACCGCCGGCTCTCTACAACGAACGTAGAAACCGGATCATCTGTGAAGAACAAAAAATTATCAAAAGGCTGTTAACCGGAACATACAAAATATAACCCCGCAAATACATCGACATTTACACTCATCACTCAAATCACATGACAGAACACAAATTTAACAACATCAAAATAAAAGGCTGTTAACCAGAACAAAACAGAAGGCCATAATACCTAATCTGATGCATACTGCTTCGCACCATCATCAGAATTTATTTCATGGATATGCGTGGGCGTTTTTTACATAACCAAGACCTACGGCACGGCTTTATGTTCTTCCATAGTAGAGTAGCTCTTACTCTAAATCGTTAAAAACTTTTTTCTAAACACACATTACTGCAACAGCTTCAGCCAGAGAGGCTTTATCTAACAGTTCACGGGCCTAGTGCTATAAGCACTAGGCCAACGGGACAGACTAGTGCGCTCCCATAGTAGAGTACCAAGTACTATCAATCATTAACCAGTTATTCTAAACACATGCGGATTGTCCAACAGTCAACTCACCTAAAGGCAACAAAGACCCTTCTTTCGTGTGCTACACATCCAGATCACGATCTCGACGAGCCACCGGGAGTATTTCCTGGTGGCGCTGCAGCTGATCGCGCAGAAGGAGACCGTCGTAGAGCTCGTCATCGGCTGGCTGTGTGTCCAGTTCACCTCGTGGTTCGCCAACCGACAACTGATCGCAAACTACCACGGCTACGGCGAGCATGTCGCGGCGCAACACCAGCGCGCGTGCCTGTCCTTCACCTTAGCGACCATGGGAGTGGCCCTGTTCGTGCCGTTCGTGGCGAGCGTATACACAGAACCGGTGCGCGCCGACGCTGCACGCATCGCCAGGGCCGTGCGTCGCACCGTGTACCAGAGCCTCGACAGGGCCACCTACCCTTGGTTTGAGATGGACGTAGTCTTCAGCATCATGAACATCGCCAGTGCGCATGACCTCGAGGCCAGGTTAGAAAGATCTCGCATATTCCCTCTGCATTGACGCGAGACAACTCGAAAGCGGTAACCGTCGTCTTCGTCATCTTAGTGGATGCATTGATACGCGGGAGCGGGGTTCCTCTTCACGAGGGGGGGGGGAGGTGGTGATGGTTCGTCGCAGTTCCCCCTTTCTATCATGTCAATGTATGGAGCTGTTTCTGCGCCTCCCTTCTTAACCACATGTGCACGCCTGTGGATGTATTGATCTTAAAAGGAACAAGTTTTGACCGTGTTCATTGGTGCTCGCTCAAGTATAATACAAAGCGCAGAACCTTACATAGAATAAGACAATAATGGGGCATGCACAAGGAGCCTTCATTATCAAAGGGCCTACAATTGCGGTGTAGGTCTCGCGTGGTACTTCGGCATTTTTTTCTGCAGCCTGTAATACTCTTCTTTTTGCAGTTCTAGGCACTGTGCGTACGTACCAGCACTATCTGCGATGGGGGAGTGTTGTAAGTTAGGACTATTCTTGTTCTACGTTCGGGTCTGCGCTATGCGGTCCGCTTAAGAAGGGATTTATTCCCGCCTCCCCAACCTCCCTCTGTGCCTAATATGCAATGGCAGTGCCTGCAGTATCGATGCGACTAAAAGCTACGTGTGCACCTCACCTGATTTCGTGTCAACTCATGAATTGGCACAAACTGGGACCATCGTATGGAGTTCACATGATTTAACCTCACGCGATCACCTGCAACGACGTCGTCGTGTCAATGCCTCCAGGATTTGAGGCGCTGCAAACCTTTCTCACCTCACCTCGTCTTGCACTGCTTACATGATCGACCCAACTTTCACAAAGCGGGGATGTGACGTGACTACGACGTCATAACGTGACGTTAAGTCATGTGAACTACGAAATTTTCATTTTCCGTAATGTCATGATCACCGTCATGGGTGGCGCCTTCAAGAGGTGATGATATTCAGTATCCCTCGTGTTGACAACGATGAAAAGTTTTCGTTTTGTTGAGGAACTGAAGGCTTACGAAGTCATCAAACACTGTCGTCATCATCATCATCATCATCATCATCATTTAATTACCCTTAAAGGCCCTTTTCAGAGTATTACATGAAGGGGGTGGGGGGTACAAAAGCATGACGAGCAGCATGTTATTCGGTCTGCACTGTACGATCCTTTCGAGAAATTTCCGGTTCTGTAGGCACCGAACTACCATAGTGGAAACAGCGTGCCAAAAAAATAGAAGCAATTCTGTACCTTTCACACTGTTTCTGAAGTTGTCGGTGCTTCGATTGCTGGTCACAGGTTCTCCCGTTTTCCGGACATGGAGGTGAGCTTCGTGAGGAACGTGCGAGACGCTGCTAACGCCCTCCGTCAGACAGACGCGGACGCCATCGGTACGCAGATTCATACGTGGATGCTGCGGGACCAACTGTACGCGTTCTTCGCCTATCCCGACCGGCTAGACTACACCCTCAAGCCTTCCGTACTAGCGCCACCCGTGTACCACGTGTCCGCGCCAGCGCCGGTGCGCCTGGGCACGTTCGGCGTCGAAGTGGCCAAGGCCACCATTTTCAGCTACGTCGACCTTCGTCACGAGGGCCACAGCACCGATTCCCTAGATATCTTCCGAAGCTGCTTCTACGCGGCAATGTACGAAGACGTAAGTCGAGCGAGCTCTAGGGGCGAAGCTCCTGAGAGATTTGGCCATAAGAGGGAAAAGAAGAGAAAAATGAGCCCCGTTACTGTCTGCATCAGTGTGCGACACCTCAGCAGTAGCTCACGAGAGATGGGGGTGATGAGGGATTAAAAGAATAGCAATAAAGGTGTAGAGAGAGAGAGAGAGAGAGATGCACTGGGACAGCGAGCGAGGACATATCAAGGGGGTAGGAGAGATAGAAAAGATAGAAACCCGGTCACAGGAGTCCAAGGACAGGGCACCACTTGCGAGAGCTCGTGTCGGCGTCAGGAGATGACGTAGGGCAAGTCCAGTAGCTCAGAGCTGCGCTGTCGTCGGAGATCGGCGTCAGGAGATGACGTAGGGCCAGCCCAGTAGGTCAGAGATACGCTGACGTCGGAGATCGCGAGGGCACAACTGGTCAGCACGGAATCCAGCAAGCGAGTCCTCACCCCATAGCTCCCCAGGTTCCCTGTTTGAGGTCGTTGGTGCTGACCTGCTCGGTCCTTTTCCGCGATCAACGAACGGCAAGCGATGGATTTTAGTGGCCCTTGACCAGCTGACATGCCACACTTAAACAGTGGAAATTTCTGCGGCAAAGGTCACTCAATAAGAAAACGATTAAAGAGGATAAAATATGCGGACGCTGTTTGTTGTAAAAGGGATCAGATATCAGATTAAATTCATGGTTTTTATAGTTTAAAAGGAAGTGTAGTCCAGCGAGCGGCTCCAAGCTCCTGAGGACCTTGCCTTGTCTTCCATAGTGATCCCGGTATTGAACCGTTGCTATAGTCGAAACGTATGTGAGGCACAAAGAAATGTATCACAATAGACTTCAACCTAGACATGGGCGTAAAGTGAGAGATCGCTATTTCCGGCGAAAATAAACCATAGAGAAGGGCACTGATGAGGTGATCGCTACTAAAATGCGCCTTGATGTCTGTTAGATCTGATTATTATTGTGTCTAACAAGGAAAACGAGCCCTTAAATGTATACTTTATTTCTTCAGGGAAACCCGTAACACAATGGGACATTTCGAGCACTCTATCCCAACAAATCACCCTTATTGAAATGGTATGTCTCGCCACCGGTATAAGGTGGTCGGTGCTTGGATTCACTTTAGAGGCATATCCTCCAATGCGCCAATTTTTAAATTCTTCTTGAATCGCCTAAGACGACAGCAAAGGGAAAAATAATTAAAATTTTTATCTCTATATACACTCAATGCCACTAACTTTACAATATGTGGGGCAACAGTCGGGTAACGTGTGGTTACTTACCGATACGATACGCTCAGCGTTGCCCACTTTTCATGATTCACTTCGTAGGGATACGTGATTTTTTTTTACTGCTGAACGACCAACTCAGGGCCGTCCGGCGGGGCGGGGATGCCAACCCAGTCCAGGGACTTCGAGCCGTCACCTAAAGCTACCGAGACCAAATGGCCAGCCCATTGTGTTCCATCAAGTCTTTTCTCACTCCCTCTGCCACGAAACAGGGCAGCGAGAGGCACTGGCTAAAACTACCGGGGATTAGGCCTAAGCACACATAAATACTCTACAAAGCAGACAAGCGAGCACCCCCCCCCCCCCCCGCAGTCGTAATTCAATTCACAGAACATCGGGTTTGGTGATTCGAAGGTTGGCATCCCGCCGATGGTAGGGGTAATTTTTCATTCGGATAAATGGCGACATCTGTAGGGCCTAGATAAAACGGGCAAGTATGGAGTACGCGCTACCGAAACCTAGGTCATGGTATTTATATGCTGGTGTACCTTCTCCACAGTGACTTATTAAGGAGTTAGTTGCCTTTTAAAACGTGGTTTTTTATTTTGATTAAGTAAATTAGACGAAATTGAACGTGACTTTAATTGAGGTTACACGGAGAGGCATAGCATATCGCTACCTATGTTGGGAACCCGGTATTTTTTAGCGTAGTCCTTAAACGCCAGTCGCGGTCGGTGGCGTAACCGATAGACATAAAAAAAAACTAATCGATAGACACAGACATGAAAAAGCAGTCGCAAAAGTATACGCAGCATCAAATAGGATTCGAACACGTGCTACCTGCATTCTGGTAGTTTTCGACCTACACCGATGCTGGTGCTTGAATCTCATTGGCAAAAGTACTCCATACAGGCGTCGCATCGGGCAAGGACCCAAATGGTCGAAATGTCCGGAGCCCACTACTACGGCGTTTCTCACAATCGTATGGTGGTTTTGGGACGTTAAACCCCACAGATCAATCAAATAAATCAACATCGGGCAAGGAATGCCGTCAATCTGTGGTGTATAGCGAGGAAGAAGAGTAAAATAACAACCACTCATCCCGTGACGCTGATTACGCAACGAGTGTGTGATTTTATGCTTCCCACGTACTGCAACGTGCTTAGCTATACAAGTCGTCGTCATCAGCCACATGCAGGATCAGAATTGTGCACGTAATACCTTACAGACGCATAGCGGGTGCGTTCGGTATTCAGTGTCGGCGTCGTTGGTTGTAAGCGAGAAAATATTCCAAGAAAGTGAATAACAAAAATTTCTGGGCTTGAGTGGGAATCGAACCCAGGGCGTCAGCGTTGGCACACAGGCAATCTATCAGAGCGACAATGTTTGTTCGAAGTGGTTTGGGAATGAAACACTATATGAATGTTATTAAGCGGCATAAGTCTCCTTAACGCGTCGTGTATAGCGTGGCGCGAGCGCTTCGCGCCAGGTGGCGAAAGATGTGAACTGGGCAACGATTCAGTGTTTTGATGGCCCGCCGATTACAAAGTGATCAGACATACTTAATTGTAACCGGCAGCAGAACCATAAACAATTGTGAACAGCTGCGTGGATTCGCGTGTTGCCCTACGGACGCGCGTCGGACGTTTCGCTGATTCGGAACGGGAATAAATGTGGCCCAGTGGCCCCCTAAGTGCGCTTGCACAAGGCATTCAGTGGTACCATGAAATCACCAGTGTTACGCGCACAGTCGTTCGTTCCCTAACGGCATGGTTTAGGCATGAACCGATATTGATATGTGGGGTTTAACGTCCCAAAACCACCTTATTTATGAGAGATGCCGTAGCGGAGGGCTGCGGAAATGTCGATCACCTGGGGTTCTTTAACGTGCAACCAAATCTGAGCCCACGGGCCTTCAACATTTCCGTTTCCATCGGAAATGCAGCCGCCACAGCGGGGATTTGATCCCGCGACCTGCGGGTCAGCAGCCGAGTACTTCAGCCACTAGACCACCGCGGCGGGGCGGCGTGAATCGAAGCATCGGAAGCTAATTCGCACCAGGCCAGATTACGCCATCTCTATCAAATCTTGAAGGCGAAGCTTCAGACGTCCTACTATTTTCTCGCGATGTAAAGATAAGCTTACGGCACGATCAGTCCCATTATGGGTCGCACTTTGTTTCAGCGACCGAGGGAGACCGACGCCGAATGGGAGCGAAGAGTGGGCCTCCACATGGCGTCCGGCGCCGCAATAGACGTCGCGCTGGCGGTGCTCAGGACGGAGGCGTCCTTCGACGAACAGAGGCTGCCCGGCGTGCCCCTGTCGGGACGCCAGCTGTTCTACGTGATGCTGTGCTACATGCAGTGCGGGGCGCAACACGGTGCGGCGCTGTGCAACGAGCCCCTCAAACACAAGGAAGATTTCAGCGACGCCTTTTCGTGCCCTCCGAGAAGCAAAATGCGATCGAGGCACCAATGCAAGAGCTTCGTTTAGCGTATAACGCCGTGCACCGTATATCGCGCGAAACGACTGTAGCGTTCGCACGGTATACAGTGCACTATGTGTATGTTTATTAAATGTGCGTGTCGAATCGCTTTAACTTAAACAAGCGAAAAAAATGCACGCATCTTCACTGAGTGAATTGTGACGAGTGGGCGAAGCACTGTCAATTGTTATTACTGTAGCGCCTATTTTTCTTGATGTGTGTGTCGTTTTTTCTCTTTTTTCATGTGTTCCGCGCTAATACAAGCTATGTCCGCTGGCTTACGTTTGCGCGAAGGAAGCGAGGGCGAGCGACGCCAGTGCACCTGCGCTTTTGGCTTCGCCCACCTCCGCATACAATTTATTAACAAACACTTACGCTGCCAAAACAACTACACATGCTGATCTGCAAGGGATACACTCTATCATATGTATGGAAGTGTGGACTTAACCCAGCAATGCCACATATCGCTGTGCTGGGTGCGAAACTGATGTTTAGGATGTGCCTCTTCATCTACTAGGATGTGCGTCTTCATCTACACACCATGAAAGCGGGTGGAGGCCCAACTGACAACTTCACGCCTTGAAGGCAGGCGACGTCTGGTGAAGAAAGCCAAGCTGTCACCTCGGGTCCATGGTATCCTGGGATAGAGAGACGCCAGCTATTTTTTGCGACTCTGTCGTCCGCTAAAGTTTACAGCGAGGGGACAAGCATTGCATTGTGATTATCAATTTCGCCGGTGTAGTAAAAGCGTTATTCGAATAGAGATCTTCAGAGCGCATTGCAACTCGCTGCTGTAATTTATCAGCTAACGAGTTGTGCCACTGTGCTTGTGGTCGTGAGTTGGATTCTCGGCCAGAATGGGCGCATTTGAATGGGTATAGAGCACCCAGCCACTAGGTTTAAGGTGGAGATTAAATAACCTGAGGTCTTCAAGATTATTCTGGAGACCTGTGCGATAGACCATGCCTCATAACCATATCGTGGTTTTGCGGCGACAACTGCAGAGCAAATTGTAAGCGTAAAAAGAGTTCTGTGGTGTTTGTGATGCACCTGTCAACAGTTGTGAGCACGTGTTAACACTACTACATTCTGCTGCTACTACTGATACTAAAGCTATTTCGATGGTGGTTTACCTTCTTGGTTGGGTGGCTACGTTTCTCGCCTTTTGAGCCGAATGTGATGGCATTGATATTGGTCGGGCTGAGCGCCCTTCAATGGAGGTGGTCACAGCCCTGCAATATTGTGTGTCACATATAACCAAATCGCGAGTTTAATTGGCAAGTAAAACCACAGAACACTAAAGGGACTATCTACCACCCGCAAAAAATTTTTCTGATTGTGGCGCAAATGAGCAGACCATTCTTCACATCGGCAGAAACGAGCATGCGTGTGTCCCATAAGAAAGTAATTATAATTTTGACCTGATGTTAAAGCCTACAAAGGATGACCGCTAGCGTCACCCAACAGGGATGTGGCCAATCTACGGGGAGGACAAGAAATCACGGCAGGTTGACTATTTTGTCTAATGACAGACATGTATAACCAAGTTGTATTGTATACGCGCTTGAGGAAGTTTTAGGTTGTGCCAGAGGCTGCTGCTGCCGGCGGTATTAGGGAGGAAACGTTCTAGCCTCTGCAGCGGTATCTTCGCTCGCCTGCATGCCAGCCTGCAAACGGCAGAGAAACGCGAGCACGGCGTGTGCTGCCGCCCACAAGGACAACAAAAAACTGTGCGCGTGCATTAAACGACCATCAAGGTATTTGTTTTATTAATAATCAAAATTTCATGAATTCAACAAAAACCACACACATGCAGTTTTAGTTTTCAACTTTCACTGACAGTACAGCTGTCATCACATCGATCGACCAGTGTTGGGGGCATTCTTTCCAGCGATTGAAGGAGACCAAACGCAGATATAAAAATTGTTTTAAAAAATTCCGCGCACTTTCCAAGGAAACCGCTGCAAGGTTGGACGCTTCAGGTGTTACGCTTTTTATTGCGACAGAAAACAAAAAAAGCAGTGAAACACGGTGCGCAGTTCCTTTACCCACCTTTACCACTATTACTGCAGCGGCTTCTACCATCACTGTCAGAACGTTTTTTATGCGTTCGCCTCACTCGAAAAAGCAGGCCACCTTTTTCTTCTCGCACCCAATGGGTTTATCCTCTCCCGCCTCCACCCGAAAGTAATCTGCACCTACCGTGGCCTTGCACTGCCAATAGTTTCGGAGCATGGTGTAAGAAACCTTAGTTCGAGAAATTGCAATCTTTCTGTATACCTGCCCTGATTTTTCGGTGCCTTTGTGATCAGCCAAACTTTAACCAAGAGACGATGTTCTGTGATGCCATCAAAGAGATTACAGCATACAGGTCCAATGAAACTCATGGACTACAGAAATTTTGCCGATCTGAGAAGTCATCATGTGATGATGATTTCTTGCATCACTCGTATTGACGGCGTCGACACCGATAGTTGATTTCCGCGTTTCGTGAGACCTCTGAGGCTTTCGTTTTACAACAACAAGGACATATCGACGGCACATGATTGTTTTCCTCCGCATAAAAGTGGCAGATATCCCTTACAAAAATGATTGTTGATTTTTCATTGTCAGACTATGATTCCGCAATATTCATTTGCTTGCTTCAATACTTTGTCGACAATATTCCTGTTGAGCAATTCGCAATAGAAATCTCATTGACTAATTTCTATTGAAATACCATTGAGGAAGTTTTTTTTCAATATTATCTATAGTGAGTTCATCGATGGCTTTTCAATTGAAAGTCGTCGGCCAATTTTTAATCTTGGTCAGCAGTTTCCTCAGCGGCAATTAAATTAAACCGTCATGTATTTTCAATGCCGCCTGTTCTCATTGCTCAATAACTTCACTTCGTTTTGTTTCAATAGGAATTTTTGTAAGGAATGCCTGCCTCTATCTTAACGTCTGTCATCATTATTATCATCGAAAACACGGTAACGTAGACTTCGAGAAAACGCAAGAAAGAATGCAATGAAGAAGAAGCGTCTCTTTGTTTCGAACGGCCGTGCTTTCGACGAGCTCCTTCTTGCTTTGAAGAATTTTGTCTCCTTGACGACACTGCGAGGACCAGAGGTGAAGACTCCGTCTCGAAATCTCCTTGACTCTGTAAGTCAACAAGAGAAAAAAAAAGCCGTAATGCTTTATACTACATTACTGCTAGGGCTAGTTAAGGGACGCGAGAATGGGTGGAAAGCGTCGTACTCAAGGAGGTGGGGTCAGCCTCGGGGGCCCAGGAGTCAAGGTGCTCGGATGCTGACGCCAAAGTTGCGGAATCGATGCCACCCCCAGTGGCCACAATCGGTGCCGGCGTAATTCTAGCGCAGTGTCTATTCTACCGGCAACCGGGATAATTGTTCAAATAAATTTCTCCCGGATGTCGCCTCCCATTGGCTTTCATATGTGACGTGACTAACTGCCGGGGGGTGGGGGGAGGAAAAACTGGCTGCTGCGGGACAGACTGGACAGATGTGGCTTAGCGTGCGTTAAGTTAGGTAAGGTCAAGTTCTCCTGGTGGCCGGGAGAATATTACAAGAAAAATTCACCCGGCAGTTAGTCACGTGATATATGAAAACCATTGGGAGGTGACCACCACGAGAAATTATTTTTTTTAACAATCATCGCGGTTGCCGGGAGGTCCGTATAGGCTTATATTTAGGTGCACGATAAATTTAGATTTATGTGCTTATATTTAGGTGCACGTTTAGGTACAGCAGGAATCGGATTTGGCTACTTCGGGTCATCTGTCGAGCACTAACCACAAGATCACCGCTGCGAGTATATATATAGGCGCCTCATTACGGCTGGTCGTTGGTATGCGTTAGTTTTGCCAAAAACCGCCTGCGGTATAGCGGAATTTTCTAAACACCACGATGTGGATGGTGCAGATAACGGTGTTTGTTTTATGCGCGTGCTATTCTGAGGACCCGTTTCGAGTATAGAGCGTATATGATTTATAGTCATATTATGGTTTTGCTGATATATTGAGCCTCTACGATCTCACTAACCCCTTGAAGGCTCCGCAAGTATATATAAAACTCATTTGTGAAAGCTACAATACGACTGGAGGATTGGTGGCACAACGAAGCCTTAACAAGTAATGAAGACAAGTCCGTACAGTGCGCAAAGTAACTCGGTGTACACAGACATTCACCAAAAAATATTAAGGAATGACCTCTGTGGCATATCACTCCACCCCAACTTTAGAGGCTAGCTCGTACTTTTACCTGAATGAGATGCAATCTGTATTCTATTTTCGTGTCGTTAATTATGGAACCCTCCGTAATATATATATATATATATATATATATATATATATATATATATATATATATATATATATATATATATATATATATATATATATATATATATATATTGAAATAACTTGAAGATAGCACATAAGAAAAGGATCGTATTTGCTAACGTTTCGGCCGTGGCACGGCCTTCGTCAGAGTAAGTAGGTATGATACAATGAAGCCGCTTTTATAAGCTCACGTGATGAACTCTCGGTATTGCAGCTAGGACAATCAAAGTAAAAAATGGTAATCTGTCAGGACCTTGTGTTGACATGACTGACATGTGACGGGTGCATGATTATAAAATTTCAAATTTCATTGCGCATCGACACGTGGGGCACAGTATGGTTGGCAGGACATGTAAAAGAGCTCAGAAGTAAAGAAACCACGGTTGACTAATATACAATTTAATATACACTAAAATATTTTACTAATCTAAGAAGTCGTGTTGTTATAGTGCGAGGCAGGTGAGCTTTCCTACGTTTTCATTGATACCTGAACGAATGGTGTTAAATTTGTGTATCAAGAAGGATTCCCTCACTTCCCTATCGTGATTTGTCTTAAAACCGGACTGAATAATCGTGGCCCTAATTTTGTCGAAACCGTGGCCAGGCATACTGACGTGCTTCGACAGCGGTAGGTTAGGGAGGCTTACGGCATGTGCACGGTGATTATTAAAACGAATTCTGAAACTTGTCTCTGTTTGACCTATGTACTGAGCACCGCAAGTTGAACACTCGAGAAGATAGATGACGTTGATACTATCACACGTGTAGTTCCCATTTATATTTAAAGAAAAACTGGACGATGTACTTGAAACTGTTTTAGATGTCGTCATGTGCGCGCACACTTTGCAACGTGGTTTGTTGCAGGGATGACAGCCTTCATGATGTGAACACGTGGTTTTAGATGAGGTTAGTAAATCACGAAGGTTCCGCGATCGTCGGTAGACCACGCGTGGTTGTTCTGCAAAGATTCCTTTGAGCCGCTCGCTCTGTATTAAAATGTTAAAATGTTTCTTTAAGATATGGTTCACATTTGGAGCTGAGGCCGCATGTGTCAAAATTAGATTAGTCCGCGAACAATCTTTGGGTCTTTTGTTAGTACTCAGCAGGTCTGAACGGTCAAGCTCTTCTGCACGTTTGATGGCGTCTGTGATTATGCTGGCCGGATAGCTCTGTTTTTCGAGCGCGCTCCGAAGTTGTTCGCAGTGGCGGGAAAATTCGCTGCTATCAGAGCATATTCTTTTAAAACGGACTGCTTGGCTGTAGGGAATACTAGTTTTGTTGTGTTTCACGTGACTACTACTAAAGTGAAGATATTGCTGCCTATCCGTGGGTTTCCTGTAAAGATTAGTTGTCAGCTTCCCGTTACGTAGAGTGACCATGACATCAAGGAAGCTTATGTTCAAAGGTGAATATGAGTGCGAAAAAGAAATCGCCGGATGAGCGTTGTTAAGATCTGCTATGAAAGAAAGAAGTTGCGATTCACTATGGTGCCAGATTAGGAAAATGTCGTCGATGAACCGCTTATAGTAAAATGGCTTATATTCACAATTTGCAAGAAATTTGTTTTCAAGGAGCCCCATAAATATGTTTGCGTAATTTGGTCCGATTCTTGTGCCCATAGATGTACCGCTAACTTGAACATAATGTGTCCCATCAAATTCGAAATTGTTAAGTTCAAGAATGAGCTTAAGCAACGTAGCTAACGTAGATGCGGAAACTAGTTTGTTGGCGTGGCAATCGTTGTACGCGCAGATAACTGCCTCGATGCCATCTGAGTGAGGGATATTAGTATACAGTGACGTGACATCTAACGTAACGAGAAACGAATTTTGAGGAACCTGTAGGTCAACAATATCTGATAGAAAGTGATTGGTATCTTTAATGTAAGAAGAAAAGCTGGACGGAATGGTGTTGATGAGGCTATCTACATAACGGGAAAGGTTCTCAGTCACTGTTCCAATTCCAGAAATTATCGGTCTACCGGGATTATCTCTCTTATGAATTTTGGGAAGAAGGTAAAACCTGCCAGCTACTGGGCTCAACGGTATGAGGGATTTCAGAGTGCCATAGCTTCTTTCTTTATCATTAAAGAGCGCAGTCAAGGTATCACGAACAATATCTTTGAACTCGTTTGTTGGGTCATGATCTTTCCGCTTGTAATATGATGCATCACTGAGCTGCCTATGGCCTTCGCTGATATATTTGCTTCTGTCCATTACAACAATGGCGCCTCCTTTATCTGCAGGTTTTATAATTATGTCATTACGACCAGCGAGGGATTCAATTGCTTGTTGCTCTCTGTCAGTAAGGTTGCGGTGCAATTGTGTACGTTCTTTATATGCCTGCATGACATCGCGTTGTACAGCTCTGATATAAAGGTCCAGACATTTGTCTCTTTGGGAGGGGGGTGTCCAATGCTTGTAAGATGGCAATGATGAGCTATCGGTATTGTGAGCCGAGGACCGATCATAAAAGTACTCACGGAGGCGCATGTTACGTTCGAAATTGTGAAGATCCTTCACCAACTGAAATTCACTATAGCCTCCTGTTGCAGGGCAAAAATTAAGTCCTCGAGATAACACACTGCGTTCCTCAATTGATAGATCGTAACATGACAAATTTACAATGTTATCCTGTCCAGAAGATTTACTTTCCAGCTCGGGCTGGCGCATTTCAGCTGTAGTTAGAATGTTTCCTCGTCGGGAGCATTCCTTTTTTTCTAAGTTGTCACGCGCGACCTTCTTTGACTTTTTAGCATCCAGCTCGGCTAACTTCTGTGACCGATATAATTCGAGAGTTTTTAATTCTTCAGTCGTAAACTGACTACTGGACTATATATATATATATATATATATATATATATATATATATATATATATATATACATATATATATATATATAGTCCAGTAGATCCTCCGTGAGCGGTCACAACCTGGTTTATTTCGACGTTTCGGCCTAGAGTCTGGCCTTCATCAGGAATAAGCATACAGTTTGTCGGTGCTCAGCTTTATACAATCTCAAATCAGAGGGCAAGGAAAGATGAAAAAAAGACAGAAAAGAAAAAAAGGAGAAAAAAAGAAACAAAAAGAAGAAAAAGAGAAGAAGAAGAAGAGAAAAAAATTATACGGTGGACGCCCCTCGGGCGCCCCCCTTCCACTCTTCCTTCCTCCTCCCTCCACCTCCCCCTTCATCTCTCTCCCCCTTCTCCCCTTCAGCTTTCTGATGTCAGCGGTCTGTGTATGTTTCCGTTCACTAACGCATTCCTCCCGATCAGACGGCCCCTCCTGGAACTGGCGGTACGGTGTGGGGCAAAAAGGAGCTTTTCAGGAAGTCCTAAGCCTTTAACTACTCGGAGTCCCGTAAACAATTCGTCGTAGAAGGAGGGGTGCCACGTATTGTGGCAGAGGCTGGTAAGCGGGCATTTTAGGAAGTTCTAAGCCTTTAACTACTCCGCGCCCTGTCAACATTTCGTCGTAAAAAGAGGGTTGCCCCGTATTGCGGTAGGCTGTGCAAGCGGGTGCAATGCGAATTCCTTGCCCACTTGTGGATTGCGCGTGTAGTGAAGGCCTCCCGGCTGTGCACAGGGTTGCTGTTGGGCATGTCATGCATGAAACAATTGGTTAGGTAGTAAAATAAACAGAAAACAGACGACAGTTGTACTTAGGAAGAGTAGCTACACTTGGAATTGTTTTGAGTTGTCCAGTGCCCTTCACAGCTGCAGTGCCGTGAACTCAGTTACTATTTTCATTATTGTCTTTATTGTTTTCTAATGCTTTAATTCTGCAAGTGTACCAGGATTCTCATTTATTCCGCTATCGAGGGTGTTAAGTTGGTGGATAAGGTATGACTCTCGTTGTTGACGTTCTGGGTTTGATTTAAATCCCGTCTCCAAGAGCGTTACTGAGAGTTTGTCGAATGCATGGTCGGGAAGAATAACATGTTTTCATAGGGGTACATTTGGGGCTGATTTCGCATGGGCTCTGTGATTATTGAAGCGAATACTAAATGGTGTTTCTGTTTGTCTGATGTACTGCATACTACACACGTTGCATTCGAGTATGTATACCACAATAGAGGAATGGCATGTTAGGTTTCCTTGTTTGTTATTCAAAATCTTGGATTGTGTGCTGGTTGCTTTGTGTGTTTCTCGCATCGCCTTACATACAAGACATCATGGCTTTAAACAAGGTCGGCATGAATTATTGGGGGGGGGGGGGGGGGTGATGTGTTAATTTGAGAGTGGACAAGTGTGTCTTTGAGGTTACGTGGTCGTCGGTAAACGACGCCTGGAGTGGATCGGAATGCGCGTTTCAGACGTTCACTTTGTTCCAGAATGTTGTAATGTCGTTTAAGGATTTTGTTTACATCGGGGAAGATTGTGCTGTAAGTCAAGCAGAGGTTTGTTCGTTTTGGGTCTTCTTGCAGTGGTCGCTTCATAAGTAAGTCGTCACGCTTCAGTTTGCACGCTCTTTGAACAGCGTCATCAATTACATGTGGGTGGTATTTTGGTTTCTCGAGCATAAGTTTTAGCCTCTGTGAGCTCGTGTCAAAATCAGCGTCTCTTGAGCAGATTTGCTTAAACCGGTGAGCCTGGCTGTATGGAATACTGTGTTTACAGTGGCGCGGGTGATGGCTTTGGTAATGGAGGTATTGTTGTCGATCCGTTGGTTCGCGATATAGAGTTGTAGAGAGCTTGTCCTCTTCTATCGTTATGGGCACATCAAGAAAATTTACGGTTACTTGCGAGTATGTGTGTGTGAAGTGTATGTTCGTATGTACAGCAATGTAAGTGTCGATAAAGCTGAGAAGTTTGTCCTCGCTGTGGGTCCAAAAAGGGAACATGTCGTCTATGTTTCTTCTGTAAAGCAGTGGTTTTAAGGAACTTTGTGCAAGAAATTCTGATTCTAGCTTTCCCATAAATATGTTGGCATAATTGGGTGCCATTTTGGTGCCCACAGTAGTCCCGCTGATTTGTCAAAAATACACTTGGTTAAACTCGAATGAATTTAATTGGAGGACCATCCTCGTCAAAGTTGCGATGGCAGAGAAATCTGAGGTGTTAGATTGTCTATGGTTTGTGTACAGGTTTTGCAATGCAGCTATGCCGTCATCGTGAGGAATATTTGTATACAATGAAGAGACATCAAAAGTAACCAAGTACGAGTTTTTCGGCGCACACAGACCTGCAATGTCTCGAAGAAAATGTGTGGTGTCTTTTATGTACGACGCGAGTGTGCATGGAATGTGGCTTATTAGTTGGTCCACGTACCCTGATATGGGTTCAGTTATCGTACCGATGCCTAATATGATTGGTCGACCTGGGTTACCGGGTTTATGAATTTTTGGGAGGATGTAGAAGCGACCTGGACGAGGGTATGCTGCACACATAAGTTTGTGGTCAGGGTTGGTTATCTTTTCTGCATCCAACAGCTTCTTCAGTTCTGTTGATACGATACGTTTGTATTCGTCTGTCGGATCACCTGGGAGGCGTTCGTAAAATCTTGAGTCGTCTAGTTGGCGGTATGTTTCTTGTATGTAGTTGGTTGTATTAAGGACTACAATTGATCCTCCTTTGTCAGCGGGTTTTATTGTTATGTCTGTCGTAGATGCCAAATTTCTCATACTTATTTTTTCAGATTTTGTCAGGTTTTTTTCGGTTTCCTTTCTGTCTGTGGTATTCGTGTACTATATATTTCTGTACTGCGGTGATATAAAGGTTCAAGCACTTATCTCGATTACTGTTCGGTGTCCAATCATTTGATTTACGATGGTGAATTGATTTGTGGTTAAAAGGCCTGTCCAAGAAATTTTCGCGCAACCTTAAGCTTCGAGCGAAGCTTTCGAGGTCTCGGAGCAAGTGGGATTCATCGAAAAATTTTGTGGTCGGGCAGAAGCTTAGTCCCTTAGATAGCAGTTTTTCTTCGTCAGGTGACAAGCTCGTGTCCGATAGGTTTACAACCACAGTGTCACAGGGTGTGTTCCTAGATGGTGCTCGTTTGTACCATTAGTGATTTCCTGGGTGGTGGTGTTGTAGTGATAAGGAACTATATCAGGGAACGCGAGTTCGGGCACATGATCTCTTTTGAATTTATGAACTTTTGTGGTCATGTTGGCTTGGTGTTTATTCTGTTTAAATTCTGTTAATCGGGTGATTTCTTCGTTCGATAAAGTGTTGTGGCGGAGAATGGTGTTGGTCATAGCGACCAATTTTTTTACCTGCTTATCACTGTGATTAAGAGCGATTTCTGTTAATTTAAGAGATGCTTCAAGGAGGACGTTTTTTCATGTTATTTGGTCGTGTTCATCTAGATTTGTAGCGGCTGGTGTGAGGGAGAGTGTCATACCCTTGGGGGCTATTCTAGCACGAAAGTACACTTGCAATATTGATTTATGCATTTCATGTCTAATTCGTTTGTCAGCAAGTTTTCGTACTTTAAGAAAAGTGGCACTGCAGCTGGGAAGCGATGAGCTGAACTTACATTTCAGAAGTCAACCTTCTTTTGGGTGCGGGATGGCACTGATGAGGTGCGCTGGTTGTAGTTATGTCCGGCAGGCCTTCGTCGTTGTAGGGAGGATATCGGCATTGCGCTCCCAGCGAACGTGTTCGTAAGTAGTTCCGGGGTGCGCGATAGAGGGACGCGGTTTCGTAGTTCGGAAGGCTTCCCTTTGAGGAGTGGTGTAGTGGTGCTGTCGTGTAGTGCTTTTGGTCTCGACATCCGCAATAGAGGGACGCGTGTTGGCTGTTCAGCAGACTTCCCCCCTAGTAGTGGTGCGCTGTTGATGATGGTGAGGGAGTGCTTGTGGCTCGCGGGAGTCACAGTTTCGCCGATCGTCGGGAACACGTCTGTGATGTTGGGTGGGTGTGGGGCTCCTGGAATATGTTGATATGCGGAGTTCTTGTCGTGGGTGTCTTGTTGTGTTGAACGAATATTGATGGGAGCTGCTGGTTTAGTCGACCACCCCGTGGTAGCTTCGAAGTCTCTGCGACCGAGTGCACTCTTGAGGGCTTCGACATTCAAAGCGACAGCCATAAAACTTGGATGAAGCCCATCCGCAGCAAGAAAGCGTCTTGGTGGCAGCTGCTCGAATTGGTAGTCGATGTATGACACCTTGTTGGGCCTTCAGCAGTAGGCCTTGACTGTCTCGTTGAATTGACGAGCGTCCCAGTTGAAGCGGTGCACGAATTGTTCGTTCGATCGTTCCAGGTGTAGGTTGAGGTAACGGGGCAGCACGCATGAAACAACGAGCCTCTCGAGTTCCTGGCAAGTCCGAAGCGTTTTGTTTACTAGGCGGTGAAGGCGGCGTAGCGAATCTTCTAGTCCGTACGACGCCAGCTCGCTCGTACCGACGTGAAAAACGAGCGTGGTCACAGATCGTGGTGGTATGCCGGCAAGCTCTTTCTCGATGTCGAATATGGAGGCTCCGCGGATGGAAATGATTGCAGGTGTCGTCTTCTTATGCCGGTTAAAATGCGAATGTAAATACCTTGTTTGCGAGTTTCCCATGATGGCTGATGTTGGTGCATGTTTAGGGAACTTCCTTGAGACCTGCTCGACTGGAGGTGCGCCTCTGGCCGGTCTTGTGTAGGCAGGCATGGTGGTTGAGTGGCCCAAGCATTGCATACAGTCCAGTAGATCCTCCATGAGCGGTCACAACGTGGTTTATTTCGACGTTTCGGTCTAGAGTCTGGCCTTCATCCGGATTAAAGGTACAGTTTGTTGGTGCTCAGCTTTATGCAATCTCAAATCAGAAGGAGAGGAAAGAGGAAAACGACAGAAAAAAAGAAAAGAAAGGAAAATGCAGTAATGCAGTTCAACCACCACGCGGATTTTTTTTATCTGGTTGGGAACTGCTCGGCACCGGGACATGAGCCACGGACCTTTTGCATGCAAGGCGGATGCTCTAACCACTACGCCATCGCTGCGAGTCACATGTCAAGCTACGCAAATGCACAAGTCTCGCCTAGCGCTTGCGCACTGCTGTACCACGTATTGTGCCGCTGAAACCACTTGTTTGCGTTTCCGCGTAAGCGTTCAGTATTTGACTGGAAGCAGAGCCTTGAAATGCCTGTGCTCCCAGTAACGTGCTCTCTACGTGACTGGTTTTCGCACGCTTGAATCCAGGCCCTGTTGCTGCGTACTCGGCAGGAAGTCTTGCAAGTGGCGAGGACCGCTGCAGAAGCTCGTGGGACACATTCTCGGCACGCACGACTTTGTTCCGAAATTACAAGGTGGAGTATCGCATAGACTGTACGCACAATTACAGCGCCAAACAGATAACCTGGCTCGTATTCATTTATGAAAACCAACCACGCCGCATTTCACGAGACGGACAGCTTTTGCAAGCTTTACAGGTCTCCGTGCTTACGAAGCGCTGCAGGGTAAGCAAAAATACCCCCACCTCTCCGAAGGGAATGATGAGCAAATGCGAATGCATTTCTTGCGCCGAAAGATTGTACCGTTGCCGTTAGACATTCGCCCTCACCGACTTCTGCCATCGTCTTGACAGGCACCGAGCGAGCGAATGGTCTAGAGTGAGGCGCAAGCGGACGGAAGAGTGGGGTGCAGTGAGGAGCAAAAGCGATTAGCAAGAGAAGCACTGCACGTACCTTCTCCTACACTCTCTCCCAGCACATGCTCTGGTTGCTAGGGGCGATGATAAGCGCGCGCGCCCGCAGCTGTTGCTATGGGAGAAGGAGTGAGAGCGGAGAGACAACACCTGCCGGCACGCGGACCCTGCCATGGACAACGTCGGATGTGGGACATAGTCTGACTAAGGAATGCATTGGCATAAAAAACAAGGAGGACAGGTAGTACGAGCAAGTGAGTGAGTGAAACAACTTTAGAGATCTGGCTAGTTAGTCTAGGACCACTTAGATGGAGGACGGAAGACATTGTCATCTAGTAGCATCCCAGACATTCTGGATAGGGCAGGATTGGTTCTGTACATCGTAGCTCAGCAGAGTTTTCCGCCATCGCTCTCACATAAGTTCTGTGAGGTCAGCTGTTTGGGCACCCTCTTAGTATGCGACTTAAGGAGTCCTCTTCGGCTTGCAAAGCATACTTTACGTTTATGTATCTTGCATGTGACGCCATGGATGCAGCTGCTGGAAGTACTCGTACTCCACCACGGCGCCTTTCGCTTCAAACAAGTTGCGGTTATTCGGCTTGAATGTGATGATGACGTGAAAGGGTTGCCCGTGTGCCTAAATAACAAAAAACCTGGCACGTAACGTTTGGATAAGATAAATGTGTCTTTGCAAACGTCGCGTCTCCCATGCCGGTTTCGCAATAGCGCTGTGTCAGTGGCTCCAAGGGAAGCCATCTTTATAGCATGGGCCACACTGTACGAATTATTCTGGGTAGTGTTACGAAAACCTCATATGTAGCTGAGTAGGAGTAGGATAGGATTTATTTTGCAAATTTGGCCACTCTTCGGCCTGTTTCCTATCTAGCTCAGGTTGGCGTGAATGATATACTCCAGAATTTACAGACACGTGCAAAATTTACGTCACAAGACATTCTCGGAGACGACTTTCTTTTACATCCGTAGAGTTATCGGAAATTTAGCGTGTCTGTCATCTGTTAACATGGACATGGATATCTTTACAGTGTATACCTTCTTGATGATGTAAACGAGTAGAAACGACGGCAGAAATCCGAGGTATTTGAGGTGGCAGGAGCACCAGGCGGTTAGCACAGGAAAACATGGGAAGAGAAACAGACGCTGGCGTTTTTTTTTGGATACTCTCTCGTGTCAATGCGTGCGCACTTCACTTTTTTATACGACTATATTTCTGGAAGGTATGCAGTGAGCCTCGCTGAAGCTGGCGAAGATTACGTAATTCGATGTCTTTGCATACTTCATTCTTCCCTACCCGTTAAAGAAATTGCATGGTACAGTCCCGTCCCTCAATACGCATAGCCGTTCACTTGATAGCATTAACTAACCCTGGGCACCATGCGTTCTATCCAACGTTCCATAATGAACAGAGTGTATGGCCAGTGTTATCGGACGAAACCTACGAACTATCGAACCCAATCTCCCCTAACCCGACCGAAAGTAAACTGCAGACGATCTGACCAACTAATCAACGGAGGATTAGGCGATCCGTGAATCTATCTGATAGGTGGAAAGACGTGCCAGTAGTCCGATGACCAGCCGACCGTGGACTAATGATCAATTGGTCAGGCAGGGGCGTCATGTGACCATCGACGATTTCAGCTAGGAAAGCGGCGAGGACCGCCCAACTAACAAACGACTAGTGTATAGACCCTTCATGCGCACGTAGTGGAAAAGCTTGTCGCGGCCAACTCAATGACTGGGCAGTAACCGGGGTCGGTGATGTCCCTCATACCAACGAACAGACGAACAAAGTCGCTGAGAACCAACAGACAAAATTTCGGATGGACGCAATGTCAATCGAACCGATAGACGGACTAACGAACAAACGACTGAATGACTGGCCGAGTGACCGTTTGTCTGCGGCTGGTCAAACTGCCAGACAGACCATTCAATGGGCAATCGACTTGATTAAGGGACATCAGTACGTCAGCCTTTTCTCGGAAAGGTGGCGGGCTTAGTTGTGACAAATTGACTAATCAACCGACGATAATTCAACCGATTAACCGGTGTACTAAGCAATATACGAGCTAATAAAGCCAACCAGGCCACACTTGCAGCCAAGCCAATCAAGCCTAAACCCAAACCAAGTCCTAGTTGAAGTCGATCTAATCAATATAGGATCTGCCAAACGGCCAGGCTTGCAGATTAGGTTGGTATTTATATGAAGACTTCGTTACTATACAAACAGGTAAACCAGGCCACATGTAGTCCGTGTACACACGCCCTTTAATTAAGTGCTCGTTTTCCACGCAAATTAACGTACAGGTGAGAACGTGGTCATGACGGCGACGAACTTCCGGCGCGTCGAGGCCTTCTGCTGGGTGGCGCTGCAAACGTGCCTGGGCCGCGACTTCGTCGTTATGCTCAGGAAAAGGAACAACAGGGCCTCGAGGAACCGCTTCTTTGGCGTCGTACTGTTCGTCGGGTCGAGCGAGGAGGCGCGACGCTTCCTGTACCGGTTCGAACTGTGCGGAGCTGCACACCGGCTCTCGTGGTCAGCCAGGACCCGGAACCTGCGGTCGCAGACTGACACCAACTGGAGCGAAGACGGCCTGGTGTTGGCCATGAGCACGGCCGAGCGCCTCTGCAATGGCGCCGACCTCGTCATGGACGTCACCATCAGCGTCGCCCCGTCCTCGAGCGGTGATAACGTGCTGTAAGACGGTCGGAGCTATGCGGCCGCGAGCGAAAGGATTCGGGAGGCGAAATTGAAGAGAGGATGATAGTCGTGATTATTGGTTGAAATTTATTTTAGTATATGTATGTCTGTGTCGCTGTACTTAAATCTAGCAATTCATTGTGGGGCAGAGGTGTAGCCAAAGGTGGCACTTGGAGAACATGCCTCCCCTGCCCAGTGTCGTTCTCCTGCCGAGGGATGCAGATCACAAGACAATCATTTGGGCGTTTGGGCGAAGTCGATCGGTGCATATTTCTGAACTCAAAGTAACGCAAACGCGCAAGACGCCCCACACAGAACTACAATAACCTTCTATGACCCCTGGAATAATCAAGATCTTTCATACACTGCAGCCCTTGGCTGGTTTATTGCAGAAATGGAGAATATGTCTTGTTATAAGAAACAAATTGTTCTCAACGACAACGTAAAAGACCACAACCATAATGGTAGTATTTGCATAACAGTGCTTATATAAAATTTGACTGAGCCAATTTATGAACAGAATCGCGTAAATTGTTCCAGCTTTGAATAAACCTTGGGGGAAATAACTAAAGTCAAGAACATGGTTGAAAATAGAAAGATTGGGATAGCGTCTAGTTGAAAGAGGGTTTACACGTGATATATAATCATCCCAATACAGACAAGATGAATTATTCATTTATTTCTTTCGTTATTATTTATTGCCAACACTTCTTTGTTGCATTGCTCTAAAGAAAAAGGCTTCGTGCCTTTGTGATACATGACTTGGCATGACTTTGTGCTATTGGGGTTCGTTTCTGAGGCCCACATGCCGGCTTTTTGCTCTCGCTTAGTAGAGTACCAAGTACTCTAAATTTTTAAAAACTTTTCTATCCACCTTATGGTCCATAATTCGCAACAACTGTACGGACGTATTGTTCGGACGCAACAATTGTACAATGAGCAAGTTATTAGAATCAGAACAATTAAGACGCAGATGATGTCGATAACAACCTAATTATATAAGGAAGACAAAATAGTCACAGCATATCTATGGAGTGAATGATGATGATAGGGGTGAAGCGTCCGTCTGTCTGTCCGTGGTTCCATCCATCTGACCATTCGTCTGTCCATGCATCGTAGACGGACGCATGGACGGACGATAGAATGAATGGAGGCATGGAAGGACGAACGCACGGACGGGCGGAAGAAAGCACTAACAGACCGACGGACGGACGGACGAATTGACGGAAGCATGGACGAACACGTGGACGGATGGACGGACGCGTGGACGGACATACAGGCAGACGGACGGACGCAGACATGGACGGATGGACAAACATAAGCACGGAAGGATGGACGGAAGCAAGGACGGTGGACAGACGCATGGACAGACTCACGGAAGAGCAAACAGACGGACGAACGCATTGACGAACGGGCGATCGGACAGACGCGCGGACGGATGGATGGACGCTTCACCCACTCATCATCATTCGCTCCATGGATATGCTTCGAAAACCACTAACGTCATCTAGTTACATTATTCCCAAGGACATATACAAACAACTTCATCTATTGACCAACATACAACAACAACAACAACAACAACAACAACAACAACAACAAAAACAATGGTGGGAACGACCCACGGTATGGAGCGAATACTTCTTTCTGTTGTTTACCATCTGTTGTTTTACATACCGAAAAAACCATGATATGGTGGTCCCTTGAAGATTTCGGTAATTGATGATAGTAACATTATCTGTTGTTTTACCTCCCAAAACCCCCAATAAGGTGGTCTATCGAAGACGTCAGTAATTGATAATAATAATACTATATGTTGTCTTACGTCCCAAAACCACAATATGATTATAAGTGACGTGCACTGGTTATTGAATTGAAATTTATATTACATGATTTATGTTGGCAATACAGAAACGGTTGTTCAAACAATTTACAGTACCATCCATCTTAAGGGAACATTTGATGAGAACCTATTATATTGTGGGTCTCATGACTGCAAGTAAACGTATGAACATCTTTCACGCTCGGCACCAGTTTACAAACAGTCAGCCAGCTGTAGTCTTATTGAAATCTAAGCCCCCATCCTTTTGCCACAGAGTGAAATCCAGACATGCTGCGCACGAAAGTGTTGCCTTTAACTGTGAACCCGTCTTTAAACACGCTCTTCTTGCCCTGTTAAGTATGTGAGCTATGGGGGGCTACTTACGCCACGCGGACGTCGTTTCAAATATAACGAAGGCAACCGCAGCGAACAGCAGTACTATCTGCTCTTTATGGGCGCCACGTGACATGTGTGAACTTCGGTAACGATAAACATCGTTTTCGCAGGCTTGCACCATCTTTCTCAGACCATGTGCTGTTCGATTGTTCGGGAGAAGAAAAATGATCGCATTGTTGTAACAGACCAGCTGGGGACCTTTGCCTGCAGCATGTGTGCATGGTATTGTGTAAAAAGAGCGTTTTGTGCGTAAAAAAATTGCATCGTCCTAATATGGAAGCCGTAGAAAGTGCCTCTACGAATGGGACAATGAAAAGAAAAGCAATATCTTTTGCAACAATAAGTCATCTTACAATACCAAAATCACTGCTCTAGCAGCTTGAAGATTGCTTTGTAAGTGAAGTATTGTGTAAACAAAAAGTGGCTTTTCCAAGAGACAAAGATGCGTCTTTATTCACTCTCTCTCTATATATATTCTCTCTCTCTCTTTCTCTCTCCATGCAGTCTGCCGTGCGTTGTCTCACGGCAGACTGCATGGAGGAAGGTGGGCGACTGCACACCTTCACTAACCTGACTTTGAAACCTTTCACAAATTTTTACAGGTTCGCATGCAGTGGCTGGGTTCGCACTCACCCGTATCCATCAAACAGGAAGGAAGTTTCTGTGGACGATCTTGTTGTGCAGATTGCCGAAAAGAAAACGATGGAGTTCATCTACGAAATAGTTTTGGACCATGCTACGAACATGGACCCTCTTCTCCGCAACGTTGTCAGAATGTTTCAAGGCTGCAGCGATAAGAGTTTTCTTCTGAGAAATCCAGCCATGACATTGCAAGCAGCTCTGGACGACGATGTTCGCCTTACAGACTGGCCTTACGACGAAGAACCGTTGGATTTGGATGTTGCCGAAACGATCGCATTTGCGTGATGGACGTGAAGCCGTTCTTTGTTCTTTCGAAATAGACTCTACCACCGCGTCAGGATGGTGTTTGTGTTTGTGTTGTGTATCTCGCTCGTGATCCGCGACAAAAATATACAGGCGCTTGCCGAGTTTGTCTTCTGATGGTTGAAAAAAAACCGCCAGCTTACCGACCGCATCAGAGGCTCATACCCTAATCACATATGCATAACATGATATATATATATATATATATATATATATATATATATATATATATATATATATATATATATATATATATATATATATATATATATATAGCGATAAACGAGAGACAATTATAGAAGAAAACGTTGCTGACATGCTTAAACGGGAAGTCACCGGCACTTAGAAGTCGAACAAAGCGTGGCAGTACAGGAACGCAGCGCTGATCCATTAGGGTGATAGATATGGCGTTAGAGCGCCCCATTGTCCAGCTTAGAGTGCTGAAGTTGACGACAAAGTCGCGCGTTTGGTGGATGAGAAACTCCCGAAAGGTGGTCCATGATGCGTCTGCAGTATGAGTCGGACCGCTGGCGGGAGACAAATTTTGGCTCGTCGTCCGAAAAGGGTTGCCTTATTGATGCGAGCGTATGAACTTTGGTAGATGTGGCGGTTGTGTTTTCATCAGCGCTGATATGGGTAGTTGGAAGCGGGCCACTAGATAAAGCGTCGGAGTCTTGATGTTTTCTACCTGACTTGTAAGTTCTGTCAAAGTTGTACCCCTGCAAGCGTAGTATCCATCAACCCAAGCGTCCGGACAAGTTCTTCAGTGTAGAAAGCCAGCATAAGGCATGGTGGTCGGCAACGATTGTGAAGTGACGGCCGTGGAGACAGGGACGGAAGTTCTGCACGCACCAAACCACAGCCAAACACTCTACTCAGTTATCGTGTAGTTCTTTTCGACAGGAGTGAGTATGCGACTGGCATATGCAACAACTTTCTTTAGGGAAGACTTGTCGCTTTGTAGAAGAACTGCTTCTATACCAAGGCCGCTAGCATCGGTATGGAGGATAGTTGGTGCGGCTTCGTCAAAGTGGCAGAGGAGAGGTTCAGACGTGAGGGCCCGCCTCAACAGATTGAATGTCGTTTGACATTCTTGAGACCACAGAAAGGGGACGTTGCAAGCAAGTAGCTGGAGTAATTGAGCAACATTAGAAGCGAAGTTCTGCATAAACCGGCGAAAATAGGAGTAGAGGCCATGCAAACTGTGAAGCTCCTTTGGTTTTTCGGGACGCAGAAAGTGAAGGACTTTAGAAATCTTGTCAGGGTCGGGCAGGATGAAATCTTTGCTAACGACATGTCCTAAGACCTTGATAGATTTGCTGGCGAAAGAGCATTTCTTGGTGTTTATTTGGAGCCCGGGGCAAGCAAGGCACGTCAGAACATGATCCAATCGTTCTAGGTGCTTAGGAAACGTTCACGAAAAGGTAATGTCGTCCAGGTAGCAAAGGCAACTTTTCCATTTCAGGCCGCGCAGCATGGTATCTATTGCGCTCAAAAGTCACGGCTGCGTTTCACAGCCTGAAAGGCATCACGTTGAATTCATATAGCCCGTCGGGGGTCGCGAACGCCGTTTCCTCCTTATCGTCTTCACGCATAGGAATCTGCCAGCACCCAGAACGCAAGTTAATGCTTGAAAAGAATTCCGCGCCTTGCAAGAAATCAAGGGCATCGTCAATGCGTGGCATAGGGTACACGTGTGTGTGATTTTATTGAGCGCCCGGTAGTCCACGCAAAAACGCACTGAGCCACCTTTTCTACGGACCAAAAACAGTAGGAGACGACCAAGGGCTAGATGAAGGACGGATGACTTCCTGTTTAAGCATGTCAGCAACGTTTTTTTCTATAATTTTTCTTTCAGCTAGAGGCACGCGGTAGAGTCGGCGGTGTACGATAGATGTCCCAACTGTTTGAGTTCGATGTGCTACAGTGTAGCATTAGTTAGACCCAGCTTAGGCGAGCAAATATTGAAATAATTTGCGTGTTTCTGCAACAATGCGAGCAGCTGCTGCCTCCCTGAATGATTCAAGTCGCTGCTAGAGCGGTGGTAAAGGTGGAGGAAGAAACATAAAGGATCTTTGCATGCGATGACCTGAAGTGGCATGACAAATACAGGCTCGAAGTCGGCAACACGGGCCACAGTAGTGCCCTGTGGCAGTACGATCTTCTCCGCTGTAGAGTTTACAGCGGTCACAAGTTAAGAGCCCTTGCAAAAACGAACGACACCGGGCGGAAGAAGTATGCCTTTATGAACGCAAAGTGGTGACGGTGAGACCAATACATCACCCTGATAGATTTCTTTGAAAGTAATGCTGACAATTTGTCCTTGTAGTGGTGGCAGTTCGAAGTCTTTCGCAGCTACCAGACGAAGAGCCTTCTGATTGTCATCGTCAAGCGTGTAATCGGTGTCAGTGAGGTGAACGACGCGTTGTCCACAACAAATCGCCACAGAAGCAGATGATAGAAAATTCCACCCTAAACATAGTTGGTGAGAGCAGCGGGACAGGACAGCAAGCTGGACATGATGGCGGATGCCGCCGACAAAAACATGCGCAGTAAAAAACGCCGAAGGGCGAATGACGTTCCCCTAGGCAGCAACTAACGTGGGGCCATCGAAAGACGTCATTACTTTCCTTAAACATTAACACAAATCAGCATGTATCACAGACAATGTCGCACCTGTGTCCACCAAAGCATCGACTCGCACTCCTTCCACTTCCACAGAAACCATGTTACACGGGCCTGATAAAGGAATTTCAGTTCTAATTCCAAATGCAGTTTTTTCTCCACAAACTGCATCATTTAGTTTTCCGAATGAATATCAGCGAAGAATGAGGTGAGCCGAAGTGCAGAAGAGGAACGGCGGAAGGGCGAAGGCGAGTGGCGTCTCGTGTTTCGGCTGTACCGTGGTGTATTCGATGCCGGAGGAGATGGAGACCGGGGTGGTGGAGACGAATAACGCCGACTTTGATAAGACCCCCAGTGTACAAATCCCGTTCGCGCATGTCGTTCCGACGCTCATCTTGCTGGCGCTTTCGGCAGAAACGAGGAGATATGTGACCGCGATAGCCATTGAAGTAGCTGACAGGCCGGGACGAGTGCCACGGTGGGTAGTAGAAGGCGTTTGGGGCACCTGGAGATAGCCCGGTCAGGTGGGCCGAATAAGGGTAAGGAGCATGGTATGGTAGTTCACCGGGGGAGCGGCAGCAACTGCCGCGTAGGATGACAGCGGCAATGTCCCGTGTGCGTCGCTGGGAGGCACGGTAGCAATTTGAGGGTAGGTGGATATGGGGCGAGAAGCAGGTGGCTGTACGGGCGCAGAGGCGGTCAGAGATGTATGTTCCTTTCTGATGATGTCACGCAAGGGCACTCATGAAGACTGTGTAGGACGTTGTGTAGGTGGTGTGAAGCCCATAGACCGCAATTCTTCGCGTATAATATCCTGGATGAGGTCACGCAGATGGCCATGAGGCGTGGAGTGGTGGTCGCCAATGTCTGGTTGAAGACGAACGCAGTCCAGCGAATCAAGGCGCTGGAATGTCGCCACAACATCAGCGATGGTAGCTGGGTTTTGCGCAGCTAGGGCATTGAAGGCAACAGGCCCAATGCCTTTCAATATGTGGCGCACTTTGTCCGATTCTGGCATAGATTGATTGACAAGCTGGCACAGCGCGAGGCCATCCTCGATGTATGAAGTGTACAATTCGCCGGGATGTTGTCGGCGAGTATCGAATGTCCTCTTCGCGATGGTGGATCGAATGTCCGGTGTCCCAAAAACGTGTCGCACCTGCTGCCGGAAGGTAGCTCAGTCGGGTAAGCCAACGACGTGGTTGAAATACCATGTCTTCGCGACTCTGGTCAGATAAAAATGGACGTAACAGAGTTTGGCGGCCTCGTTTTACCTATTAGCAGCACTTACGCAGTCGTAGTCATCGAGCCAGTCTTCTACGTCTCCTTCACGAAGACCAGCGAAGAGCGGGGGTTCCCGCTGAGTTCCATGTTTGTAATTAGAGGGGCAGCTTGCGGCGGTGCGTGGTTGATGACACAAGCGCTGGCAGGCTCGGTCTGAGACATGCTGCCTGTCAGTGGTGCAAGCAGCGGCCTGAACGAAATTCCCGTGGGTAGAGCGGGCTGCCGGAGGTCAGAGGACTGGAAATCCAACTCCACCACGCATGAAGTCTTGGAAGTCTTGGTTGAGTCAGCGTTGATTCGATGAAAGACATCGCAAATTGAACGCGCAGAGCCAGTACACATACGATGACGATGGTGATGACACAGAGTGGCGATGAGGACAAAGAGACATGCGGATGATGGTGATTCTGATCGTGCAGGGATGAGAACGATGTAAGTAACAAACGCCCACATTAAATATTTATACCGGGTGTTCAAAATTAAGCTTTATGATTTTTTTAAAATTAGGCGCTCGAAGGCACGTGAGAACCACTTGTGCAAATAAGTTAAGCGGCCAGGGGGACAGAAAGTTAGATGATAATTATCGCTGTCAGCAGCCCAATTAACTAAAATTTAATAATTAACTTTTTACTGGCTGCGGTAAGTTGGCATGTTTATATTGAAAAAATGTAGGCAGTGGTGTTTGTACACAGTTTCAGTTGGAAGATTTTTTCTAGCACGCCTGTGTTCCGAGATATCCGGCTCCAAAGTTTAATTGTCTTTCGCACGATTACGCATGCAAGAGGGTGAGGGTCCGCGCAAAGCTCCTCCCTAAAGTGACGCATCTGTTGCGTGTGGTGTTTAGTGTGTGAAGAGGGTGGAAGCGTAGGCATAGGTGATAGCAATTACCCTTGCCCTCTTCGGCCGTCGAAATCAAAAATCGAAGAACGCTTGCAACCAGTGTCGTAACACGCAACTGCAGAGCCTCTAACGATAGTGGCAGATACCATGCCGAGATAATGGTGCGAGCGGAGAATCTGGATGCCAGTGCGCGTGCGTAATAATCACTAGAGAAGCATGCGTGGTCGTTGCCTGGGCTACGCGAATAGCGTGACTGCTGATGTCCGAGTACTGTAACTTTTATTGAAACAAGAGCAACAACTCCACCAATAATAACTGAAACAGTTTTATCCTTGCTAACGCATATTTCCTGCTGCTACATAAGCATATTTCGGTCATGCACAAATCTCATCGAAACTCTTCACCTCTCAAGACGTCAATGCCCCAAAAAGTGTTCAAAATGCCTGCCTTCGGCAGCAACGCAAAGCATGAACCGCTGTCGCGTCGACTCGATGACTCGGCGCAGTACTTCTGCAGGAATACTCGCACAGGCAGATGTTATCCTGTCCTTCATGTCATTAACATCGCTGGGCTCTGTTACGTAAACTCGATCTTTAACGTAGCCCCAAAGGAAAAAGTCGAGCGGAGAAAGGTCAGGTGATCTTGGTGGCCAAAACATCGCTCCTGCGCGCCCAATCCACTGTTGTGGAAAACGTCTGTCCAACCAGTTCTTCGCCCTGGTAGAAAAATGTGGTGGTGCTCCATCGTGCTGAAACCATACTTGGCGCAGGTCATTCAGGGAAAGACTGCAGACAAGATCATCAATGACAACACCTAATATTTCTTCTGTGTACATCTTTCCGTTCAAGTTGTCCTCAAAAAAGTGAGGTCCGATGATCCTGTCCCCGAGTATGCCGCACCACACATTCACACTCCAGCGAACTTGATGCTTGTGCTGCCTCAGCCAGTGTGGGTTTTCTTGTGCCCAATAATGGGCGTTGTGAAGATTAACACTTCCATTTCGGCAAAACCGAGCTTCATCAGTCCAAATTATTCTGTGCAAAAAGTCATTTTCTTGATCAGTTTTGATGAGGCCCCAATTGCAGAAGTCAACTCGCCTTTCAAAGTCCGCCTCATTTAGGTCCTGATGAAGGTAAACGTGATATGGATGGAACTTGTGCTTTCTTAAAACATTTGTGACTGTTCCGATGCTGCGACCGCACTGATCGGCAATCTGTCGGATGCTGAGCTCTGGCATCGAGGTTACGCACGCGACAACGTCGATTTCAAAGTCTTCATCGACGATTGCCTTCCTGGTCCGTCTCGGAAGGTGGACAGAGCCTGTTGTGCAGAAGCGTCGAAACAGGTTTGTGAAAGTGGGCCTTGTTGGAAGGGGACGGTGTGGGTGGCGAGACGCGTAAAGCTCCATTGCTAACGAAGCGTTGCCATTCATTTCAGCCATTGCAAGCACCACGTCTACTTTTACTTTGGTAGAATACCTCACGCCAGAAGCAGCCATATTAGCTCGAAAGGACTCCACGTGGATTTCCTTGGTAGACCTTCAATGCAGAGACGCTGTGCTCTAACCGGAGGCACCCTAGTGCAGGACGGTCCTGCTAACGCGTTCACAAGAAGATGTCTCAGTGTGATCTAAAGTCACGAAAAAACGTCGCGAAAAATGGTCTCCTGTTATCGCGTTCATCAGGATCATGCGTAAGGCTCATGGCGCACCGCGCTGTCACATTTTGATTTCGCCGGCCGAAGAGGGCAAGGGTAATTGCTATCACCTATGCCTACGCTTCCACCCTCTTCACACACTAAACACCACACGCAACAGATGCGTCACTTTAGGGAGGAGCTTTGCGCGGACCCTCACCCTCTTGCATGCGTAATCGTGCGAAAGACAATTAAACTTTGGAGCCGGATATCTCGGAACACAGGCGTGCTAGAAAAAATCTTCCAACTGAAACTGTGTACAAACACCACTGCCTACATTTTTTCAATATAAACATGCCAACTTACCGCAGCCAGTAAAAAGTTAATTATTAAATTTTAGTTAATTGGGCTGCTGACAGCGATAATTATCATCTAACTTTCTGTCCCCCTGGCCGCTTAACTTATTTGCACAAGTGGTTCTCACGTGCCTTCGAGCGCCTAATTTTAAAAAAATCATAAAGCTTAATTTTGAACACCCGGTATAAAACCAGGCGTTACGTATCCTGCGCAATGCGGACCCGAGTGCCCTGAAGCACCACACTGTCATCTCGTTCCCCGTCCATCTCGGCCAGGTGCCGGGTGCCCTATCCAACCTCAACGAGATCGCCCATGATGCAGCGCGCGCACTTACCGACCGCACTGCCACAGGGCAACCTCATCTTGCTGGGTTGGATACCAATCGGGATGCACCAATTACGTACAATGAAATTACAAAGCACTTTTACTTGGAACGCCGCATTTTTCCACCCCCACATCCGAAACTTAACCGACCGCAGGAATTAACCCTACGCCTATTACAGGCACACACGTACCCAAACCTTGCCACGCTTCACGTTTATTATCCCGATGCATACCCCAGCGACACATGCCCATCATGTGGACACACAGCGACACTCGAACACATGCTCTGGGAGTGTAGAACAACTCCTCCCGACTCTACCTCAAGCAAGTGGGAGAGGTCCCTCAGGAGCTCACTTCTCGCCGACCAGCGATGGGCCGTCCAGCAGGCCCACGAAGCGGCCGCCAGGTACTCCCTGTCGGTCCCTACGTGGGAGACGCCCGCTACGCGCTAAGCGCGTCCTGCAGGACCGAAATAAAGTTTTTTCATTCCATTCCATTAACATATAAGGCAGACTGTGTATATACGCCCCGCCGCGGTGGTCTAGTGGCTAAGGTACTCGGCTGCTGACCCGCAGGTCGCGGGTTCGATTCCCGGCTGCGGCGGCTGCATTTCCGATGGAGGCGGAAATGTTGTAGGCCCGTGTGCTCAGATTTGGGTGCACGTAAAGGACCCCAAGTGGTCGAAACTTCCGGAGCCCTCCACTACGGCGTCTCTCATAATCATATGGTGGTTTCGGGACGTTAAACCCCACAAATCAATCAAAAATGCGTACACTTAAGGCTCCTTCTCCCGTGTTTTGACAGAATAATAATGTAATGTAATTGACAATAATGCCAAGGAAAGTAAAGGGGAAATAATTAAACTAAACTATGATGGAAATGTGAAGAAAGAAATGTGGGTGAAAATATACCATGCCGTAGGCAGGAAGTGATGTATATCGGTGCTCAAGCGAAGTGGACGAGCGAACGAAGATGTCGCAGCTTTGCCGCAAAGGCGAAGCAATGAATGGGATAGCAACAAATTGTAAAATGACGCGCAGAATGGCAAGCAGATCACAACATGCCCCGTGTTTCTCACGCACAAATAACAGACAAAACGTACTCACAGGTATAAAAGAACGCGAATATGGGTCTCAGTTGTCAGTTACTTCGCTGTGTCTGAAAAGCGGGCTCTTTTCGCAAACAGAGGCTGTGCAACGAGTGCAGGGACCTTTTTGCGCCCGGTGACTGCAACAGAATCGTTGCGGTGAACGCCAAAGGTCAGCCAAGACGTACGATCCTCCCCACCGCGAGATAGGGGCGCGGGAGAGAGCGTCCACCCCTGCCCCCTCACCGCGGAGCAAAGTACGCGTGGTAGATGAGAGCGCGTGCCGCCGCGTCATGAAAATGTGGCGACGCGCGCTCATTGCGCCGTCTTGCTGGTAATGCTGAAACCACGATAGTGCCCCCCGCCACCGAGATTCCCATTACCAGCACTAAGGGGTAGATATAAATAGGTTGCCGTTTGAACGTTGAAGGACGTGCGTCATGGACACCATCATCAGCGTCGCCTCGGGTCAGTGTTTTCACTTCACCTATAATAAGTGAATTTTGCTCCTCTCTCTCTTTTTTGCCGAGACGCTTGTAGAGTTTAGTATTGGCGGGTCGCCTTCTTAGGCTTATTTACATTTTCCAACAAACAGAGTGCTTTAATTGGTGGTCACGTTCACCAATAGCGTGTTTGTTGATGTCAGTGATTATTTGAGTCTTAAAGAAATGCTGGAGGAGTCAACAATCAACGTTAACCATGCAATTATAAACTTCGTATAGAATTTATAGAATTGTATAGAATTGTTCGAGATTTCTTAATGATTCGTATATGAACCAGAACTTGACAGAACTGCAAATTGGGCGAGATGGGTAGGATCAACTGTGGGCGTCCTTTTTCCCGTCTGGGTTTGTTGCGCTACGCCAACAACGAATGAGAACTAACAAGCAATGCTCTCAAGGAAGGTATAGGGGACATTATTAGAAGTAATTGCAATTTAATTGTGAAGAAAAAAAAAGTCATACGTTAGCCACAAAGGCGAAGCCATGAACGGGATAGAAACAAATTAGAAGGTGACGTGTAGAATTGCAAGCAGATCGAAACGTGCCCCGCTTTTATCGTGCACAAATTACGCATGGGACGCACTCACGGGTACAGATAAATGCGAATAAGCATCTCAGTTGATCCTTCGTTGTGCCTCTTTGAACATGGCTTAGTCTGGCGTCCGGCCCATACGGGTCAGGGTGGCAATAAACTTGTTCATTGCCAAGCTTGAGTTCTCAGTGGCCGAGTACCACTACCACCCGCTGCTGAAGAGGATACAGATGAAGAAGTTACACGGCTTGGAATCTTAGAGAGAAACAAAGATTAGATCACCGCACTAGATCACCTCCCCGGAAGGACCTCAATAGACATCAAGCTTGGGACAGGCGCCGCCTTTAGAATAATACATTCCCAAATCTGCATAAGCTTCACTTGGTGTACCTGGCAAGATATCGCAACGCATGTGCGTCGTGCGCAGATACTCCTACACTAACGCATATTACCTACAGCTGTCCAAAGCAACCTGTCACAGTCGACATTAGGCATACGCACCCAATACATACGTGGTCGTGGGAGGCGCCACTCGCTGAGCGGACACTGGGAAGCCGACTATCGACCTTTGGTCTGGCCCGCCGAGCCGATATAGCCAGCGGAGCCTTAGAAGAAGGGCCCCACTCGTGATGAACCACTTTTCAAAAAATAAATGTTGTTTTTCTCTCTCGCTGTGTCTTAAAAGCACGCCTTTTTCGCAAAGGGAGACTGTGCGACGATTGCAGTGACGTTTGTGCGCCCGGTAACTCCAACAGAACCGTTGGTGTGGAAGTCCAGAGCCAGCCAAGACGTACGTGCCTGCCGCGAGATAAGCGCATGCGTGAGCGTCCACCCTCTTCCCTCACCGCGGGGCAAAGTACGCGTGGGAGATGAGATCGCGCGCCGCCGCGTTGTGACGATGTGGCCACGCGCGCTCAATGCGTCATGTGGTGGTAATGCTAAAAACACGGTAGTTCCCCTCGAGATGCCCGTCACCAGCGGTAAGTGCTAGATATAATTAGCTTGCCACTTTAACGGTGAAGGAGGTGTTTCTTCGTGGCTCAGGTGCTAACGCGTCCAACTCACAAGAGGTCCAACGTTCGATTACGCGCGCTGGAGTCTGTTAGTTCTGGGTAACTTTTCTTTCTTGCATTTCGTATATATAGATGTGTATACATATACAGTGAGGGACAGTGACGTCGACGTTGGTGGCAAAATACAGCCAAGACTGTCCATATATTGGCTATCGCAATAAATGGGGACAAAACGATAACTTGCCGTGGGCAGGAACTGAACCTGCGAACTTCGAATAACGTGTCCGATGAGTTTCCCGACAGAGCTTCCACGGCAGCTGTCCCATTGTGTACTCTAAGGCGTACATATGTGCATTTAAACGTGGGATTTGCGCATCAGTCAGCGCCGTCAGAAACCTTGACGGCGAGTGTGGAAACACTCCTCGTTCGGTTCTTCCAGTGGAAATTAATTTTTTCTTCAATATTTTCGTTCGGTCTTTGCCCCTTCAGCTCCTTGGTATGATCCGCTGGCCCGCTGAGGCACTTAACTATTATTCACTAGGGTTGGTCAATTTTCTTTCATCAATATCTCAAGCGCATAATACATGGCAATGTAGTTTGTTCACCTAAGCGGACGTATGGTATTTTACAAGGCAAAACGGTTCTGAAATCTGGGTTGGGCTTAATGTATGTAGGATGTACGAACTGGTGATATCTCGCAAGAAGCCGTCAATTATCACCAGCAGATAAATTGCTTATCTTTTGCATGTTGTCGCTATCGCCCGGTAAAGGCGATGGAGATGACAGTAGTAATGATGACTGCAATATCACAGAACAAATTGAAAGCACACAACCAGTGGTTGTCTAGTTTATTCAGTGGTGCACTTTCGGCACAATTGATTCACTCCTTTTGTCACCATAGAACATCACGCTGATGCATTTTGCAGCTATTCGCTCAAAAATGTTCCGTCGGCATAAGTAGAGGATTATTAATAACGTACTACGCACTACTTATTTAACTGCGCATGTCTTCACGAACACAATCGGGGCAGCCACCAGGTTACTTTCTGAAGAAGCCATTTCCGCATACACATCTCACACCACTTTTCTCGCATGTTGATCGCCGATGCGTATCACCGTTGAAACTGTCACGGCCACAGTATTTCTCGTCGGTATCACGCGCTCCTTTTGTCTTGGTTACCTCCTGACTGTTCTTTTCACAACTGGAAGAAGGCTACACTGCACGAAAGGATTAAAAAAAAAACATGGCCCTATTTGCAATAGTAAAGATGAGAAACGTATGTTTCGATCACCTTGTCACCCCCAAAAACGATTATGGAGTCTAATGTCACTAAACCTTACTTGAAGTAATTCCGGGGCTCTCAAACTCACATCATCCACCGGGCCGAAGCCGTGTAATTTAGGCCGTCCAAAAACTGGGCAGTAAAAAAGCGGTATGAGCAGGATGTCAGCTAACGTTACGATTTCATATGCTAAGCTTTTCCATATGTCAGTGATTGGGCCAGTTCTCGTATATAAGTTAGAACTGTGGTGTAAGATCTTAGACCGTGGTCATACAAGACGAGGTGACCACATTGGGTGCTTTACGAAATAATGTGTATAAGACCGGTCACCACTAAGTAGCTCACGCGATCAGCTGTTGTACTTTAACGTGGCTTCAGCTTTCGCATCACACCAGGAACACGTGCGCCGATTTGTATGACGTGGAATGCAATAAAACTGATGTGCGAGAAAGCAAGCGCAGAGAGAGAGAGAACGTAAGAGAATGAAACGAGAAACAAATAGGTGACATGGCTCAGGTGGCCTTTTACGCATGCGTTGCCGTTTGCTGTGTGGTTCCATATAGTTTTTGCAACGCCGCAGATGCAGTGCTGTCAGTAGAGCTAATGACATTTCTGTGAAAGCCCACACACATAAAATGTTAACAGAAAATATAACAACATGCAACAATAACAGTACTCAAACAAAATATTAGTACGATATGGTACAAACAAACAGGTACGAAAGGCGTAATACACATGTCACAATCTCGCCACAATGAAAACAAAGCCCCATTATCCCCATAGTTTCCTACCTCTTCATGAGTTTCATTCCACTCTCTAATTGTTATTTAAAAGAAGGTGTGGGCAAAAGAAGTGGTTTTGTAATAGTAGTTTAGTTTCTTCTACTGGCATTCCGTTGAGTGTTATAATGTTGCTAATAGGCATTTCTACTTATCCATTCCTGGTTGTTTATAATATATGTCATGCAAAATTTCTGATCAAAGTCTCCGTCTTCGAGGATGTAGAGTTTGCCAGACTATTGTTGTCTTTATTTCAGCTATATTTGCGAATGGGTCGTGATTATATAGTGATCAATCGGGCTGCCTGATTTTCAAACTTTTCCATTGTTTCCGCAAGATAATTTTGAGCCAGATTCCTGATAAAACAAGCATGATCAAGCATTAACCTTACATTCAAGATGTAAAGGGTCTCCTTTACCTTTATTGTGGCACAATGCAAGTTTGGGCCAATAAAAAAAAACCTCTATTCTTCTAGCCTATAGGACCATTCATTCTATGTCTGTTTCAATGCGATGAATACGTTAAATTCTCAAGTATTTACACTCTGATACTTCTTTGACTGCACCTACATTGGCACTGTATGTGTACTAAGCTTCTGGAAATCTTTTTGCAAAGCTGACGTGGTTCTACTTCGAGATACTTGTGTGCATTCTCCAAGTAAAGCACCAACATGTTGCTGCAGCGTTTAGGTCCTTTGATTGTATTGATTCGGCGTCCACAAGTGAAGTGATGAGACGGTAGATGACGCACTCATCTGCGAATAGTTCGCGGTACTTTTGCCGCGCGCAACCCCAAAATTTAAATTGATCTGTTCATAAGGCGTCCAAGTGTGACCAGAGTGGTTGGCCCGCATGACGTCTTGATTGTACTGCTGAGCACTCAACAATATTCAGTGGAGGTGATTGCTCCTCCTTGAGGGAGAGAGAGTTTAATGAAAGGGAAACTTTCTGATTGCGAGCTTGACAGTTGCTCGGGACGAGGGGAATAGCACTCGTTGAACACCTTCCCCCAAATGGAGTGCACGGCGCACTCCTAAGGCGAGGGTAGCGTTTTTGATTTGGCATCGATCCAGAAAGCCAAAACAGAGGACACATATAACCAAAACAACGTTTAATTTATCATGAAAACACGTAACTAAGAAAGAATAAATAAATTACCACCACATATAAACCAAGCGGTGATGCCTTCTCTCGCGGCTGCCGAACCACACGTCGTACTGGCACCGCCACGTCTGTCTGTCCGCTGCTTACAAGGCATTGAGGTTCTCCTTCCTCATTATCTTCTTGAAAGCTTCAGCGGAAAGCTTCAGTGTCAAGAAGAGCCTACTGCTGCCTGAGAGCCATGACCCTCTAGAGGTGTTTATGGCCTTGCTGGAACGTCGACCACCACTCCAAGTAAACCGGCTAGTGGCGTTGAATCCCAGGGGGTCATTGCGCATTCCAAGCGTGCCAGAGTAGGTGATGTCGAAAACGAATGGTGCTTCATGAGTCCATGCGTTCTTCGTTCGGAGATGTGGACGTTCTTCTTCTCTTTTCAACCACGAAGGACTCGGGAAGCATGGTGCTTGTCCACCATGAGAAGCCAGACGTCGCTTGTCATAATAGGGTAGCCGCGTTCCTCGTTGGATGCAGGTCGAACGCGACCCGGTGGTGATTCCGCCCTGTAGGAAATGTAGGCAGCCGCGTCCGTCTTCGTCATCGCTGCTGTCGTGGTTGTCGCAGAAGGAGGTCTACAGGTCCTGGTGCGGCGCTTGAAGTCCTGGCCAGTGGTCGGTAGAGGGTAGCCTTCGCAAATTGCCAGAACCAGCAGTGAAGGGTGGAGTAGGTACTCCAGCATGACTGCTTGCTTCCCGGTCACGACCTCGTCTGGCAATGCGAGAGCCCCTGGTTCTGGGTTTTCACTCGCAATGACTTCCTCTTCTCCAGTGAGGACATCAAGCTCGCTCGAGGCTTGGGGTTCCCTGCTGTCCCATGATGGTGAAGCTTTGATGTAGCATATCGGCTTCGTTACGGGAGCCTCTAGAAACAGATAACTCGCAGAAGAGCGCCAAGAAACGAGATGGTCATGCCGCGTTTTGGGAAAGGTCGCACCGACGCTCACCTTGATCAGCTTCGTGTTCCGTCGTCTTGAGATGGGCGAAGAGTTTCGGAAAGCTTGCTTGCGTGTTTGATGACGGCTAGGGCTGCCCCTCTTAGGATGACCACAGAACGGTAGCTTCGACTTTAACTGTGTTCTTCTGCGACACTTCGGAACAGCGACGATGGTTGGCATGCTTCGAAGATGCCAACTAGGGCCCTAGTAATTTAAGTACGGGCGAAGCACGTTCAGGGCGCGTTGATACTAGGCGCAAGATTCCGATGGTGGACGTAAAATGACTTTGGCGTGGGTGGGACGCGGACCGGCGACCTGATGGAACTGAAGCACGACTGCGCGTTCCAAGAACGAGCCAGCGAATGCTCACAGTGCCATGTTGAAGCTGCAGGAGACGTGGGCACGTGCGCTCGTGGCACCGAGAAAAAGATAATGATGATAATGGTCTCGTATTCACGTGGGAGCTGCCCGCAACACAGTGATCTGTGTTGTGGAGGTCCAAATTAAAGTTTATCCAATCCAATGGTCTCGTATTGATTGCGTTCGCCCACAAAGCACTGAAATGATGAAGTCGTTGTTCCCTCCCATATAACTCGTGCCAACGCCGACTAACTTTCATGGCCGAAAGGCTGCCGCGGTGACGTCAGAGGGAGGGGCCCAGTTACGCCGCGAACGCGGCGGAAAGCCTGTGTTTCGTTCACTTTTTAGAAGAACCAACGATCCCGCTCTCGCAGCTGCTGCGGCTTGATTGGCCCGAATAAAAGTTGTGGAAAAAAAGTCTTACTGAGCATGCTCAGTTGGGCAACTGGGCCCCCAACCTCTGACGTCACTGCGGCAGCCTTTCGGCCTTGAAATTTAGTCGGCGTTGCTCGTTCCTGCACTTGTGTAGCAACTAGTCATTGATTATATATATTTCATGAAATCTTTGGAGTATTACGTATTGATAAGCAAATGAAAACGAACGTAAGAAGAAAAAGAGTGCAATAATTGTTGATTAGTAGATTTAGACCAGGCAGCTCAATGGTTATCACGAATAGAAATTAGAATATGTAACATCAAATTGTAGCCAGAACATATTTTCTGGCATGAAATTTTCGTGCATAAATGATTTTCGCCACTCCGTTCAGGAATTTGGCACAGAAAATCCTTATTGTGCCTAGATTTTAACGCATCGTATAGCAAGACACATATAACGTCATTGTTCGGCAAATTAACTCAGCTCGACTGATCCCGGAAAAACTTCTCTTGGGCCTAGTTGGTTCATAATCGTAGAAGTAATTATACAGTGCAAACACACCAGAAAGAAAGAGACGACACACACAGCGCTGTGTGTGACGCCACGCAGCGACGAGCTGTGACGCATTCACGTGGTCTGGCCTTTACGCCGTCTCTTCGTCGGCGCTGCGTGACATCTGATGGGGAGCAACAACATAGAGGAACTCGCTGCAGACGATGCATATCTGGACGATGGTTTTCTGCAGTGTTAACCCTACATGCTACTCGTGCAGGGTTAATGCTACATGCTTCTCATGCAGGGTTAACCCTACATGCTTGCATCAAACATTGGTGTCATTGAACCTATGGTTGACAGAGTAGATGGGAACTCTTTTAGAACGGGAATCAACGGGCGCCCGTGCGACGCACTTTCTCGTGTTTCACAGTAAAGGAGTTGCCACGGGTTCTTGTTGTCCTAAAATGACACTGTTTAATGTGCATGTTCTTCGGCAGCGGGCGTACGTAAAGGTGATGTCTTGTTTCATGTGATATGTGGGTCTTAACACCGTGTTGAGCGGTGTTGTTTATGCCATGGTTATTAGGTTTTTCTCTTTCCGTAGGGCTTCGAGCTACTCTTTCATATTGAGCTATACTTCAAGCCTCTACGAGTTAGTCAAGTGTATCATGGAGTTCCAACGTTAAGAATTTGTCAATAGTTACCACAGCGGTCGCACAGCGTTTTGCGCACTCGTGCATTGTTTGCAGCCTGGAATTATGTACGTAGCATAATACCTGGCCGCCGGTGCGCTGTTTCGGCGCCTCTAGAGGTACATAATATAAGTAGTTTGTTGTGAAAGATAGTTCTCGACGTGTCTCTATGCATTAGAAGTTTAGTTTAAGTCTTAAATTTGGGAAACTTTTATTCAAAAAGCAACTCTGTACGCTTTTCTGGATAGATTACTTTCGCCGGCAACTATTCTCAGTCTTGTGTTTACATTAAACATAGCGAAACCGCTTCATCACCAAGTGAGCACCCCCCGAACTGAGCATCTTTCGTGAGACAAACCAGGGGATAGGCGTTGCTTCACCTTTGCCAGTAGCGCGTTGATCTTTATTTACATGATGGACGATATCGTGATTCGAGCAGCGAATCGTGTACTACTTCCGTACGTCAGCCGTTCCCGTGTTCGTGCATCCGTCCGTGAGGACCGATTCGTGAAATTACGGAAGCCCAAATGGCCATGTGCTGGCTGCGGAGTGATTCGAGTTAAGTCACATGTAACGTGACTGGTCCACCCGTGTGCACGTCCGTCGTGTGAGTACAACTTTCAAGAGATATTTTAATATGGCTTTTTTTAATATCCTCTTAGTTAGACCATGAACTCTTTTCCGAGCGTTGCCAGAATCATCGGTGTCCGCACAGGAAAGTCAATTAACCGGCACCCCTTCTCCGCCCCTTATAATTAGAGAGTTTGAGAATTGGGGGCCCACGACACTGGGTTCGCAAGCTTCTTTGGGTAGGTTGCTCTTGCGTTCACAGGATCACAAGAGTTTGAGAACTCGGTCAAACGCACGGGGTGCCACCCGTGGCCAAATTCTAAATTATGCGAAACGCGGGCCATGCAGCACCATGGCTCGCGCTGTGTCTGCTTCGTCTCCCTGGCGAACCAAGACGCCTTGGTGCCCCAGCCTTCAGCACTGTGTAGGATAGGGGCCCCTAAGCCAATAGAAAGGGCGATTAGCTTCTCCACATGCATTTATTCATTCGCGCCATGTCGTCTGCTCACCGTCTTCACGGATTCTGTTCGCCGAATTGTCTATACACACTCGTTGCAGATACGCCTTGTTTACTAACTTAAAATACAGTGAAACTGTGAAACAAACAGTCACGCCAAGAACTAGAAGCGTACCATGGATTTGTTGCTCTGCGCGCTGAAGATCGGTAGGCGCTCATGCCGGCGGATAATATCACTTTGTGTCTGGTTATCTCCGACGCTTATCGCGGTTCTCGTATAACTGCTTTTTCGTCGACACGTTCCTTCACATCTCCCACCGCAATGCTTCTTTTCTCTCTCTTTTTTTGTTTCTATCGACAGAGGATCTGGCGCGCACGAAACGCTGTGCCATGTGTCATGTGTGATGTTTGAAGGTGCAGCGTTCTTGGTCTGGCGACGCAGCCCGAGCCCTGCCTCGGCGCATTAGTCTTAGCACATTTGCCTAGGCAAGCAGCATATCTCGTTAACACGTACCTGATGCTTTATTCTCAGAGTAAGATGAAACAAATCGATGGTGGATTTCTCCATTCATTTGTTGCTGCCAGTTCAGTGGGCGTGTAGCAAGAGCAAGTTCGGATCAAAGCAGGCAGTCACTTTTGCATGGAGGCTGCCATGCTGACTTGCAAACGCTGTGACAGGAAGTAAGAGACAAAAATAATTTCTGGTGTGTGAACTAAATGCGAACAATAAACGCATCACTTAATGATGTGGCGTAACACACACCGAAAAACGCTTACTTTTTGGTCAACCCGGTCAATTTTAAGGCACTTATTATATCTGGGACTATGTTTTTCTGCACAACTGTGCGGCTTTCTTACACCCCATAGCTTTGGTAGTGGTGAACCAAAAGGTTTTGGGCTTGGGGTCAGCATGAACTCAAGAGCCCAAGATTGTCTTGGTTTCTGCTCATGTGCTCTGGCGCGTCGCAAGCTTCTAGGGTCCCCAAGCTTCTTGGGGTCCCTATACCCAAACTTTCTAATGTCTTAGAATTGCGTTCTGAACGCAAGTGCCTTTAATTTGAGATGATAGAGAAAAAGAGGATGGGGGAGCACCGCAGTTAAGTCAACCCACTCTTCTCCACATCCACCCTCACAAATATAGAACTGACGAAACCAGGTCAGCTATAGAGCTGCATTTTCCATGTGCACCTACCTAAAACGTCAATACAGAGACAACAAATCATCAAAAGTACATTTATTTCTTTCTGAAATAAAGTTAATTGAACAATAATTAATGAATGAGTATCGTACGCAATCGGATCAGCACCTTCCTCTATCGCGGCTGCCCATCTACCGTCTTTGTACAGGCACAGCCCAGTTTTCGTGTCCATGCTCCTTCGGGGCACGGCGATTGTCCTTCACCACCAACGACCTCCATGGTTCAGCGGCGTTCCACTTGTTCAGACGAACCAGCCACGCACCGAAGGCTACGGTCTTCCAGGAAAGCTTCTGGCGCTGTTCCAGCATCGACGGCCGCCCTGGGAATACCAACTGGCGGCGCCGCATACCTGTCGGTCATCGCCCGTTCCACGCCTGCTGGTACAGCGAGAGACAAAGATTATATGACACCTGATTTTAGGCGTCCATCGTTGTTTCACCATTCCACAGCGTGAAACTGTGGAAGAACAATCGCTGGTCGACCGGGAGGAAAGGAAGCGTGGCTTGCCGTCACCGCGGGCATCTACATTCATTGGGGTCGGACGCAAGTAGGACGTGACCCGGTGGGGACTCCATATTTGTGCCACGATAGGCCTCATCGTCGTCGTCGTCGTGGTTGTAGACGAAGGTTTACAGGTAATAATGCGGTTCATAATGTGCTGGCCATAACTTAGTAGAAGGGTGCCTTCGCGAACAACCGGGTGAAGCAGCGAATGGCAGAGTGGGTACCCCCGCACGACCATAAGCGCGTCCCTGGTTACGACTGCGTCCGATAACGTCACAGCCCACGGTTCTAGCTTTTCACTCGCGACGACTTCGCCTTCTCTCGCGAAGACTCGGGACGCGTTCGAGGCTCGGGGTCTCTTGGTGTTCCGAGTACTACCGCTGTCCGATGACGGTGGATTGTTGATGTCGCAACTCGGCTTCGTCTCTGGAGTTTCCGAAAATTGATCACTCACAGAAGAGCGCGCCGAGAAAGGAGATGGTCGTGTCGCGTTTCGGGGAAGGTCGCACCGGCGTTCATCTCGATCAGGTTCCTGTAGCTTCGTCGTCAGGCGGCCGCAGAGTTCTGGAACGTTTTTTGGCGCTTGGAACGATGGCAAGCTGCGGGGGTTGCCCCTCTTCTGACGACCAAAGAACGGCAGCTTCGACTTGAACTCTCTTCTTGGGCGACGCTCTGGAACAGCAACGACGGTTGGCATGCCTCGAAGTTGCTGGCCAGAACTCTGGCAATCGGCGTACGGGTGAAACACGTTCTGAGAGAGTTAGAACTAGCTGCCTGATTCCGCGACTTCTTAATAGCCAACCAACGAATGCCGACAGTGCCACGTCGATGCAGCAGGTCTCGTGGGCACACGAGCTCGTGGCACTGAGATGTTGCCGCTAATATCCCTCATGCCCACACTGGGGCGAAGAATTGACTGTCTGAATTTTGGAGCGTCTCTTATACTTTATGAGTATTACTTGATGTAATAAAAAAAGTATACGTCAAAAGGGAAGACCGCAATAATGGTTCATTGCTTCATTCAGACAAGAAAGCTTAATTGTTTTCTTGAATGAAAATTAGAATAAGAAAAACGTATTGTTGTCCAACGTTTTCCTTTTCGTGCTTCAACCTTCTCTTCTTCTAGAGACGCCACTACGCTCTTTGTTGCTTTGTTCAGCGTTTTTTTTTACAGCGAGACTTGTGCACGTAAGGTCTTTATATAAAAACAATTGTACGCCTAGGCTGTGACGGATCGTAGAGACGCGTGGAAAAACGATGTTCGCCGGGCAGGTCAAGTGAGCTCGACTAATCCGGGGTTATCGCGCCGAAGAAATGGACAAGACGTGCATGTGTACATAAATATGTACGGCTTTGCCAACTTCACAGAACGACATGAACGATTTTGTCTGAATGAGAAGACAACTTGCATAATGTCACGCCATTTTTCCGCTTTCGAAGCAACTTTTTTATGGACTGCAGGATTTAATTTTGAGATTGCCATTGCTTAGATAACTTAGCGTGGTGCCTGAGAAAAGCATCTGCATCTTTTTTATGCATGTTTACTTTGTGGCTCAATATATTCGATAACTATACTACTTGATTTCACTACAGCAAGTTTGCTGTATACCCGAAACATGATACTCATAGCTTGGCTGGCTTTCACCTTCGCAGTTAGGAAAGTGCTTTAATATTTTTTGGCAATAGAAAAATAAACCTTGTAGAAAATGTGACATATTTTGTTAAGCTAATCGTGAGTTAACTAAGCGTAATAGTAACTCCAAGCGTACGCTTTGCAGACATCTTCAAGTTGCCGTTGATGCAAATATATTTTCTACATGAAACCTCTCGTTCATAGACTGCTTTTTTTCGCTCCAAGTGCGCTCCACTCCATCTCTTTTCAGCGAAGGTGTGGGAGCGGCACAAAAGCCTTTAGAAAGGTACTGCTGGAATGTCAGCTTCACTGTAAACACTACAGTGTACACAGAAAACGAGATAAATAATAATAATAATAATAATAATAACGATAATAATAATAATAATAATAATAATAATAATAATAATAATAATAATAATAATAATAATAATAATAATAATAATAATAATAATAATAATAATATAATAATAATAATAATATAATAATAATAATAGTGTATGCATGGGTGACTGCTACCTCCCTACAGATCAACTGTTCAAAAACCAAAGCCATCCTATTTCGTTCAAAAGGAACAACTTACGAAGCTACTTAAAACTACACCTGCACGATTCTGTCATTGATTTTTCTTTGACCGCTAAAGCAATGGGAATTGTTTTTCATGAGCATATGTTACGGGATTCACAAACCGAAATGGTAAGAAACAAGTTAAGTAAGGCACTAGGCATGCTTAGCAGATTCCAGTCATTTTTACCGACTACTCAGATGCTAATGGTATACAACACGCTTTTTTCTTCCCAGTTACGCAACGGTCTTTTGGTGCGGGGTACTGGCACCTTGCACTCTAAGCTGAAATTACTCACACTACAAAAAATGCATTTCCTTCTATTGCAAATGCCGAATATAATGCACATACCCGGTCTTTATTCAACAATTTCAGAGTCATAAGATTTGACAACATGTATGAATATTTTTTACTAGCGTCTTTAAAAACTGAAAGTAACGAAGGAAGTAACAATCTTATCTCCATAGCACGCTTAGAGCGCAGCACCTTGTCTCGACCTACTAGACAGAGTGATTATTGGAAGGTTCCTCGATGCCGAACAAACTACGCTCTACAAAGCTGAAACATTCACTCCCACACATACTAAATAAATTCAATTTTTCATTGAAGCAATCGCGCCTTCTTTCGCGACAGGATATGTCGAATATTTTTTTACCTCTACGACGCAAGAGAGATTTAGGTAGTTTCAAATCTTTGTTTTTTATCTTCTGCTTATCTCTATTTTTTGTATTTCCTCAAAGCGTGTGATCCTATATACATTTCTCAAAATTTTATGTATGCAATATTTCTTATTGGTGCCACTTTAAACAATGTATTTGTGCTCGTTTAGTTGTTTCAGTACTTTACGAATGCTGTCACTTTTCCTGCCTTGTATTGATGGGATGTGGGGCTAGACAAGCTGCGTTTTTATCGCAGCTTTTTTCCTGCATTCCACACCACACGTTGTACGGTGTAACACTGTGGTGAAAATAAACATCAATTCAAACTAAAACTAATAATAATAATAATAATAATAATAATAATAATAATAATAATAATAATAATAATAATAATAATAATAATAATAATAATAATAATAATAATAATAATAATAATAATAATAATAATAATAATAATAATAATAATAATAATAATTAATATTATTATTGCAGAGGTTTAACGTTCGAAAACCAGCATTTTTTTGTCAGTACTCCTTCAACTGACACACAAATTTGAATGCGATATAACTTGTGGGATATATTTGTGTTGACACGTGCATCATCTACGGAATATGAATGGATACTATTGCCCAGATAACATTTAAAAATTGCGTGTTGCAGCACAACACGGGAAGTGAGCCTTGATGATTCACCTAATTGCAATATTGTCATTCGCACTGACTCTGACCAAGTGTGCCTTTGTCGTGGGAGGTGGATTTATGTTTCTTTTATCTTCGTTGAAAGTCGCGAAGAATGACCTGTGGCGCCTCTGGCGGTGAAAACATGATTCGATGTACCAAAACATGTGACCATTGATTACTGTACGTGGTCGACGGTCTTTTTGATAATATTGAAACATTGTTGTATTTTTATAATAAAATATATTACACCATAAAAGTACCTCGAGCCTTGTTTAGCTGTATGCAATAAAATGGCACAGCCTTCACCGGATGTATACGGATCCACAGCCCGCCAGTGCGTCTTGGGCAACTTTTAAAGCGTGCTTATGTGACCGCGCAGAAAGTTTCTATGTCGCTTATATTTCGCAGAGGTGTAGTTCTGCTGCCTACACGTCGTCATTCCTGAATGTTACGTCATTTCTGCACGCGCACGTCCGAAATAAGTTGTCAGACCTTTTAAAGAAGACGAAGTGACTTTTAAAAACTTTCGCTGCAGTGACAATTATTGTGCATTAAGATTCATCTTGCTCTTGCCTAATTTCTTTCTTTTCACCCATGCATTCTATGACAACTTACGCGGTATAAAGTGCAGTGTAACCAATCCCCCTTGTGTATATTAACCACAATCTTCTTGGCGACAAAAAAAATAAACGAAACGATTCCGGCTCAAGCAATTTTCAGCCGTTGAAGCTTTCGTTTTCTCCTGAACTCTCGCCTTCTTGGGACTTCGCTCTTCGCGTAACTTGATGCGCTTCTATGCTTTAGCTATCAATGATGATTGCTAACACTGGATATTTCACCCGTTATGCATGCGAGACTTTCACCTTAATAAACAATTCGGGTAGCTGTTATTTCGGGAAGCAACTTCGAACGCCTCGACGCATGGTTCGCAACTCGTGCATGAGATGTTATGTGCAAGAATACATCGAAACAGTCCGCGACGGAGTAGATGTGTTGGATGCATCCGATGTAAATAAATTTATACATAGAATCGTGCCGAAGGCCCTGCAATGCGCCAGCATTACAATAACACTGACCCCCGTATTCACAAACGCTCCTCGACTCGACTTCTTCCCTTCACTTGACAGAGTTGAGCAATGCGTCACAGCTCGGCGGAAAATGACACTGCGCTACTCATGAATCGCAGCAGAATATCACTGATATGCAGTGACTTGCCATGCCTAAAGACGGCGCTCCCATCGGCTTTCTCAAGTAAAGGTGAAGCGTTGAGTGAAGGGGCGTTCTAGAATACGGAGGTGAGTCTTCCTTGAACGCACTAAAGTTCGCTAACGTGGCATGAGAAGAGGAAACTGAGCCATTGACGACTTTACCGCGGACATGCACGACAAGCGTGGCAACTGAAATCGCTGATCTCGGGAGCTTTGTATTTATTCTCGCAAAATAATACGTCAGGTGTTACATCGTGCATAATGAATAGCACAGCATAAACGGAGACATCTTGTTTATTTCATCTTCTTCCTTCTTCCCCGTGGCGGCCACCGAGCGCGTGCCACCGCACAGCGCTGTAGTCGGTAGCGACGCCTTATACCACATATCCCCTCTTGCAAAAAAAAATAAAATAAAATAAAAATAAATGGTAGAAACACACAAAACTGTTTTTGTCTACTTCCTAACGAAGTCCTTCAATTTCTTTGGGGTCTTCTTTTTACGCTTGCTTTTCCTTGCAGGCGCATTAAATCCTGGACTGGTCAAAGCTTGCGTGCCGTCTGGTGGAGATGATACGGGGTCTGCCCTTTCATGACCATCCGCTCTTGATGTGTCCCATTGGGGCGCACTAGATGACCGATCAGATGCAGGGGACCAGTTCATAAGGGCAGCGGTTTCAGGCTGTAATGCATGAGAAGACCGATTAAATGCAGGTGTCCAGTTCATAACAGCAGGGGTGCCCGATTTCATTTTGTTGACCGCTCCGGAGTGAACTGCGATTAACTTAGATGCGTTCCACACACGCCCATCGTCCAAAAGGTACGAGGCCGGTCCCCGTTTTCCAATGATCTTCTTGGGCGCGGAAAATTGTGAAGACAGCTTACCGTGAGCTGCAGTTGTCTTAACGCGCACGTAATCACCAACGACGAAACTGGGTTCCTTGGCTCCACGTTTTTCATCGATGTAGCTCTTCGAGATCATTTGCTTCTTTTTGACATGCTCTCGTAGCTGTTCAATCGCCCTTGACGGGTCCGTGCTGAAGCATCTGTCGGGCAATCCCAATATGTCAAGTCTGGTGCGAGGTTGGCGTCGATGAAGAAGAACAGCGGGTGTCGCACCAGTAGTCGCGTGAGGCGTACAGCGATATACTTGCAGGTAATCAAGCATGGCTGTTCGTACGTCACGACGTTCAAGCAGGGCTAGTTGAATGTACGACTTCAGCACCCTATTGAATCTCTCCACCAAGCCGTTAGCTTGTGGGTAATACACGGAAGAGTTGTAGTGCGTTATTCCACGCTCCGTGAGAAACTCGTCAAAGCTTGCTGAAGAGAACTGTGGTCCATGATCGGATACAATACTACGTGGGTAGCCTTCTCGCGCAAAAAGTTCAAGTAAAAACTTCTTCACTGTAGACGTGGTCGCATCTCGCACGAACGCCACTTCAGGCCACTTGCTATAATAGTCAATAACAGTAATCGCAAAACGGCAGTCGGCCGAAGCTTGCGTGAAAGGTCCCACAATGTCGATGGCAATTTTTTCCCACGCCGCGTCAGGAAGAGGCACAGGTTGCAGTGGCGCTGGAAAGGTACGTGCGGACTTGTCACAAGACTGGCAAATCACGCATGTGCGCACCAGTTCTTCAATGTGACTATCCATGCATGGCCACCAATAGGACTCTCTCAGGCGAGCTTTGGTACGACTAATGCCTGGATGTGACTCGTGGGCCAGATCCATAAGGCGGCGTGTCAACGTTGCAGGCACGACAATCCTGTCACCCCGGCATAGGATATCACTTACAACAGAGAGTTCAGCCTTCACGTAAAAGTAAGGTAGCAATTCTTTTGACAGTGATTTCTTGTCAGGCCAAGAAGTAGTCGTGAAGTGCTTAACTTCACAGATAATCTGATCATTGGCACTTGCTTCTTGAAGTTCTGGCATGGTAACTACGGGAGACAACAAACAGATAAATTCCTCTTCTGGTGCATCGCGGATTAAACTCTGGACGGGTAGCCTGGAGAGAGCGTCAGCCACGACGTTTTCGCTACCTTTCCTGTATTCGACGGTATAGTTGTAGCAGAGCAACCGTGAGGACCAGCGCGCAATCCTTAATGGTCGGTGACCGGTGCCTTTCGTCGAAAGAAGCGTAACCAGCGCTGCGTGATCCGTTCGTAAGATGAAAGGTCGTCCCCATAGATAAACGTGCCAGTGTTCGCAAGCCCAAACACAGGCAAGGGCCTCACGTTCGCCGACTGAGTATTTCCGCTCATGCGGTTGGAGTGTGCGGGAGGCGAATGCGACAGTTTGCAGTGAGGTCCCGTTGTCTTGCTGAAGTACTGCACCTAATCCATATCCTGAAGCATCAGTTGTAACGAACACAGGCAAGTGAGGATCGAAAAGATGAAGCACTTCGCAAGATGTGAGCAGAGATTTCAGGCGCTCCAAACTGCTCTGTGCTGCCGCACTCCAAACGAAAGAGGCTTGTCCTCGTAGCAAGGCGCGCATTGGCTCGACAACATCCGAAAAATGAGGAATGAACTTGGAATAGAAGCCTGCAAGCCCCAGTAGCGAGCGGAGTTCGTTAATATTTGTAGGTGATGGTGCCTTTGTTATCGCCTCAATGGATGACATCAACGGAAATAATCCTTTGGCGCTCACAACGTGACCTAGAAAAGTCAACTCTGCCACGTCAAAGACACACTTGTTGTTGAGCCGGAGGCCAGCATCAGAAAGACGTTGCAATACAGCGCGCAAGTTTCCCAAATGGTCCTCTCGGGATCGCCCATACACGATGATGTCATCAATGTAAAATAGGACACATTTGCACCCTTTCAAGATCATGTGCATCATTTTCTGGAACGCTGATGGCGCCGACGCCAGTCCGAAGCAAACCCTCTTGAAGCGAAATAGTCCATCGTGAGTGATGAACGTGGTAAGGTCACGGCTCTCTAAACTGAGCGGTAACTGGTGATATGCAGAAGCTAAGTCTAGCTTCGAGAAACGCTGTGCCCCAGCCAGGCTGTTCAGGAGCTCCTCAGTTTGTGGCAAAGGAAAACTGTCTACTACCACAGCTTTGTTTGGCTCCCGTAAGTCAACACACATGCGAATCGAGCCGTCTTTTTTTCTGGCTACGACAATAGGGGAGACCCACTCAGAAGAGTCGACACGCTCAATGATGCCCTGAGCTTCTAATTTCTGAACTTCTGCCGAGACTTGCTCGCGAATGACAAGTGGCAGTCGTCTCAGTTTGCTGGCCACCGGTTGTACAGACGCGCGAACTCTGACCTTGTGAGTGAAACCTCTCACAGTTCCCAGCTCTTTTGCAAATAGGTGCTCAAACTCAGAACGTAATTCTGGAGGTAGCACCGGAGTTTCTTGCGTCATTAGAAGACACCTGAGCGGTGACCCTTGGATCTTCATATCCAGAGCAGCGATGCCGTCTAATCCCAGAATGGTCGTTCCCCCAGGCACAACGTATAGTAGAACAGAAGTGCATCGGCCGTGAAATGAGGCAGTAGCAATGAAGCATCCTTGTATAGGAATTGCTGCCTTTGAATAATCGAGAAGCTGGACGGATGTAGACTTCAGTGGATACGCTTTAGAAAAATAGCGTTGGTAAAGTTCTTCGGCCAGGATCGAAACCGATGATCCTGTATCGATCAAAAATGGTACAGAAATTCCTTCTATTTCCAACGCTGCGTAAATTCCCTTCTTACGGCTCCAGATCTGACAAACACTTAAATGGTCGTCTGGATCAGCTGTATCGTTACCTTCCGCTACATGCTGAACATTCTTCTCAAACTTCCGCAATGACTTGCACACCTTTTCAAGATGGCCAATTTTCTCACATTGTCGACACCTATGTGCTTTGGCCTTGCACAGAGAGCTATTTGCAAGGTGTGCCGTAGAACCACAACGATAACATACTTGCTCTTTCGGAGATATGCGACTTTGACCGTGCATGTTATAGCAAGTACATGTGCTACAATGCCGTTCTCTGTGATTTGAAGTATCTTTTACACGATGAACTTGCAAGTCATTTTGTGCAAGTTCTCTTGCTGCATTAGTCGCTTGATCATGCTGTTTGGCAATGGTAAGAGCCTTAGAAAGCGTGAGAGACTCTTCCAGCAGAAGGCGTTCACGTAAGTATCCACTTGTGGTTTTCTCTATGAGCTGGTCGCGTATCATGTCGTCCGTTAGATCACCGAAATTGCATGCTCCTACAAGACTTCTCAGCGCGGTGACGTAATCAGCCGCAGTCTCACCTGGGGCCTGCGTACGTTGACGGAAACGGTGACGCGCTGCAGTGACGTTCAACGTGGTTTTGAAGTGACCTTCCAGCGTCGCGATGGCGCGGTCGAACACATCAGGACTAGGGGACGTTAGTGTACCTGCCGCAGCGCTCGCAGGCACGAGGCACGGGTCGTCAGTAGTCGTCAGAGTCTGGAAGATACGTTGTCCTTCCAAGCCCAAGCAGTTGAGCAGGATCGCCTTCCGACGAATGGCAGGTAGGTCGAAGGCGCCCGAAGCAACCATGTAATTCTTGAAAGCCTGGATCCATTGCTCCCATGGAATGTCCGGGTGTCCAGGTGACGACAGGAACGGAGGTGGCGGCTGTAGCCCCGAAATACTCATCGTAGAAGATGGTAGGCAATAAACGAGGGCACAGATGAGGTTCAGGCCGGTAGCACATGGGCTGGTGAATCCTCGTCGCCAAAATATGTTACATCGTGCATAATGAATAGCACAGCATAAACGGAGACATCTTGTTTATTTCATCTTCTTCCTTCTTCCCCGTGGCGGCCACCGAGCGCGTGCCACCGCACAGCGCTGTAGTCGGTAGCGACGCCTTATACCACATCAGGGAGCTGCAACGAATGTCGACAGAGTAAATTGGTGTGCTTTCTGCACCGAAAACCGATATGTGAGGTTTGACATCCCGGAACCACCATATAATTATGAAAGACGCCGTAGTGAAGGGCTCCGAAAATTTCGACCACCTGGGGTTCCTTGACGTGCACCTTAATCTGAGCACACAGGCGTACAGCATTTCCACCTTAATGGAAAATGCAGCCGCCGCAGTCGGGATGCAATCCCGTGACCTGCGGGTCAATAGCTGAGTACCTTAGCCACTGGACCACCGCGGTGGGGCTGAAAGTTGTTTCTAAACTCTCCTTAGTTATGACGTTGAGAAAAGAATAGCGTTAACACGGCTAATAAAGTGTTTAGAACATGACAGGAGCAACCAGACGTCACAGAATTCGAATTGCTTGATGATTGGTTCGTCCAATGCTCTAGCCCATCGGAATGCTTATTCTCTATCACGTATCAACAGTAGCGCATACCTATTTCAGGCATAATTCTTCTTCGTCGTCAGCCACTGCATCAAAAAACAATGCACAAAATTCTCAGCAAGTGGACGATTGCGAGGCACGTGAGGTCGGAGGACATAATACCTTTACGACATCGATAACAGACCCCGAGGCCTTACAGGACTGCAAGGACATCACGGTTACCTTCCACGATATCCTAAACCGTTCAAGAAACACGCGACGACGTTACCCACCACCCCACATGCAGCTAGAAAGATCTCAGGCGTCTGATCGAAGGCGTCTGCAGACCGACACATTTGAGAATCTCCGGCACCTGCATAGACTGTGTCCCTCGCTGCACCCGTCACCCGGCTGTCCGTGGTGCGGGAACGAGACGACATGGCGCATATTCTTTGGAAGTGTGAGTGCAGTGTTTGCCGCCACTACTCGGACGAGCATGAGTGTACCCCAGGACGACTGGCTGAGCCGTGGCGAGCCACCTTTCTCAGCCCACGTGCAGTGGACCAAATCTGGGCTGTCCAGCGAGTCATGGCTATCGCCAAAGGCATCGCACGATGCTCAGCGGATGACAGCTCCTGGAGGCCTAGCCCGGGCCTGTAATTCCTCGTTGGATCATAATAAAGTTTGTCACTTACCTACGTAACTTACCACTTATCTACGTGTCACTTACCACTTACCTACGTCAAGGACATACCTCGACGCTGCCTCACCGGCCTGCTGGGTCGTCCAGGTTTGGTCGTAAAGAGCGGAGCTTCGCAGAGACTCATGGAGCTTCGACCAAAGGGTCGGGGCGTTAATGTGTCTGTACTGTGCTGGGCAATCCGACAGCATGTGCGGAAGCGTAGCCCGGTGAGTGCCGCAGCACCGGCGGTGGGAGGTTGTGTACACGTCCGGGAATATGAGGCCTTTCACCATTTGGAGCCCGCCAGTGCACTTAAACAATAAAAAAAAAACGACAGGCCTGTGCGGAACGCCCAGCCCCGTCACAGCGAAAACTAAAAAAGTGGCCTTTCAGAGCCTTTTTTAAACACTCTTTGGGTAACAGCTACAAGCACACTTGCTGGTTACCCACAACATTATAAATAATTTTTGTGTAGTAGGCCAGCAGCAAACACGTATCCCTCACCTGCCCGCTGCTGGCCTACTATCGCTAAAATTACCCTTGTGGGTTCTCGCCGTTCTTGGGCATATATATATGAACTGTCAAACACCTGTGGCACATACTCGCATACCTGTGTCACATAACCGCCCCCAGGCCTGTGCCACTGTTTTTTGAAGAGTGTTTGAGAACGTACGCGACGTGATTTTGACATTATAAATGTCATGACCAGCGAGTCGTATACTCTTCAAACCATTTTACCCTCAGATACTTATTTTGGTTTACTCCAACTTATCACGAGGCACCAAAACGTAAGTGGAGATAGATAGACAGATAGATAGATAGACAGATAAATAGATAGATAGATAGATAGATACATAGATAGATTGATAGATAGATAGATAGATAGATAGATAAATAGATAGATAGATAGATAGATAGATAAATAGATAGATAGATAGATAGATAGATAGATAGATAGATAGATACTCGGAATACTACGGAACGCAAAGAAATTCTTCGCATTTATTCTGTATCGTATGACATAGCAAGGTCATTATAAGTACTTCGTTTCTTTAGTACGACAAACGTTGCTTATGATTCGAGCATCTGCGCATCATAAAGCGGTCTTCGTTTCGACGTATAACGCATATTATAGATCGAGTATGTAGTATATACCGGCCGCAACCTCGCAGATCTGAATCCTGATCTGGATCGAGTGCAATCTGGATCGGTCCAGATTAGGACCGAAAATGCCCGAGGGACACTGCTATATTAGGTGGACAACGACAAAATAAATATAAATACAACAGTCTCGGGTGCACTGGCGAAAATTCGTGGCGTTTTACTCTAGTACTAAATACGAAACAACATATGTGAAACAAACGCACGTGAAATACAATAAACATGTGTACAATGCACGCGTGTCAAAACGTTAAAAACTTCAAACGAGTGCGTGCCGCCCCAAAACCGTTGTGGTGGCCCAGTGGGTGTGCAACGTGGTGGCAGTCTGTAGTGCTGCCTCTCAGCCGTCACCTTGGCGCCAGCCGTAGAGGGCCAGCAGGGCCATGACAATCGGGGACACCACGGAGACGACGACGGTGACAGCCTCGGAGGCCGCCTGCTTCCCAGTGCCGTTCCCGTCATCTTTCTTGGAATCTGGCAGTGGCGGGTGCCTGGGGGGGCCCGGCTTCGAGCTCCTTAGTACGCAGAGTCCAGAGGGCACGTCGCATATCGTGTCCTGCGGACAGAGCGAACAGTACGGAGCCGCGTAGTAGAGCGGCTTTCCCACCAGGGGCGCCCTGGGCCCGTAGAGACAGACGTAGATGTTGAAATACTTCTCCGGCAGGACCGTCTTGGGCATGATGTTGCGCGTGTAGCTGCATCCGACGGCATACGTGTCGGCGGCGGCCAGCTGGACAAACTGCTCGGTACCGAACGTCTGGGCGAACTTGGCGACATGTTCCTTGGGGAAGAAGATGTTCTGGTCGAACCAGTCACGCACCACGAAGCGCCATATGACGGGCGCCGTCTCGTCGTCCGTTTTCTGCGGCTGCATGCTGATGCCCACGTCGGGGAAGTCGACTGTCCAGATGCCTCCTACGTGGACGTTCAGGCTGCCGATGTGGTCGGCGCACAGCCGGGCCTTGGCCTCGGCGACCCTGGCCAATTCATCGTCCCAGCGCAGCTGGAGCATGTTGCCGGCCGCGGGAAAGTCGGCGAGTCGACCCAGGGCCAAGTGGGACCTGTAGTGGTTGTGCATCCACAGGACGCTTTCGCTCAGTAAGGTCGAGTTGACGAAGTACGTGATGCAATCGGTGAAGGGCTGCGTCATGCACATGACGTGCGAGTCGTTGTACGGCGGCTTCTGGCAGAAGTCCGCGGGTCTCGGGATGTTCGGCGGCAGGGGCGACGTCGTTGTATCCGCAAGCTGCCAGAGTCTTAGGTCGGGGCCTTCGGGATGAACTGATGACGACGGCTGTTCCTGCGGCTGGGCCGGGAAGGGGAGCGACAGCAGGAGCCACGCTCTACGCCAGAGCATTCTTCGGGTCGACGTTCGCCGCTGCGTGTACTGTGGCTCGCGCAGCTCGAGCAGGCGGGAGCTCACGCAGCAATCACGCACTTTCTCGTGTTCGCTTTATACTGTGCCTGACACCCACTGTGGGGTAGTGCCAAGGATTTCGTGGTGTTGTGAGATGTTATGGTACTTGCTTGCTTGCTTGACCCTTTACAAGTGGCTCGTATTATCAACGGGAGATTGACCACTTTTAACGCTATAAAGGAATTAAGTTTAGATTACGCAAAAATACTTAATTGATTGTCTAAGTAATATGTAAGTACGTAATTCTTATATGCGATACGATAAACCAGTCAGAAGTTCACAGAAATTTTGGAATGAGAATAGCCTAATAATTATTTCTTGTTGTGTGTCCACGAAATTCCTGGGTGGCAAGGAAAACGTTCTTTTTGGTGTGGTCCAGACAAGAAGCTCCAAGAAAACGAATACTTTCAGAATAGGGAGTAATTCTTAATTCTCAGAAAAAAATGCAGAGATGCTTTTTTCTAAAGCTATAGGGGAACGTAGCAAAAGTAAAAAAAAAGTAATCAATTTTTTTGTGGCTGTCGAGAGTGAAAGCATTAAGGAGATGACACCTGACCAGACCTGCGTTAGTGAAAATTAAGAGGAGGAATCCAGCGTTAATGTTTTGGGAAAGACACCTCCGATTTGCGAGTGGGGCACCATCTATTATCCCAATAAAAAGAAAGGTGAATATATTCTAGAACTGGTAAACTATAATGTTTATGTAATTTTTAAGTGATGTATATTTGCGAAAGTTGTATTCGCTAATAAAATCAGTATGAGGGAGAATAGACAGCACCAGACCAACTAGGACCACCCGAGGAGGTTTAGAAAATGCTGGAGTGAGAATTATCGCCCACGAGTTATGTTGTACTTACCGTAAAATGGCGACTGCGGCCGCCATCTTACTAGAGGAATGATGAGCTTTTGGGGGTTCGGCGATTGTGACGGAGCATTGTCCTCGCGCGCTCGGCAAGTTTAACGTGGCAACCTTTTTTGGTGAGACAGTGCTCAAATGCGTCCATGTATTGCTAGTTTTCTTCAGTAAGCCCCTAGTTCGAGACAAATTTTATCGGAAATGAAAACACTGGTATTCGTCTCCGTGAGTTATTACATCAAAAACAACCTTTTAGTTTATGATTAACGCAGGCTTTAGAGGGACAGGTCAAAGCCACTTGATGTCTAAATATGCACCACCAGAAAATGTTGCTGAGATCATTCGAGGGCAAAAGCTGGCCTCACCATTGCTGGCAAAGCGTTGCAGAAACTTTCACTCCAGCATTTAAATATTTTTTAACCTCCTTGGGACCACCACGCGAATGCATCAGCCTTTTCATTAAAAAAAATTCCATGATGACCAGCAACCAAACCAACTGCAGTATATGCTAAAATTCGGAAATGAAAGAAGTAAATGCATTCTAAATTCGAGACTCGAAAACGCTTGATGAAGCTGGAAATTTACATACAGAGAGCGAATCGGTAACTGCGACTTACTTGAAGATTTCGAAGGGCTAAAATAGTTGCAAGGAGCTCTATTTGAAATATTGGGGTATAACCAGGGAGACGCACTGAAAATGACCAAGATATAAGGCTTTGAGAGAATGCGTACGCCTGCTTTTTCGTCACCCTTAATTGCATAACTGGCAATTAATTACCAATTCTCAGTTTAACTAGATGATCTTCTAACAAGAGTATTAGGTATGGAGGAGGTGGAAGCTTGCAGCTAGAAGGAAATCGGTAAACCGAGTTGTCATTTAGAGTGATGCCACATATGTTAACATTTACAAGTTCTAGTTGATCTTGCACTAAGAAATTGTGAGGCCTATATACCCGAGACCAAGGCTCATTAAACATTTTCCCGATTTAGGAATGAATCTGTAATCCGTAATAATCTCAGTGAAGATGTGCACGTTTTTAAATCTGTTTTGATGGTGAGACTGCCGAACCTGCTAGCTATACCGTAGGGGGGTCAGGCTTCTTGGTATAAAACACTGCCGAGAATTAAACCTCCTCTAGACAAATACGAACAGCGCCATCCTCAAAAGTTATCAAGAATTCGAGCGACGAAGGCATTGCTTAATTTCCTAAGGACAACATACATATATACACGAGCGGCTATGGACTCTTAATGATGCCGTATACTGCACAAGACTGCCACTCTGCGTTTTCCACAATTCCTGGGACGCTCTCTGCGTCCCGCCTTGTGGCGATGGCAGCGGCGACTTCTACAGGCCCACGTAGTCAAATGTCGGCGCCCTCAAGCTCTTCTGTGGCTCAAGGCTCATGGTCCATCACTATCGATGGCTCAAGAGATGCTCCTGCTCTTGTGCCCTTGGACGAAGAACCAACTGCTGGCCCGTCTGGCCACCGCTCAACATTTGTAAGCTCTGAAAGGAAACGAGGCTCTTGGTGCAGCTCCAGTGAAGACACAGACATCTACTCAGTCGACGGCGACGACTCATTAGATGGGAGCTTCGTGTCTGTGATGAGCCGCAAGGCCAAAAGGAGGCTCATCAAGACGTCATCACCAGCAAGCACGTTAACCGTGAAAGCAAGGAGTGAACGCTGGCCACATACCATTCTCTTCATGCCCGTGGATCCTTCCGTCAGCCTTCGCAAATTGAACAGGCAAGCTATTTCCACTGTTCTTGAGGGAATAGCACAAAATGAAATAAAATAGGTCTGGCTAAACACACGAAAGAACGTTTTAGCTGTTGACTCAACACATCCTGACACGCTGGAGAAGCTTCGAATGATGACAGAGTTTGGAGATGTCAAAGTACGAGTGGTCGTACTGAGGACTGGGACCTGCACTGCAGGTGTCATTTACGCCATTGACTTGGCAATCCCAAACACGGATCTACCCATTCTGATAAAACCGGCGTACGAAGGAGTGGTCATTAAGCATATAAGCCACCTCGGGAACAGCCGCTGATTAAGATAGTCTTTAAGGGCGACTCAATCCCTACGCACGTCAAGGTGGGACATTTCCTGCATGTGGTACGGCATTTTGTCCCAAAGCCGCTTCAGTGCCACAAGTGTTTCAAGATCGGCCATGTCAAGGGCGCCTGTGCGAACTCTACCGTATGCCCCCGGTGCACGGAGGCGCACACGGTAGACACCTGTTGTACAACAACTTATAGGTGTGGCAATTGTCGAGGTACGCATGAAGCCACGTCTAAGGAATGCCCAAGACTCAAGAAAGAAATGGGTATCCTGAAAGAAATGGTCAGGGATAACTCCACTGATAGAGAAGCTTCACAGAAAATCCGGCGTTGACTTCGCCACCGACGGAAGCGCTTCAGTCATGGTGATATTCATGCACCAGTTCGGTCTACACCACCATCAACATCCAGTAGAAAGCCAGAGAATACAAGAATACCTCCACCGGCGAAGCCTCTCTCCCCTGAAGACTGGCCAGTGCTTGCGAACGCACGGCCTTCCGAGCAGCCTTCCCGCTCTCTGCTCCCAGTGAAAGCCAATGCTGCTTATGACGAGGCTCCAAACGCAGATCGTCAAATTATTCCTATGCTGCGATCCATTGTGAGTGTCACCTGAAGTCTTCTGACAAGCATCGATACGCCAACTGCTAGGAGCGGCCTACAGGTGCTGGACGCGTTGAGCCCGGTGCTTGCAAGCCTCCAGTAAAGCCATGGCCGAAAATCACAAGTCGTTCCGACAGGAGGTCAGAGAAGCGTCGATTTTTCAGTGGAACGCAAGAGGTATGAGATCTCGCATATCTGATTTTCGCAAGTTCTTTCATCTGTACCAATTTCCTATCATGATTATATGTGAACCGAAATTATCTCACCCAATCAGATTATCTGGCTACAAGTCATTTTTCTCCTCAAGTGACATCGAAAGTAGCAAGGTTGTTGTATTTATTCGCCGGGAGCTCACTTACGTCGTCCAGCCAGTGCAACCTCACGACGGCAATCAGTATGTGTGCTTGTGTGTTAAAAAAACAAAGGTGACATTCGCACTTCTAGGTGTGTATATATCCCCATCAAGTGAATTCGACGCCAACAAACAAGACGGCATATTAAGGGCACATCCGGGTCCATGGGTTATCACAGGGGATTTCAATGCGCATCATCCCATCTGCGGAAGCTCAAGGCTTAATTTAACGGGACGATGTCTAGCATCATTGGTTTCCAGCCATGGTCTCGTCCTTCTCAATGACGCCAATCCTACGTTTTTGCGAGGCACTACATAAAGCAGCTGCCTTGGTTTGTCTTTTGTTTCACGCCGATTTGCTACACAGGTAAAGTGGTTTTTGGACATTGAAACACACGGAAGCGACCACATCCCCACTTACCTGAAGATTAAAGGTATTTCGAACACGTACTCCTCTAACACAACACAAAGAATAGATTGGAGTGTGTTCAAAACTAAACTTGAGGATGCTTGTGAAGAAGGCCTGTCCAATGGTCTTGAGCAAGCTATTAAAGAAACTGCACATGCGGCTATGCGCACAATAATATGCTCTTCGAAGTACTTTGAATTTGACCTCGAGCGGGAGCGACTTCATGCGATCTGCTGTTGTGCCGAAAGACGATATCGATGCAACAATGCCACAGACGATCTACGAACAGCCCGCCGCATCCAAAAGAAGATATAACGGCGCCTCGACAAATTAGACACCCAACGATGGAGGAAATTTTGTGCGTCGCTAGATCCTCATAAACCACTGTCTCAAATATGGAGAATTGTGCGAGGCCTACGTTCTGTTCCAGAGCAGCGTTTTCCCTTCGAAGCCCTTGCACTTTTTCATCGCCGACACGAAATTGAGGTAGCAGAAGATTTCTGCGCCGTGACCATGGGCCAGACAGCGTACACAAGCCTACATACAGTGAATCATATCCTTCACTCACGGGACCCGCGCATGGATCTACCGTTTACATCACAGGAGCTCAATGCAGCGCTCGTCTTATGTAATAAGTCGTCGTCAACTGGCCCGGATGACATCTCACACAGGATGCTGTGCAACCTTGGTAAACAGGCACGAGAAACACTCCTTAACATCTTCAACGATTCCTGGCAAGGTGGCGTCGTTCCGCAAGATTGGAAGATTAGCCGCTTGGTACCGATTCTTAAGCATGGCAAATCTCTCCTGGACATTGCCTCTTACCGACCGATCGCACTTTCAAGTTGAGTAGAAAAGGTAATGGAGAGAATGATCTTGGCGAGGCTTGAATGGTACCTGGAATACTATGAGATATATCCGAACGCCATGGCTGGTTTTCGCCGTCACCGATGTTTGATCGACAATGTTATAGATCTCTTCACATATGTCCAGCAACAAAAGGCATGTAAACGACTATCTGCTGCAATGTTCCTTGACGTAAAAGGAGCATACGGCAACGTTCTACATGACGCCATCCTCGAAGCCATTGAGTCAGTGGGCCTAGGTGGACAACTGTATTGTTGGACACGCAGTTGTTTACAAGGGCGGACCTTATTTGTAAACACTGCAGATGGTCCAACCTCCCAACACCCAACGCATCGTGGAGTTCCGCAAGGAGGCGTCTTGAGTCCAACCCTCTTCAACCTCGTTCTCATTGTTCTTGTAGAACGACTACCAAGTGTGGTCAAGTTATCCATGTACGCTGACGGCATCTGCGTCTGGGCATCTGGCGTGACAAGACCTCAGGTACGCGCAAGACTTCAGAAAGCTGTGACGTTGGTATCAGTGTACCTCAAGGACCAGGGTCTGAAAATCTCGCCAGCGAAATGCGCATTGATTGCTTTTTGTCGAAAGCCAATGAGACCTTACGCTATATCAGTCGATGGCCCAGTCATACCATATGCCAGGACGCACAGATTTCTAGGTGTATTCATTGATAGAGACCTCTGCTGGGGCGCACATGTGGCCCACTTGAAAAAGAGGCTGACAGAAATTGCTAACTTATTCAAGTATCTTGGAGGAAAAACCTGGGGGACTTCAGTGCATGCAATGATGCAATTGTACAAGACGCTTTTCCTTGGCTATTTTCACTACAGTTTGCCTGTGTTGACCAAAACCTGTAGGAGCAACATTCGGACTCTCGAAAGCATCCAGGCTATGGCTCAACGAGTTTGTCTGGGGCTACCGCCATGTTCATCAACAGCTGACACAATCGAGATCGCTAATGACTACCCGCTGAAGACGCATATCATGATAGAAGTGCTCAGAGCACACGTGAGGCATCTTACTCGTGCCCCTGCCGATCATCTAGCTTCACTGCCAGAAGCCCGACCTCGTGCCTCATTTCGCCAGACAGTCTTGTCATATCGCACACGCATTCCTACGGGATATACAACTCCATCGAGAATTTCAACTCGCTCATGGGGTATGACCTACTACACGTTGAACTCACGGTTCCAGGCATAGGGTAAAAAGCCCGGCTCTCGTCTCCAGCGCTAAAGCAGCTTTCTCTTCTCTTGTTATATGAGAAGTACAGTGAGCATACTCATCTATATACTGACGCTTCAACTAAAGTGGATGGGTCTGCAGGGTCGGTGATCTTTCCTGCGACAGCGACAACGGTGAAGTTTCGGTTATCCCACCAGACATCATCGACAGCTCGGAAACTTGCTGCTCTACGTAGCGCAATTCAAGTCATTAAACACCAAGAAGCCAAGAAATGGAGCGTGTTCACGGACTCTAAGGCATCACTACAGTGTTTGATATTCGCCTTACGCCGGGGACCTCATGAACAACTAGTGCTGGAAATTAGAGAGCTGCTTCATCCCCTCTTCGACGAAGGACACAGAATCACGTTTCAGTGGCTTCCAAGTCACTGCGACATATTGGGCAACGAACATGCCAATGCAGCTGCTTGATCAGCACACGAAGATGGTGAAGAAGAATCTATACCATTTTCAAGGACTGATGCTGCATTGACCATCCGAAAAATCGCTAATGCAGAATTAAAATCCCTGTAGAACGCCGAATGCTTACGGCACACGCGACTGCATAGACATGACACGTCTCGTCGACTCCGGCCTCCGTCTGGACCCTCTCGACTCGAGACAACGGTGCTTTGCCGACTATGGCTTGGTGTCACCTTCACTAAATCTTGGTGTCACCTTCACTAAAGCTGACTGCGTGACTCAGTTTGGACGTGCCGCAGTCAAGTATTCACAACAACATCCTTCTGGGTACTGTTGTTACTGCATTACTGACAGTCCAAGCCCAATAGACCATGTTTACTACATTTTCGCATGGTTCCTAAATCTCCTAACCTGACTTCTTTCAACAGCCTGATGTGCTGCCATTTCATTCATTGTTGCAGCCATTGTCGAAGCTGTGACTTTTTTTTTGCATCTCGCGTTGTAAAGGGACACCAAAGAAAAACATCGAATTCCTTTAGATTAGTAGATAGTGTGTTCAAGAAGTCTACCTTTTCAGTCATGAATAATGATGCGTTGTCAGAAACTCGTGAAAATTGTGGGGCATAAAGACAATGCCAATGCAAGTAAGAAAATAAAGGAAAGCGTTTTGATTCGTGAGCTTTTGTAACTAAAGCTAATGAGGGTGTAACTAAATATCTAAATATCTTGTCATCAGTTACGTTCGGTACTAGCATAAAATGAATGCACTCTTAGGCCTGAAATGCATGCACATTTTTTTTTAGTTGTAGTAATTTTCGCGCTGGTCCTAAAACGCAAGGTCGAACGATCTTCTAGCATGGCTCTTAATATGATGATTGTGGGAAGTGGAACCGCACATATAAATCAAAACAACATGAAACTGCAGCAATATACAACATAATGAAGTTAAGTGATCTCCACTTGTCCACTTAGGAGGACAGCGCGAATGCTGCTACTGTTTCAAGTCATTTGATGAAACACGGGGTGCGCGACCTCTCATTGAAGTTTCCATGTACATTTGTGCACACCTTGACTGAAAGGGCTTTGATATGTGAGCTTTATTGTCCCGAAACCACCATATAGTTGTGAGAGATGCCGTAGTGGGGGCTCCGAAACTTTAGACCACTTGGGGTTCTTTAAAGTGGACCCAAATCTGAACACACTTCTGACTTACAGCATTTTTTCCTCCTGTGAAAATGCAGCCACCGCAGCCGGGATTTGATCCCGCGACCTGCGGTTCAGCAACCGAGCACTTTAGCCTCTAGACCACCGTGGCGGGGCAGACTTAAAAGGCTGTCGTTGTTTCACTATGTAGCGTTTAGTAATAGAGGAGAAAATTGTTCAAAGTTTTATTTTTAAATGTCCCGCTGAAATCTCCGCACATGACGTCAGATATTACAAAGTATATTGCACTTTGGTGGCATTGGCTAGACAAAACATTTTTAATTCTGCTATGTTCAGCCTCTGGTCGCCTCAGTGGGCGATGAGTCATTTTGAATTAGTAACTCGTGGGTCCTCGTAAGTGCCGTCAAAATATGTGACGTCCTGGTGAAGGGTGGGGAAACCAACTGGTATCACGACCCAGATGTTTTCTCATTTTTTAGCTCACCAAGCGTCTTATTGGCGCAAGTGTCCGGTTCTGGGTACTGTGAAAGAGCGAAGGTTTTAACACGAGAAAAATGGTTTTGCTAATCAGTGTACCGTTAATGACCCTTAGCTTAGACAGCTCCAGTGAGTCGGAAGTGTACACAGAGACATTTCTGGACGTTGACACATTTATTGTGTTTTACTTATGCAAACTGTTGGGTAAATTGCGTGAAGCAAATATAAAACGTACAAGAAGCGTGCATGCGAAGGCAAGCACGTAAAGAGAGCTGAAAAGAAATAATGATACGCTCTCGCAATATTCGCTGTGGTCCGACAATCTCACCAGATGACGAACATTCGTCGTGCCGTCCTTCAGTCTAGAGTGGGTGCATGGGTAAACCATACAGAGCCCTATACATTAGCTCTACTTTATAACCACTTTAGTTGACACCTTGGCGCCATCTCTGGACGACTATGGCAGCCGCAATGAGAGTAGACATCTCGGCGACGGCGACAGCTGCGTCGTAGTAGGAGTCACTGCCATTCTGGAAGTCGGGTGGGTGCTCGCCTGAGTTATCGGGCGGAGGCCTGGCGGGACCGGGCTTCTTGCCCCTAAGCACGCAAAGCCCGGTGGACACGTCGCACTTCGTGTCTTCCGGACACAGCGAGCAAAATGGCGCCGGCTGGTAGACGGGTTTTCCGGTCAAGGGCGCCTTAGGCCCGTAGAAACAGACGTAGAAAAAGAGATTGGGCTGGGGCCGCATGTTCGGCATGAAGTTCCGTGTGTAGCTACAGCCGAGGGCGTACGTGTCGGCCGCGACCAGTTGGACGAAGTCCTGGGTGTTGAGGGCATCCTCGTACTTGACGAGCTCCTTCCTGGGCAGGGCAATGTTCTGGTCGAACCAGTTGCGGACCACGATGCGTCAGATGATGGGCGTCGTCTCGGTATTGCCCCACTGGGTGTACATGTTGAGGCCAACGTCCGGAAAGTCGTTGGTCCCGTACAGCGGGTCAGTGGGGTTGCGAACCTGGCCCATCCGATTGGCGCACCGTCGGCCCTTAGCCTCGGCAACCCTGGCGAGCTCGTCGTCCCAGCGCATCTCGAGCATGTTGCCAGCCGACGGGTAGTCGGCCAGGCGACCCAGGGCCACGTGACTGCGGTAGTGGTTGTGCGCCCATAGGATCCTGGTGTTCATGAAGGACGTGTTTGTGAAGTACGTGATGCATGTCTGGTATGGGTCGCCCATGCACATGATGTGCGACTGGTTGTACGGCTTTTGGCAGAAGTCGGGCCTCGGCACGGGCGCTGGTGGCCGAAGCGGCGGCGGCAGCTGTCGTAGCGGTCGGTCGTCGTGGCCGCCCGTGGGTGGTGAAGGCTGCTCTTGCGGCTCGGCCGTGCATGGCAGCAAGAAGATGAGCCACGTAGCCGTCCAGCGCATTCTTCTTCTGTCAACGTCCACCATCCCGTGCATGCGGCTCGAGTGGCGTGGCTGGCGATGGTGGCTGAAGAAGAAGAGTACTTGATCATTTGTGGGCTATAAACATTTACCCATTGTGATTAAACATTTACCCTGTGCATCTCCTGGCCCAGATGGAATCACAGTACCCATGATTAAAATTCTGTTCGATTTATCGCCTCGAGACGTCGCCAATGTTATTAACTACTCCTTAAAAAACTCATGGGTGCCGCAGGATTGGAGGATAGCAAAGGTGATTCCTATACTAAAAAATCCGGGTGGAGGATTAACAGTCGATAATATCAGACCAATCTCTCTAACATCTAACATGGTCAAACTAGTAGAGAGGGTCCTACATAGCCGAGTAAGTATCTGGATGGCAGAGAATTTAGTAATAAAACCGAACCAAATCGGCTTTCGTAGTGATTTATCAATTTGGTGTGCCCATGCTGATTTAGAGAGCCGAATACAGCTCGCGCGTAAAAGATGGCAATACGCTGCTTTAGTAACGCTTGACATAGCCAAGGCGTATGACAGTGTGGAGCACTTCATATTGTTAAATACGCTAGAGAGATTGAACTTCCCACAATATTTTATTGAGTGAGTGGCAGAATTCTTAAAATCAAGAGAATTCTACTGCGTCAAGGATGAATGTTCCTCATCTAGATTTAAAAAAACGCGCGGAGTTCACCAGGGAGCAGTCTTATCTCCAATATTAATTAATGATTTAATGAGCACAATTCCAACAGATCAAAAAGTTACTGTCTACATTTATACTGACTACATCGCACTCTTTGCTGCTGACTGTGGTATTTACTCATTACAACTTGAATTACAAAGATATATTAACATGTCAGAAATTTGGTTGCAGTCGATTTCGTTATCGTTAAATGTCAACAAAAGCGCGCTCATGGCGTTTCCGCTTGCAGAACCAATTTCAATTTCAATTCTATATAAACAGGAACCCATCTAGCAAGTAGACTCTATAAAATATTTGGGAATCATTTATAATGACAAACTTAACTGGAGTCCACACATAGAGTATATAACTACCAAAGCACACCGGGCTTCAGGCTTACTACACAAGCTAAGTAACCGGAAATGTGGGTTACGGAGGCACACCTTGATAACGTTGTACAAGATGTACATGCGCCCCATCATGGAATTCGGCTGCATATTATTCTCGGGTGGCCCTGCTTATAAAACGAAACCTCTAGTTGTCTTGGAGCGAGAAGCACTGCGAATGTGTCTGGAACTCTCTAGATTTGTGGCTATCAACGTACTGTACCAGGAAGCGCGCCTGCCTACACTACTTTGTCGATTTCGAATTTTGACCATACAAGCATTTTTAAAATTTGATAGCTTACCGGCTAGAAGATCTCAATATGCTTTTATCGCAAACCCAGGCGCCTCTTTTCTTGCTCATCGGCCACGGTTTCACACACCTCAGATAATGTTTGTACAAAAAAATCTACAAAGTATAAATGTGAACATTAGAAATGTAATTGAGACTAATGACTCGAATTGTCATGTTATTATTGACTAAGATGATATATTCCCCCTAAACGCCAAATTACAATCCCTCAAATTTTTAAATACCATATTATTAGATTACTTGGAGCATGCAGAAACTAAAAATATAATAGCCACAGATGCTTCCGTAAATAATCAAAAGGCAGGTGTAGGCATTGCCTCTGATTTGCTTGACTGGTCCTTTTCAGTGAGACTGCCTGATTTTACTCCAGTTTTTGAAGCGGAGCTCTTGGCGACTATTTTAGCTCTTCGAAAACTTCCATCAAATCAAAACAACGCAGTAATAATGACGGATTCTCTTTCAGTTTGTGCAGCTCTGACAGCTTCAGAGAACTCTCGAATTCTAAGTACATTCAAAACATTAGTACCCCCGCAGTTGAGACTCCTGAGATTACTATGGGTTACGGGTCACTGTGGATTAAGATTAAATGAATTGGCCGATTTCTTAGCACGAGCCGCACTTGATGGGCCAGTTTTGTCCATACTGCCAGATGTTGAATATATCACGGCTATAAGATATCGAAAATCAGCAATCTCCACCGATACGATAGAAAAAGTAACTACATGGACAGACTATAACCACCTCATGTTTCCATGGCAACCCCACTGGAGTCAGTCCAGAAAGCTCGAAGTCTTAATTACTAAATTTCGATGTCGTGTACCCCCCCCCCCCCCCCCCCCCTAAAGCTGTATCTACACAGAGCTGGTCAGACAACATCACCCCTCTGCGCATTCTGCGGAGAAATAGAATCACTAGATCATTATTTTTTGTATCGGCGCCGCTACGAGATACTTAGAAAAAGGTTACTAGTTATGCCATTTCGGAAAATAGGCCTTAGATTGACGGCGGAAACAGCGCTAAGCTTTGGCGCCTCAGCTTTGGGACATTGCCACAGGGATGCTTTCAATGCCGTTTGCGATTATATTCAGGCAACCAAGCGTATACCTTTGTGATCTTCAATAAAAAAAAATTATTTATTACTCCCCAGGGCAGAGTGAAGTAAACGCAGCTGAGTGGTAATCATAACACCTCAAATCTCAAAATTGCTCAACTTAATTTTTTTCGTTTGCTCTTTTTATGTTTTTTTTATTTTTACATTAGTCTTATTATAATACCAATTCATTACACATAGTTAAAATGATCACAGAAAAACTGCACTACATTTTCTTGGCCAATCCCCCTGAGTGGGTATGAGCCAACCTCCCAAGGAAACAAAACAACAAAACAAAACATTTGTTGGCGTGTGCCTTGCTTGCTTGTGCTACGGCACGTGTACCTTGATTTTTGCTCTAACCCACTACGGGTGGTGGACTGGCCAGGAAACCAGCAGTTAATATAATGAAAGATATTTTTGGTTTTGAAAGGGATGTGGAACAAATCAATCACCACAGGGGTGCCACCAGGTAGAGAATATCATTTTCATTTTGATATCATGACAATAGTCACCTTGGCTTCGCAGCTTTAATATGACTGACTTCGCAGACAGTAACAATAAAAGCTTTGTGAATGAATGCGTTCCGTCTTTGTAGCTTACCCGAACTTGTTTATATATTACAATAAAGAACACCAAAATTATCACCCTCATTTTCGCTTCCACATAGATTATCTTCATCACACATGCTTCTCCTTCCATTTTCTTAACGCTCTACTTTTTTACTTTTTTATTTTGCGTTTCACAATTTCTATTTCATCACGCGTCTTGGCCAATCCTGCGTGCTTGATTGGACCATTCTTCCGCGAATCATCATCACCAGCTCTTTAATGGGCGCCTGGCGTATAAGAAAAGCGACTGCATCCCAAAGACAAGGAAAACCACATGTGGGCACAACTTAAACTAACCTGACCTAACCTATCTCAGCATTTATATATTTATATGCTTTAGATCAAGCGTCACAATTTACTGGTTCATCCGTAATATTTCTATGATGTAACCTGCATTATATTCTAAAACTGCACCTTACTTTATAAAACTACTCAATTCTTGGCCAATCCCCCTCAGTGGGTAGGTGCCACGGCCAATAGGTGAACAAGAACAAGAACAGAGGTGCGAAATTGACGCGACGTCAAGGTGAGGACGGTGTTTTCATGCGTATTTAGTAACACTGAACAACGTGTTTATCCTGAATATCGGTGCTTCGGGTCATGGCGAGCACTTAGGACAACCGCTTCTTAAGCTCGTTTGAGCAATAGCAACATCAACTGAACCAATAGGCCTAAATGGAGCTCCTGCTTCCGTGCCATTGTGCTCTCAGCTATGTACGCAGTCCTGAGCTGTTCTGAGCATCTATAGCTGTCTGTTCTGAGTCCTGAGCATCTATAGCTGTCTACTGCTGATCTAGACCGCTATAGAAGAACGGAGCCACCTAGAGAACTTTCGTCCGAACGAATAACGGAGAGTTTGTTTTAAAATTGGGAGCTTGGGGTTTTATCGAAGTACAGGGCTTCGCGCTTTAAAAAGAAAGTCTTCTTGAAGAGTCGTCGGTAAAAGCTTTCTTTTGTTTCGTGGTATACTATTGAGTGGAATCGACAAAAAGGCACTGAAGAAGAACTCGGCTGCTGACCCGAAGGCCGCATTTCGATTAAAGCGAAATGACAAGAATCCTGTGTGCTGTGCGATATCAGTGCACGATATGAGATGGTCGAAATTACTGGAGCCTTCTTTTACGGCTTACTTCATAATCGTATCGTTATTTTGGGATTCAAGTGCCGTGGAAATTATTATTATTATTATTATTATTAATAATAACAATATTATTATTATTATATTATTATTATTATTATTATTATTATTATTATTATTATTATTATTATTATTATTATTATTATTATTATTATTATTATTATTATTATTATTATTATTATAAACAGTGCGACGTCAGAAGGCCTGGTGTGATGTACAGTATACTCATGGATCGAAACTCAGTTGAGACAGCGATTTCATTTTTCAGTATAAGGATCGTTATGCGTGATGGCTCCAAAAAACTACGTTACATTGCGACGAATCTTTTCTCTAAACGAACTGCTGGCTCTGGTCTTTTCTTTAGAGTAGGAATTGTACCGATGCTGCCCCAACTTAAGACGGTGGAAATGAAAGTAAGCGCGTATAATTGACAATAAATCGTCCTTTTTCAATACGTGAGTACTGTATACGACTCGGATACAGCCACGTAATTGGCTACGTTGTTTATAGTGCATCCGTGTTGGGCCATTTGACAACTTAAGAGCTGGTAAGATGGGAGGACATAACCGGCGTGCTTGTTTGGTGTGGATCACTTGCTGATAAAGTTCTTTTTTTAACGTTGGCATTTTTTCTTTGGTTATAAGGTATATGCGGTGACTTTCCCATAAAAATTTTATTTGTAAATCCGGCCCCAGTCGTTTTGTGTGCATTCCTTCTAGGTCCTCGTTCTTTCGCGCTGATTCCGGTTAGTCGCTCTTAGATCCGTTTCAGAAGCGCGACGAAACACAAACTTCACCCATCCCATACACAAAGGCACACTCGAACGACAACGTGTTAACGCCCTGCCAAACACTTGAGTCAAGGATCAGGAATGCCTCCGAAATTTCTTTCACTGTGTTTCATGATGGCATTGTAATACGGTACTAAACAGATGTGCGCAAGCGGCCTTCGTTATGACTCTTGGTCCGCTGTTACGCAGTGTCCCTTCCCGTCCAACCAGCGGCGGAAGTCACGGCCTCCGTGACCAGCGTTTTGGACCCGCCCCGAACGCAGACGACGACGTCCGTCTCGAAAATGTCCAGCCTGCTCGAGTGCCCCGTCTGCAGGAATTATGCGCTGCCTCCCATCATGCAGTGCGAGAACGGCTATCACCTGTGCGCCCCGTGCCGAAAAAACGTCGCCATGTGTCAAGTGTGCCGTGCTCCCAAAGGTGAGACGAGGCATATTTCAAGCACAATTGTTATGCCCTTCATAACAGTATTGAGGGCAAACACAAGACAACAGACAAGTGATAAGACACTTGTCTGCTGTCCTGTGTTTGCGTTCAATGTCGTTATAAACGAGACGTTCCAACTCGCTCGACAAGCAACGTTGTTGTGTACACGCACAAATGAATAACAATGCATAAACAAGTCCTGTAGTCATTTGAAACAAGTCTTTTAAAATGCGAGAAACTCATCAAACGCGATAATTCACAGTTGGGAGTCGGCGGCGTTCACAAGAATGATGTGAAAATTCATCACGTGATGTCGTCCTGGTATGACGTCATAGTGACGTCACAATAGGTTGGCTACTTGGACTGGTTGTTCTTGTATTCTTTAATAAATGCATTTTCTTTGTGCGCAGAAGGTTTGGAAAAACAGTTCAGATAGGAGAGAGTGGAGTGACTTATCAGATTTTTTTTTCGAAAGGTTCTGCGCCAAAAAAAAGTTTATTCCTTTTAGAATAACGCCACAGATTGCTGAAACTTGTGACGTGGTGATGACGTAACCACGCGACATCGTCGCTTGGGCATAGGTGGGCCGATAATGGAGGCCAAGCGAAACTAAGTGAGGCGCGGAAACTTGCAATGCCTCTGATCTTGAAGGCAGTGCAGAACTATCTCTGGTGCTGTAAGCTTTCTGCAGGTGACGGCGGAGGATGAAAACGTCGACTGAGAAGAAAAAAAAAATGTGGCTTTCGCCTTCGACAAGAACCATGTGATTCATTTAGCCCATGTATACCATCTTCATTTTCGTCTTGCTCTTTACTCACTGCCAATTCGTTTGAATAATACTTTGAAAGCAGTAATGACAGCAATGCATACAACCGCGGACTTCTTCAACGCCTCTATTCATTTAGAAGGTTTCCTCCATTCTTTTCAATCAATCAATCAATATATCAATCAGTCAATCACATTTTCTACACATTCACAACACGATGTGCATGATAAGGAAACACAGGAGGTCCCACAGTATACAGTGTAATAGAATATCCTGCGCAATTTAAACACAAATATTTAAATAGCAATGACAGTAGCGAAATTTGTAAGATTACAAAACTATAAATATATAGATACAACAAAGCCACGATGTTATTAACTATATGTCATCGGTAATCGTCATCGGTAATGTGTCATGGGTTTCGTGAGAGCTAACTGTTTATCGGCAAGGCTCCTTTCTCGAATAATGTTTGTTTGCACTTGCTGATTTTCACTAACTTTGGCTGAATTCGGTTAAACGATGGCGATAACTGTCGAATATTGACTGTGTTATAAATGAAAATTGACAGATAATGAAGCCAGGGAATGTATATTGGACCTTCATTGTACTCTTTTAACACTACTGTAGTAATTATGACATTAATTTGAAGAAAGTAAAAAGCACAAAAAAAACTTTCCGCTGACAGGCATATCTACCGTATTCAAAAGGTGAAGTAAACAATACAAACACAAGGGCAACATAGGTGAATGAATGCTCCGCAGATCGTAGAGACTTGACTTGGGGTAGAGCTGGTTTTGAATTTTTGTAGCTAAGGCTCTATTAATATAGAGATACAGAACGTGTCCAACGTATCTTAGATTCGCCCGTGCAATTTTATTTTGCGTTCAGGGAACAACAGAAACTTGGCGCTGGAGAAGCTGGCCGAATCCACGTTGTTTCCCTGCAAGTATCGCTCCAAGGGTTGCACAACGTCTCTGCTGATCGCCGACAAGAAGAGGCATGAGAATTCCTGCGAGCGGGGGTAAGCAGTCGCGTCGCAGTTCATCTTTCAAGGCCTGACCCCACATATCCGTCGCAGCGCGTCGGCGCACTTCCATTTGACGCGGTGTCGAGCACTTTCCCATACGGAGAGAGAGAGAGAGAGAGAGAGAGAGCGTGCGGCTTCGCGTAGCCATCCGCCCACACTCCGGCGCGCCGCCGCGTCAAAGAGCCTCGCGCTGACGCGCTGCGAAGGATACGTGGGGTCAAACCTTTAGAGCGCAGAGATAAGCACGGGATTTCTACCATTTGGCAAGAACGTTGACGGCGTGTTCCGGATAATTTATACGGAGAATTACGAATTGTTCCACTCTGTTAGCCCGTTACTTCATTTATTTAAAACAAATATTGCCTAAGTATCTGCATGTTTCACTCCAAATGTCGTTGAAAGACGACAGTCTTGCGTCTGGAGAGAGTAAACAAAACATTTATTTGATGTTCTGCGTAGAAAAATACCTGAATTGTATTGTGAAAGCACTGCGTTGGAGAGTCTAGATCCGTGCAGCGCCGAAGGCGAACGAGCGCATCGAGGCACGTTAGACTTGAGCGCTGTCTGGCGGTTATCTTCGAAAATAAAGGAAGGCGTGTGCGCGCACGGAGAAAGATGCGCACCTGTCTTGGAGGCGATAAGATGTAGAACACTAAGCGACGGGCAGGTGCCACTACCGTGTCGTCTTAGCAAAATGTTGGATACACTTGCCTTTTAGAGCATCGTCATTGCAGCGTGATAAACGCTACGGTCCTTAGAATTACTTATGTGGGCCTAAGGTCGGAGGAGAGAAGGTCGGAGGAGAGAATCAAGCGGCCGGATGCTTTTGCCTGATGGATATGTGCCACTATGCGTCACCATGGCTGCATCCACGCAACTGGTGCTATATCTGTCAAACACCAATAGGAGTACCAATAGGAGTACTAGACACTAAGCACTCATTACTTGATGACACGTTGCACTGTTGTTTTATACCGGTTCCTAAAATGAACGAATTAGCCGTGATTATATATATATATATATATATATATATATATATATATATATATATATATATATATATATATATATATATAGTTTTAGCACGGCTGCTTGATCTCCCCTTTTGAGGGGGGCGGGGCGGCCGTCTGCAAACAAAAGAGGGAGTCTAAAGAGGAGAGATTGAGCGGCTGTGGTTCACACCACAAGACAAGGCACAGACGCCGCGTGGTGCCTCGTCGGTAATATCGGCGCGCACGTGCACTCAAGGTAAATGCACTCATCGCCCCTGACGGTAGCAGCAAAACGCTAAAGCGGCGCGTTCGTCTTCACGAACGCGCCGCACTAGCGTTTTGCTTAAGCTCCTTGGCCGGCGCTGCAATGGCACACGCGTGGAGAAAAATCAATTCGAGCTCAACAGCTGGGCGCCTTGATGCGCGCTTGCGCACTCATCGAGGCACACTACGATCGGCATGAACTCGGATCTATTATACGAGCAATCTGTAATCGGTATTATGAGACTGTTAGGCAGCTCAAAGAGGCTGGAGTGAACTTGGCTGAGCATGAGCCACTTGTGCATTTACGCAAATGCACAAGTTTCGTATAGCACTTGAGCACTGCTGTACCACGTGTTGTGCCGCTGAAACCGCTCGTGTGCGTTTCCGCGTAACCGTTCGTTGTTTGACTGGCAGCAGAGCTTTGAAATGCGTGTGCGCACGAAAGTGCTCTCTACGTGACTGCTTTTCGCGCGCTTGCATCCAGGCCCTGTTGGTGCGTGCTCGGCAGGAAGTCTTGCAAGTGGCGAGGACCGCTGCAGAGGCTCGTGGGACACATTCTCGGCACGCACGACTTTGTTCCGAGATTACAAGGTGGAGTATCGCATAGACTGTACGCACATTCACAGCGCCACACCGATAACCAGGCTCGTATTCATTTATGAAAGCCAACCGCGCCGCATTTCACGAGACGGACGACTTTTGCAAGCTTTACAGGTCTCCGTGCTTGCGAAGCGCTGCAGGGTAAAGAAAAATACCCCCACCTCATCGAAGGGAATCGTGAGCAAATGCGAATGCATTACTTGCGCCGAGAGATTGTACCGTTGCCATTAGACATACGCCCTCACCGACTTCTGCCATCGTCTTGAGAGGCACCCAGCCAGCGAATGGTCTAGAGTGAGGCGCAAGCGGACGAAACAGTGGGGCGCAGGAAGGAGAGAAAGCGAATAGCGAGAGAAGCCCTGCACCTACCTTCTCCTACACTCTCTCCCACCACATGCTCTGGTTGCTAGGGGCGATGATAAGCGCGCGCGCCCGCAGCTGTTCCTATGGAAGAAGGAGTGAGAGCGGAGAGACAACACCTGCCAGCGCGTGGACCCTGCCGCGGACAACGTCGGATGCGGGACATAGTCTAAGAAATGCATTGGCATAAAAAACAAGGACGACACAGAGTGATGCGCCCAGGTAGTACGAACAAGTGAGTGAGTGAGACAACTTTATTTAGAGATCTGGCTAGTTGTTAGTCTAGGTCTGACCACTTAGATGGAGGACGGAAGACCTTGTCATCTAGTAGCATCCCAGACATTCTGAATAGGACAGCATTGGTCCTGTACATCGTAGCTGAGCAGAGTTTTCCGCCATTGCTCTCGCATAGGTTCTGTGAGGTCAGCTGTTTCGGGCGCCCTCTTAGTATGCGACTTAAGGAGTCCTCTTCGGTTTGCAAAGCATACTTTACGTTCATGTATCTTGCATGTGACGCCATGGATGCAGCTGCTGGAAGTACTCGCACTCCACCATGGCGCCTTTCACTACAAACAAGTTGTGGTTATTCGGCTCGAATGTGGTAATGACGTGAAAGGGTTGCCCGTGTGCCTAAATAACAAAAAACCTGGCACGTGACGTTTTGATAAGAAAAAAATTGCCCGCAGCTTCCCTCGGGGGAACACTGAGGAGGATGCGGAGCATATAATTGGTTAACGGGGTGTTAAAGTGCGACTTACTCGGGTCGATGGCTAAATTGGTTAACGTGGTTGTGAAATGGGGTGTTAAATTGCGACTTACTTGGGTCGATGGCTAAATTGGTTAACGTGGTTGTAGGAGGGGGTGTTAAATGAGTGAACACGTACACACGTATGCGAAAGGGCGGCGCTGGTCGAAGGGACGTCGATCATTGTGTTTGTGGATTCGTTGGAATTCATTTCACCGCGACCTTGGACGTCGACGCGCCGTACAAACCAACCGACGAGCGGCAACTGAGCGAGCGAGCGCCGACCTTGAGTATATATACAGCGCGACGGCGCATGCGCTGTCAGCTGTCGAATGTTCTCGAAGGAGAAGCGCGCGCGCGGCACAGATGGCGACGGCGCGACTGCGCATGCGCTGTCAGCTGTCGAATGTTCTCGAAGGAGAAGCGCGCGCGGCACAGATGGTGGGCGACGGCGCGACGGCGCATGCGTGCGCGTCAGCTGTCGAATGTTCGAGAAGCGGTGCGGACGGCGCGGACGGCGCGGACGGCGCACTACAAGGCGCGAGTATAAGATGCTTCCGCATCTAAAATGTGTCTTTGCAAACGTCCCGTCTCCCATGCTGGTTTCACAAAAGCGCTGTTTCAGTGGCTCCAAGGAAGCCATCTTTACAGCATGGCCCACGCTGTACGAATTATTCCGAGTAGTGTTATGAAAACCTCATATGTAGCGGAGGAATATTAGGATATGATTTATTTTGCAAATTTGGCCACTCTTCGACCTGTTTCCTATCTAGTTCAGGGTGGCGTGAATGAGATACTCCAGAATTCAGAGACACGTGCAAAATTTACTTCACAAGACGTTCTCGGAGACGACTTTCTTTTACATCCGTAGAGTTATCGGAAATTTAGCGTGTCTGTCATCTGTCAACATGGACATGGATATCTTTACAGTGTATACTTTCTTGATGATGTAAACGAGTAGAAGCGACGGCAGAAATTCGAGGTATTTGATTGAATTTGGCAGGAGCACCAGGCGAATAGCACAGGAAAACATGGGAAGTGAAACAGACGCTGGCGGTTTTTTTTTTCTTGGGATACTCTCTTGTGCCAATGTATGCATGCTTCACTTTTTTATACCACTATATTTCTGGAAGATATGCAGTGAGCCTCTCTGAAGCTGGCGAAGATTAGGTGGTGTGACGCCTTTGCATAATTCATTTTTCCCTAGCCGTTAAAAAATCACATGGTACAGTCCCGTCCTTCAATAAACGTGGCCGTTGGCGGGACAGTATTAACTAATCCTGGTCACCATGCGTATTATTTAACTTTTTTGATGAACGGAGTGTATGGCCAGTGTTGTCGGACGAAATATATGAACTATCCAACCCAATCTAACCCAACCCCACCAAAAGTTAACTGGACACGATCTGACCAAATAATCAACTGAGCATTAGGCGATCCGTGAAACAATAAGATAGGTGGAAAGACATGCCAGCAGTCTGATGACCAACCAACCGGGGACGGATGATCAATTGGTCAGTCAGGGGCGCTATATGACCATCGAAGATTTGAGCTAGGAACGCCGCGTGGACCACCCAACATACAAATAACTAGTTTGTAGACCATTCGCCCGCACGTAGTTGGAAAGTTGGTCACGGCTAACCTAATGACTGGGCAGTGTCCGGGGTCAGTCATGTCCGTCAGAACAACGAACAGACGAACCAAAACGCTGAGAACCAACAGACACGATTTCGGATGGACGCAATGTCAATCGAACCAATAGATTGACTAACGAACAAACGACTCAATGGTTGGCCGACTGACCGTTTGTCTGCGGCTGGTCAAACTGCCAGACAGACCATTCATTGGGCAACCGACTTGTTTAAGGGACATCAGTACGTCAGCTTTCTCTCGGAAAGGTGGCGGGCTTACTTATGACCATTGACTAACCAACCGACGATAACTCAACCGATTAACCGGTGTACTAAGCAATATACCTGCTAATAAAACCAACCAGGCCACATTTGCAGCCACGCAAATCAAGCCTAAATCAAACCTTGTCCCAGTTGAAGTCGATCTAATCAATATAGGATCTGCCGAACGGCCAGGCTTGCAGATTAGGTTGGTATTTATATGATGTCTTCGTAACTATAGAAGCAGGTAAACCATGCAGGACACATGTAGTCCGTGCACACGCCCTTTAACTAAGTGCTCGTTTTTCGCGCAAATCAACGTACAGGCGAGAACGTGGTCGTGACGGCGACGAACTTCCGGCGTGTCGAGGCCTTCTGCTGGGTGGCGCTGCAGACGTGCCTGGGCCGCGACTTCGTCGTGATGCTCAGGAAGAGGAACAACAGGGCCTCGAGGAACCGCTTCTTTGGCGCCGTACTGGTCGTCGGGTCGAGCGAGGAGGCGCGGCGCTTTCTGTACCGGTTCGAACTGCGCGGCGCCGAACACCGGCTCTCGTGGTCAGCCAGGACCCGGAACCTGCACTCGCAAGCCGACACCAACCAGAGAGAAGACGGCCTGGTGTTGGACATGAGCACGGCCGAGCGCCTCTGCAATGGCGCCGTCCTCGTCATGGACGTCACCATCAGCGACGCCCCGTCCTTGAGCGGTGATAACGTGCTGTAAGAAGGTCGGAGCTATGCGGCCACCAGTGAAAGGATTCGCAAGGCAAAATTTACGGGAGGATGATAGTCGTAATTATTGGTTGAAATGTATTTTAGTATGTATATGTTTGTGTCACTGTATTTAAATTTAGCTATTTATTGTGGGGCAGAGGTGTAGCAAAAGGTGGCCCTTGGAGCTTGTGCCTCCCCTGCCCCCAATTTCGTTCTCCTGCTGAGGCATGCAGAGCACGAGACTATCATTTGGGCACTTGGGCGTAGTCGATCGGTATATATTTCTTAAGTAAAAGTAAGACAAACGCGCAAGACGCCCCACAGAGAACCACAATAACCACTATAACCTCGACGAATCAAGATCTTTCAAACACTGCAGCCCTTTGCAAATTTATTGCAGAAATTGAGAATATTTCTGGTCATAAAAACAAATAGTTCTCAACGATAACGTAAAAGACCCCAACCAAAATGGTAGTATTTTTATAACAGTGCTTCTATGAAATTTGACAGAGCCAATCCATGAACAGAACCACGTAAATTGTTCCAGCTTTCAACAACCCTTGGGGGAAATAACTGCAGTCAAGAACATGTGTGTGAAAAGAAAGGCTCAGATAACGTCTAGTTGAAGGAGGGTTTACACGCGATATATAATCATCCCAATATAGACAAGATGAAATACTAATTATTTCATTAGTATTTATTACAAACAATATTTTGTTGCGTTGATCTAAAGAACAAGGCTTCATGCCATAGTGATACATGACTTGGCATGACTTGGTGTTATTGGGGTTCATTTGTGAGGCCCACGGGACGCTTTTTGCTCTGGCTTAGTAGAGTACCAAGTACTGTAAATTAAAAAAAAAACGTTTTCTATACGCATTATGGTCCTAAATTTGCAACAACTGTACGGACGTATTGTACGGGATGTAACTATTGTACAACGAGCAAGTTATTAGAAAGAGAACCAATTGAGACGCAGATGATGTCGATAACAACCTAATTATATAAGGAAGACAAAAAGTCACAGCATGTCTACGGAGTGACTAATGATGAGTGGGGTGAAGCATCCGTCAGTCTGTCCATGCTTCCATCCGTCCGTCCATCCACCCGTCCATGCGTCGTAGACGGACAGACGGATGCTGGACGTACTCATGGATAAATGGTCTGATAAAAACATGGTTGAGCGGACGCATGGACGGACGGGTGAAAGGATGCATTAACAGACCGACGGAAAGACGGGCAGATGGACGGAAGCACGGAGGAATACATGGACGGACGGACCAAAGCGCGGTCGGACACACAGGCGGACGAACGGAGACAGACATAGACGTATGGACCAACATAAGCACGGAAGCATGAACGGAAGCAAAGATGGCAGACAGACGCACGGATGGACTCACGAAAGCACAAACAGACGGACGAACGTATTGACGGACGGGCGATCGGACAGACGCACGGATGGATAGATGGACGCTTCGCCAACTCATCATCATTCGCTCCATGGATCTGCTTTGAAAACCACTAACGTTATCTAGTTACATTATTACCAAGGACATATACACACAACTTCATTTATTGACCAATTCATAAACTAGAGGTGGCGACATACAACAACAACAACAACAACAACAACAACAACAACAACAACAAACAACAGAGGTGCGAATGACCCACGGTACGGAGCACATACTTCTTTCTAAAAAAAGGCCTCCATCGTATTTCATTGTCTAAGTACGGATAATGGCGCAGAGAAGATACTAAGTGGTGTGAAGGCGCATATAATAATGACTACAACACTAAAAAGAGTACCAGAATGCTCGAAAAGTAGTTTCCATATTTATTCCACTGTTGATGTTCGTACAATGGAATTGCGACAGCTTAGTCGTTGCGAAGCAGCGCGCAATTACCACCTTGCGACATCCAAGGGATGTTACGAAGACCAAATAACCAAAGTAGTGATAAGATCGTGGAGGCTGGATTTTTTTACACGCGGAGCGCACTAATTGCACATGTCGATGCGGACGCACGGGTAACAACCACCAGGTTTTCTTCTGTAGAAACCGGCAATGCACATGCATACGACGCTTGAACGAGGACGGCATTGTGACGGCCTCTGTTGATTGGCGTTCATACCATCACTGCCGCAGTAAGCTTCGTAGGTATTGTGTTTGCCACTACATCTTGCTTCCTGGTTCGGCCCACAATCGTAAGCGTGTGCTACACAAAAAGAAAAAAGAAATACGGGGAGGTTAACGAGAATATTCAGGGTTTGGTATCTTGAACAGTGAGGCAAATCTGATTAATGTTTTGTACTTCTCAAAAAAAGGAGAGCGTGTTTTAAAGAAACCTACGTTTTATATTGCGCAAAGTTGTTGGCCAATGATCTAAAGGGGTGGGGTCGTGGCTTACCACGATAACACCTACGGTGCACCAAAGGGTTCGTGCAGTTGGACGAGTTGTACCTAACTAAAAAAAAGCATCCCTCGTACTCACTCAGTAAAAAAAAACACACTAAAATATCCTTGCATCTTGACTAAGACTATCACAGCTGAAGTAACCAAGTAATATAGCTACGTGTTTGACAATTTCGAAATTATTGTGACTTCGTGAATTGTACGTGTCTAACGTGTTAACGTAATATCACGTAAAAATGCACATGGGAAATATGTTACTTATAAAGCCTTCGCTTAAAAACTTCGTGTTGGCTCGCAGTGCTTATTAAACGAGTGAAGACACTGGGCTGCAGTGATCTCTTGAAGACCTAGGTAATTGATAATAATAATACCACCTTTGTTTTACGTCGCGAAAAAAAAACATATGGTGGTCCCTTGAAGATTTTGGTAATTGATAATAGTAACACTAATTGCTTTACGTCCCAAAACCCCCGATATGATGGTCTCTTGAAGACGTCCGTAATTGATAATAATAGTATTATATTGTCACAAAGACACAGGCACGCAGGTACAAAGTAGGGCGTTTACTTTCGTAACCCAAGGGCCAGAAACGCGAACACCAGAGCACGCCCACACAGAACTACTTCGTTGTCCTCTTCAGAGGCTGGCTACTAAAGTTGCCAGCCTACCTTGCGTCAATTCCCCCCTTTCAAGAGCGACCGTCCCGGTCGATTGACTGAGATGCTAGAGGTGGCCATGAAAGAAAAAAAAATGATCACGTCAATGAAAAAAAAAAAGCCCACGCTGTTGTGGATAATAAGGAAAAAGTTTGAAGTGTTCATAACTCGCGGGCGTGGTACGGTTTCATCCGTACTACATGGACTACTTCTGGACGTGGACGTCTTCGGTTTAAACTGGTGTCAGAGCTTTAGGGAACTACCTCGTAATTCACGTCACTGAGGCAGCGCACAACTTCGTAAGGGCCAAAGTAGCACCGCAATCGCTTCTCCGAAAGCCCACGATGTCGAACTGGTGTCCACACCCATACATAGTCACCTGGTTGATAGTGGACGCTCCTTCGGCCTTGGTTGTAACGGCGAGCGTCGATATCTTGCTGCGCGCGAATGCGGTTCCGTGCAAGCTGGCGGGCTCCCTCGGCTTTCTCAACGAAGTCGTCAACGCTGTCATTTCCGCTGTTGTCCTGGTCTACGAGGAGCATAGCGTCTAACGGTGTGATGACACGACGGCCATAAACAAGCTCGAATGGTGTTAGGTCTGTGGTCTCTTGCACAGCGGTGTTATAAGCAAACGTGACGTACGGCAAAATTTCATTCCACGTTTTGTGCTCTACATCAACATACATAGATAGCATGTCTGCCAATGTTTTGTTTAACCTCTCCGTCAAGCCGTTCGTTTGGGTATGATAAGCTGTTGTTTTCCGGTGGTTGGTGTGCGTCAGCTTGGTGACTTGTTGCAATAACTCTGCCGTAAATGCTGCTCCGCGATCGGTTATGAGAACAGCAGGTGCACCATGGCGCAAAACAATGTCGTGGACAAAGAATCTGGCGACTTCAACTGCAGTTCCCTTAGGCACAGCTTTGGTTTCTGCATAGCGAGTCAGATAGTCGGTCGCGACAATTATCCACTTATTTTCTGAGGATGACGTAGGAAAGGGACCAAGAAGATCCACTCCTACTTGCTGAAATGGTGCTCGAGGTGGATCTAAAGGTTGGAGGAAACCGGCGGGCTTTGCGGGTGGAACTTTACGCCTCTGACAGTCACGGCAGGTGCGGACATAGCGCTTAACGGACGAATACAGCTGTGGCCAGTAGTACTTCTGTCGGATGCGCGCTAATGTCCTAGCAAAGCCTCAGTGACCGGCCAAAGGATCGTCGTGGCACGCCTGCAAAACTTCCTCACGCAGTGCCATTGGAACGGCGAGGAGGAAAGTTTCCTGGCTGCTCTCAAGATTTCTCTTGTAGAGAACATTGTTCCGCAGGCAATACGTAGTCAAACCACGTGAGAGTCGGCGTGGGACGATAACGTCTTCTCCTTGAAGATGCTGGATGACAGGAAGTAGCTCAGTGTCCTCACGTTGAAGCTCAGCCATCCGCACCACATCGACGATGCCAAGAAACGGTAAATCTTGTTCAGTGTCAGATGACGTCGGGGAAATAGGAGCACGAGACAGGCAGTCAGCATCTGTATGCTTATGTCCTGATCGGTAGACCACCGTTATGTCGTACTCTTGAAGGCGGAGGCACCACCGGGCGAGGTGGCCTGATGGGTCCCGTAGATTGGCAAGCCAACAGAGCGAATGGTGGTCACTGACCGCTCAAAATGGCCGGCCGTATAGGTAGGGTCGAAACTTGCTAATGGCCCAAACGACTGCTAGGCACTCTTTTTCGGTGGTAGAGTAATTAGCCTCTGCTTTTGTGAGACTGCGGCTCGCGTAAGAGATCACACGCTCTGCGCCGTTCTGCTATTGAACTAGAATGGCTCCGATTCCCACGTTGCTGGCGTCTGTGTGGATCTCGGTGTCGGCAGTGTCGTCGAAATGTGCCAGCACTGGAGCTGTCTGCAGTCGATTGCGCAGCTCTACGAAGGCTTGTTGTTGTTCTTCCGTCTATACGAAAGGTACATCTGGCCGTGTCAGTCTTGTAAGAGGTTCCGCAATTTTCGAAAATCCTTCGACAAAACGGCGGTAGTACGCACAGAGTCCGAGGAATCGCTGAACAGCCTTTTTGTCACCAGGACGAGGGAAATCGGCAACGGCAGCCAACTTCTCCGGATCTGGTCGAACACCCCGCGGGCTCACCACGTGGCCGAGAAACTTGAGTTGCTGATAGCCGAAGTAGCACTTTTCAGGCTTGATAGTAAGGTTCACTCTCCTTATTGCAGTGAGGACACTTTTTAGCCTTGAAATATGCTCGTCAAATGTGGTTGAAAACACAACGAGATATTCCAAGTATACAAGACACGTCTGCCACTTTAGTCAAGCTAGTACAGTGTCCATCATGCGTTGAAACGTGGCGGGAGCGGAACAGAGACCGAAAGGCAGCACTTTAAATTCGTAGAGCCCGTCAGGCGTCACGAAAGCGGTTTTCTCACGGTCGCCCTCGTCAACTTCAATTTGCCAGTACCCTGACTTGAGATCTAGTGATGTAAAGAACTGGGCGTGGCGTAGACGGTCTAAGGCGTGATCAATCCGTGGCAGTGGGTAAACGTCGCGTTTCGTGACTTTGTTAAGCCGTCGATAGTCGACGCAGAAGCATAGTGTGTTGTCTTTTTTCTTTACTAAGACAACAGGTGACGCCCACGAACTTGTCGAGGGTCGGATGACGTCATCATTCAGGATTTCTTGAGCATGACGCTTAATCACCTCTCTTTCCTTCGGGGACACATGGTATGGATGTTGGCGAAAAGGCCGCGCCGACTCCTCGGTAACAATGCGATGTTTTGTAACGGTGGTACGCTGAACTTTCGAAGCTATGGAGAAGCAGTCCGAGAATTCCCTCACAAGGTTTAGCAGCCGCTCTTTTCGTGAATCTGGCAAGTCTGGATTAACGTGAATGCGGCTTCCCAGGTCAGCACAAGCTTTTGCATGCGGCGAAGTCGTATCAAATGTGCCGATATCGAAAAAGTCGGTGATTTCACTGAGGAAAGCGACAGTAGTCCCTCTAGGAACGTGCTGAAACTCATTGCTGAAGTTGGTCAGCAGAACTCGAGAGCGTTTATTTTACCCAGCACCTCCACCAGAAAATGTCACAAAGACACAGGCACGCGGGTACAAAATAGGGCGTTTACTTTCGTAACCCAAGGGCCAGAAACGCGAACACCAGAGCACGCGCACACAGAACTACTTCGTTGTCCTCTTCAGAGGCTGGCTACTATAGTTGCCAGCCTACCTTGCGTCAATATGTTGTTTTACGTCCAAAACCACGATATGAATATGAGAGACGTGCACTGGTTATTAAATTGAAATTTATATTGCATGACTTAGTTGGCACTACAGTAATGGTTGTTGAAGCAATGTACAGTACCACCCATTTTAAAGGGAACATTCTGATGAGAACCTATCATATTGTAGGTCTCATGACTGCAAGTAAACGTATGAAAATCTTTCACGCTCGGCACCAGTTCACAACAGCCAGCCAGCAGTAGTTTTATGCAAATCTAAGCCCCCATCCTTTTGCCACAGAGTGAAATCCAGACATGCTGCGCACGAAAGTGTTCCCTTTAACGGTGAACCCGTCTTTAAGCACGCTGTTCTTGCCCTGTTAAGTAAGTATCATAAATATGTGGGCTACTTACGCCACGCGGACGTAGTTTCAAATATAACGAAGGCAACCACAGCGAACAGCAGTACAATCTGCTCTTTATGGGCGCGACGTGACATGTGTGAACTTCGGTAACGATAAACATCGTTTTCGCAGGTTTGCACCATCTTTCTCAGACCACGTGCTGTTCGATTGTTCGGAAGAAGAAAAATGATCGCATTGTTGTAACAGACCAGCTGGGGACCTTTGCTTGCAGCATGTGTGCATGGTATTGTGTGAAAAGAGCGTTTCGCGCGTAAAAAAATAGCATCGTCCAAGTATGGAAGCCGTAGAAAGTGCCTCTATGAATGGGACAATAAAAAGAAAAGCAATATAATTTGCAACAATAAGTCATTTTACAATTCCAAAATCACTGCTCTTGCAGTTTGAAGATCGCTTTGTAAGCGAAGTATTGTGCAAACAAAAAGTGGCTTTTTCCGAGAGACAAAGATCTGCCTTTATTCACTCTCTCTTTATATATATATATATCCTCTCTCTCTCTCTCCATGTAGTCTGCCGTGCGTTGTCCCATGGCAGACTGCATGGAGGAAGGTGGACGATTGCACACCTTCACTAACCTTACTTTGAAACATTGCACAAATTTTTACAGGTTCGCATGCAGTGACTGGCTTCGCACTCACCCGTATCCATCAAACAGGAAGAAAGTTTCTGTGGACGATCTTGTTGTACAGATTGCCGAAAACGATGGAGTTCATCTGCGAAAACGTTTTGGACGATGCCATGAACACGAACCCTCTTGTCCACAACGTTGTCAGATTATTTGAAGGCTGCAGCGATAAGAGTTTCCATCTGAGAAATCCAGCCATGACATTGCAAGCAGCTCTGGACGACGATGTTCGCCTTACGGACTGGCCTTACGACGAAGAACCGTTGGATTTGTATGTTCCCGAAGCGATCGCATTTGCCACCCGCAAGATGGACGTGAAGCCGTTCTTTGTTACTTCTCTCGAGATCGACTCTACCGCCACGTCAAGATGGTGTTTGTGTTTCGACAACCCTGGGCGGTGATCATGGAAGACGCTTACCTCGCGGGTGACGTGGTATCGACATAATAGAAATTGGTCTTGCAGGCTATGTCGCTTGTGAACAGCGACAAAAATATACAGGCGCTTGCCGAACCTGTCCTCTGATGGTTGAAAAAACCGCCGGCTTACCGACTACACCAGAGGCTCACACCCAAATCACACACACTTACACACACACACACACACACACACACACACACACACACACACACACACACACACACACATATATATATATATATATATATATATATATATATATATATATATATATATATATATATATATATATATATATACTTACCTGGTGTCGGATTCCCGTTGGTCACTGGGGCCGGGAACCCGTGCGGAGGCCCGTCCATTGCACGGCGGTGGGTTGAAGCACGCCACTACCCCAAAGCGAGATAGGTGGGGCATGTAATATATATATATATATATATATATATATATATATATATATATATATATATATATATATATATATATATATATATATATATATATATATATATATATATATATATATATATATATATATATATATATATGTGTGTATTGTCGCAGTGCAACGCGAACAAAAGATGACAGCAGCTTACGGCAGCGAAAAGAGCGTATTCAGGATCAGCTGTACAGCAAGATGCCTGCTTCGTTGTCGTCCCGAAAACCACCTGACCCACTAGCTGGAATCTACAAAACATTCCTATCATAGTTACTTTTCTTATAAACACGTGTCACCTGCCCCTTCTTATAACAGCATCGTCCCGATGCTGACTCAGACGCACAGTATTTTTTTTTAACGTGCAGTCAGTCACTCACATACGGCTTCATACGCACTACATGAACAAGTTCAGGCTGGTGCTGGCGACGCCTCGGGCATTGGGGACTGTCGGAGACAACCTCGTAGGTGACGTCACTTAGCTGGCGCGATACTCGGTATGGCCCGAAATATCGCCTTAGCAGCTTCTCGGACAGTCCACGTTTTCGTACGGGTGTCCAAACCCACACTCTGTCACCGATTTTGTATGTTACAGTTCTACGGCGAGCATTGTAGCGGCCTGCGTCGTAGTCTTGTCACTGGTGGATCCGTAAGCGGGCGAGCAGCCTAGCTTCTTCCGCGCGTTCAGTGCACACGTCAGCGCCTGTGTCGGTAGCGTCCCATTTATGTGGCAACATCGCATTCAGCATAGTCCGTACCTCCCTTCCGCGAACCAAGCTGAATGGAGTCATGCGAGTCGTCTCTTGTTTAGCCGTATTGTATGCGAATGTGATATAGGGTAAAATTTCGTCCCAATTCTTATGCTGGACATCCACGTACATCGACAGCATGTCTTCAATTGTCTTGTTGAGCCGCTCCGTTAGTCCATTTGTTTGCGGGTGATACGCAGTGGTCTTACGGTGAGTCGTTCCACTAAGCATCAGGACGTGGTCTAAAAGAGCTGCCGTAAATGCTGTTCCGCGGTCTGTGATCACGATAGTCGGGGCACCGTGGCTTAGCACAATATTTTCTATGAAAAATCTCGCCACTTCCACTGCGGTGCTCTTTTGGATAGCCTTTGTTTCGGCATACCTGGTTAGGTAGTCTGTTGCGACTATAACCCAGCGATTTCCTGCAGTAGAAGTAGGAAGGGGTCCCAGAATATCCATTCCTATCTGTTCAAACGGTATACGTGGAACCTGAACTGGTTGCAGCTGACTGGCGGGTTTCTTTGGAGGTGACCTGCGTCGCTGGCAATTGATGCAAGTCTGAATGTGGTGCTTGACGGCTGTTGTGAGTCGTGGCCAGTAGTATCCCTGCTGTACTCTTGCCAATGTGCGAGTGTAGCCTAAATGGCCAGACGTCGGCTCATTGTAACACGCTTGGAGCACTTCAGTTCGAAGGGGTGCAGGAATAACGAGCAAATAGGGAGCTCCGATGGATGAAAAATTTCTTTTGTAGAGGACGCCATTGCGTAAACAAAACGACGTTAATGTCCTTGCAAAGACTCTAGGTGCCCTCGAAGAACGTCCGTCCACGTAATTAATCAAATCAAGCAATTCAGGGTCCCTTCGTTGTTGTTGGGCAATCGTGGACGCGTCGAGAACACCAAGGAAGGCCATATTGTCGTCGTCAGAAAGAGAAGCTGACTGTACTGGTGATCGAGACAGGCAGTCGGCGTCCGTATGGCGCTTCCCAGACTTGTGTATGACCGTCATATCAAACTCTTGTAACTTCAGACTCCACCGTGCTAATCGGCCGGTTGGATCTCCTAAATTAGTCAACCAACAGAGGTAATGATGGTCACTTATAACTTTGAAAGGGCGGCCATACAAATACGGGCGAAATTTCATAACTGCCCAGACCACGGCGAGGCATTCTTTCTCAGTTGTTGAATAATTGACCTCAGCGCGTTTTAGCGTCCTGCTTGCGTAGGCGATCACTCGTTCCGTGTCTTCTTGCCACTGCACAAGCACAGCTCCGAGGCCTACATTGCTTGCGTCAGTGTGAAGCATTGTTGGCGCTTGTTCGTCGAAGTGAGCAAGCACTGGAGGTGTTTGAAGACGTTGGCGGAGGTCATTAAACGCTGCTTGCTGTTCGTGATTCCACTCAAAGGTGGCGTCGTCTCTAGTGAGGCGAGTTAACGGCAACGCAATCCGTGCGAAGTCGGCGATGAACCGGCGATAGTAGGCGCATAGGCCCAGAAAGCGCCTGACAGCTTTCTTAACGGACGGTACTGGGAACTGTGCCACGGCCGCAAGATTTTCGGGATCAGGCCGAACGCCGGTACAGCTGACGACATGACCAAGAAATAGCAGTTCTTCAAAACAAAAGTGGCATTTCTCTGATTTCAATGTGAGGCCTGCGGAGCGTATGGCTCGTAAAACAACTTCTAGCCTCTTTAGATGCTCGTCAAAAGTTGGGGAAAACACTATGACGTCGTCTAGATAAACTAAACAGGTCTTCCATTTTAACCCTGAAAGTACAGTGTCCATGAGCCTTTGAAAAGTAGCGGGCGCAGAGCACAAACCGAAGGGTAGAGCTTTAAATTCATATAAACCATCCGGCGTCACAAAAGCGGTTTTTTCCCGATCTCTTGGGTCTACCTCGATCTGCCAATATCCACTTCTGAGGTCCATTGAAGAAAAGTAGCGAGCGTTTCGAAGCTTATCGAGGGAGTCATCAATACGTGGAAGCGGATACACATCTTTCTTAGTCACTTGATTCAGCTTCCTGTAATCCACGCAAAAACGCAGGGTACCGTCCTTTTTCTTAACTAATACTACAGGCGATGCCCACGGGCTCTGTGATGGCTGAATCACATCATCTTCAAGCATTTTAGCGACTTGTTGCTGTATCACTTCCCGTTCCTTTGGAGCCACACGATAAGGATTCTGGTGTATAGGCCTTGCTGCGTCGTGGGTAATTATTCGATGCTTTGTTGGCGGCGTTCTACTGACCCGTGATGTCGATGAAAAGCAGTCCTGGAATTCAGCTAGCCGCTCAAGAAGTCTCGTTCGTTCGTCCCTTGACAACGTAGTACCAACGTCAAGATTAAGTACGGATTCTTCTTGAGGTGCTTCGTCTAGGGCCGATAAACTGCCTTGGATTTCTGCAGTAGTGTCAAAGTAAGCGACGGCTGTACCGTTCGGTAGATGTCGGCGCTTAGTGCTGAAGTTAGTGAGCAGCAAGTTTGTGCGTCCAGCAGTGACAGTGACAAGACCTCGAGCAACTGAAATACCGTGGCTGAATATCAGTGAGCTTATCTGGTCAGCAATGCCGTCGCCGTCAAACGGCTCATCCCCTGCCACCGAAACAAGCGTACACGATCGTGGCGGGACGACCATATCGTCATCCGTCAGACGCAAAGGCCCTGAACAAGACGTATGTCTCGGCTCTGAACAATCGACTAAAGTAGGGCTGTTGTTGCGAAATGTAATGACACTGTCAGGGATGTTGATAATGGCGCCATGTTCTCTCAAGAAATCCATTCCGATAATCAGGTCTTTACAGCATGAAGCGAGAACGACGAACGTCGCCACGAAAGTAGAGCCACCGATGTCGAGCCTTGGTGTGCACATTCCGACAGGCATCAGTAATTGGCCGCCTGCCGTCCTTAAGTGAGGTCCCGTCCACGCTGTCTTTACTTTCTTGAGGTGCACGGCAAGGTCATCACTGATAATAGAGAAGTCAGCCCCGGTGTCGACTAAAGCTTTGACTTGCTGTCCATCCACAAGAACGGTAAGGCCTAGGGTCACAGTTTCGTCGGTATTACGTCTTGTCGGCTTTACAGCGTCCTGAGGTGGGAGTAATGGGGGCTTTTTTTCTTCGTCTTGACAGCCTGCAACCTTACCCCCTGAGGTCGCCGCCTTCAGTTTCCCCGGTGTGGGCTGGGTGACCTCGCTCCTCTGGTGTCGGCAAAAGTGCGGCGCTGCAACGAAGGTGACTGGGCAGGAGAAGGAAAGCGTGGTCGATGTCGGAAGACAGGCTCGTAATCAGTTGTAGTCTCGTCATCATTGTTACGGCGGCCGTCGAATGAGTGTCGAGATACCGAAGGTCCCTGAGAACCGACATCGCCACGGTGGGATACGTACTCGTTGGTATGTCGAATGTCAAACCGTGGCCTGAGAGGGCGAGACGGATCGGCACGGTGCCAGCAATAGCGGGCTATGTGGCCTACACCTCCGCAGTTGAAACAGAGTGGACGCCTATCGGCAGTGCGCCAGGTGTCTGTTCGGCGAAGCTGTGGCTGCCGTGATGACTCCTCACGCGACGAAGGCCATGGCAGGCCAGAAGACGACTGGTCTTATGGGGGCTGGATGGGTGGGCACCACGATGTCTCCCCATGTGGTGGTGACCAAGGAACAGTTGCAGGTGGCGGGTAGTATGAAGGCGGAGCGGGTGGGGAGCTTCGAAGGGCGGCGGCGTACGTCATGGGACGTTGTTCGAGGGCAGGATCAGCTGTCGAGAATGCTTGGCGTATTTCGTCACGGGCGACTTGGGCGACAGATTCCATGGGTGTATCCACTACCGGAGTCCGCAGCCTTTGCAATTCTTCACGAACAATCTCTCTAATCACGTCACGTAAGGAGCTATGACTGTCAAACGTCACAGCGGCGGCCTGAATTTGGGGGCTGCTGCACAAGCGGTCATATTGTCGGCAGCGTTGGTGTAGGGCCCGCTCGATAGCCGACGCTTCTTTGATGAAGTTCTCTACAGTGCTTGGCGGGTTGCGCAGAAGTCCGGCGAACAGCTGCTCTTTCACGCCAGGCATGAGGTAGCGCAACTTTCTATCTTCAGTCATCTGTGGGTCAGCCCTCCGAAATAAACATGTCATGTCTTCGGCGAACATGGCGACCGTTTCATTGGGTTTTTGGACCCTTAGCTCTACTAGTTGGTGGGCGTGGTCACGTCTGTCGACATTAGCAAAAGTTTCAACCATCTTCTGGTGAAAGTCGGTCCATGTGGACAGGCTGCCTTCTCTGTTCTCGTACCAAGTACGAGCACTGTCATCGATATAGAAGTAGGCCCGGCCGAGCTTTTCTTGAGCAGACCAGTGGTTGATCTTCGCAACACGGTCATAGTGGTCTAACCAGTCTTCTACATCTTCGTGTGCGCCACCACCAAAGCGTTTAGGCTCCAGCGATTGAAAAAAGGTTACCTGGGATGGAGCGGGAGGGCTGGTGCCGAGAAGTACAGGCTTGGGGCTGGTGTTAGCCATTTCTAGATGTCTGGTAGAGGTTTTCTGCGAGGGGTTGCAGTCTGAAGGAATACCTCGTAGCCGACGACTGAATCGATGGACAGGGGTTGCAGGAGGCACGTCCGGGCTGGATGAACGGCTCCCATTAGGAGTGTGAAGCATCGGGCAGCGTCGCGGCCCAGCTCCTCCACCAGTGTCGCAGTGCAACGCGAACAAAAGATGACAGCAGCTTAGGCAGCGAAAAGAGCGTATTCAGCATCAGCTGTACAGCTTTGTTTTGTTTTGTTTCCCTGGGATGTTGGCTCATACCCACTCAGGGGGATTGGCGAAGAAAGTGTAGTGCAGTTTTTCTGTGATCATTTTAACTTTGTGTAATGAATTGGTATTATAATAAGACTAAAGTAAAAATAAGAACAACATAAAAAGAGCAAACAGAAAAAAAAATAAAAAAAATCAAGTTGAGCAATTTTGAGATTTGAGGTGTTATGATTACCACTCAGCTGCGTCTACTTCACTCTGCCCTGAGGAGTAATAAATAATTTTTTTGATTGAAGATCACAAAGGTATACGCTTGGTTGCCTGAATATAATCGCAAATGGCATTGAAAGCATCCCTGTGGCAATGTCCCAAAACTGAGGCACCAAAGCTTAGCGCCGTTTCCGCCGTCAATCTAACGCCTATTTTCAGAAATGGCATAACTAGTAACCTTTTTCGAAGTATAGCGTAGCGGCGACAATACAAAAAGTATTGATCTAGAGATTCAATTTCTCCGCAGAATGCGCAGAGGGATGATGTTGTCTGACCAGCTCTGTGTAGATACAGGTTTAGGGGGGGGGGAGGACACGACATCAAAACTTAGTAATTAAGACTTCGAGCTTTCTGGACTGGCTCCAGCGGGGTCGCCATGGAAACATGAGGTGGTTATATTCTGTCCATGTAGTTACTTTTTCTATCGTATCTGTGGAGATTGCTGATTTTCGATATCTTATTGCTGTGATATATTCAACATCTGGCAGTATGGACAAAACTGGCCCATCAAGTTCGGCTCGTGCTAAGGAATCGGCCAATTCATTTAATCTTAATCCACAGTGTCCCGGAACCCATAGCAATCTCAGGAGTCTCAACTGCGGGGGTATTAATGTTTTGAATGTGCTTAGAATTCGAGAGTTCTCTGAAGCTGTCAGAGGTGCACAAACTGAAAGAGAATCCATCATTATGACTGCGTTGTTTTGATTTGATGGAAGTTTTCGAAGAGCTAAAATAATCGCCAAGAGCTCGGCTTCAAAAACTGGAGTAAAATCAGGCAGTCTCACTGAAAAGGACCAGTCAAGCAAATCAGAGGCAATGCCTACACCTGCCTTTTGATTATTTACGGAAGCATCTGTGGCTATTATATTTTTAGTTTCTGCATGCTCCAAGTAATCTAATAATATGTTATTTAAAAATTTGAGGGATTGTAATTTAGCGTTTTGGGGGAATATATCATCATACTCAATAATAACATGACAATTCGAGTCATTAGTCTCAATTACAATTCTAATGTTCACATTTATACTTTGTAGATTTTTTTGTACAAACATTATCTGAGGTGTGTGAAACCGTGGCCAATGAGCAAGAAAGAAGGCGTCTGGGTTTGCGATAAAAGCATATTGAGATCTTCTTGCCGGTAAGCTATAAAATTGTAAAAATGCTTGTACGGTCAAAATTCGAAATCGACAAAGTAGTGTAGGCAGGCGCACTTCCTGGTACAGTACGTTGATAGCCACAAATCTAGGGAGTCCCAGACACATTCGCAGTGCTTCTCGCTCCAAGACAACTAGAGGTTTCGTTTTATAAGCAGGGCCACCCGAGAATAATATGCAGCCGAATTCCATGATGGGGCGCATATAAATCTTGTACAACGTTATCAAGGTGTACCTCCGTAAGCCATATTTCCGGTTACATACCTTGTGTAGTAAGCCTGAAGCCCGCTGTGCTTTCGTAGTTATATACTCTATGTGTGGACTCCAGTTAAGTTTGTCATTATAAATGATTCCCAAATATTTTATAGAGCCTACTTGCTGGATGGGTTTCTGTTTATATAGAATTGAAATTGAAATTGGTTCTTCAAGCGGAAACGCCATGGGCGCGCTTTTGTTGACATTTAACGATAACGAAATCGACTGCAACCAAATTTCTAACATGTTAATATATCTTTGTAATTTAAGTTGTAGTGAGTAAATACCACAGTCAGCAGCAAAGAGTGCGATGTCATCAGCATAAATGTAGACAGTAACTTCTTGATCTGTTGGAATTGTACTCATTAAAGCATTAAATAATATTGGAGATAAGACTGCTCATTGGGGAACTACGCGCGTTTGCTTAAATCTAGATGAGGAACATCCATCCTTGACGCAGTAGAATTCTCTTGATTTTAAGAATTCCGCCACCCACTCAATAAAATATTGTGGGAAGTTCAATCTCTCTAGCGTATTTAACAATATGAAGTGCTCCACACTGTCATACGCCTTGGCTATGTCAAGCGTTACTAAAGCAGCGTATTGCCTTCTTTTACGCGCGAGCTGTATTCGGCTCTCTAAATCAGCATGGGCACACCAAATTGAGAAATCACTACGAAAGCCGATTTGGTTCGGTTTTATTACTAAATTGTCTGCCATCCAGATACTTACTCGGCTATGTAGGACCCTCTCTACTAGTTTGACCATGTTAGATGTTAGAGAGATTGGTCTGATATTATCGACTGTTAATCCTCCACCCGGATTTTTTAGTATAGGAGTCACCTTTGCTATCCTCCAATCCTGCGGCACCCATGAGTTTTTAAGGAGTAGTTGGCGACGTCTAGAGGCGATAAAATGAACAGAATTTTAATCATGGGTACTGTGATTCCATCTGGGCCAGGAGATGCACAGGGTAAATGTTTAATCACGTTAGATACTTCAGTCTGTGTCACTTCTTCAAAGTCAGACTTTGTCGTAGACTTGTGCAAGTTGTTTGGCACTACTGAAGTGAATCTGCTTTCCAGACCTTTACCGATTGCCTCTAAGGTAGTGGTCATTTCTTGTGCCGACAGATTATCACAAGCTACATTAACTGGTGATGGCAAGATTTTCCGAGCTCTCATATATCGGAACAGTGCTTTTATATGTTTAGGCTTCGACAGGTATTCATAATGTCTTCTGTCATAACCTTGTTTAGCTTGAGCTACCGTTCTTTTAAAGCCCGCAGCAATGAATTTATAATCGGCCCAGTTTTGGGGGGATTGATTATGTAAGAGCTGCTTCCAAGCTGCCTGACGTCGTCGGTGCTCTCTTGTACATTCATCATTCCACCAACGGCTATATACTCTTTTAGATGCGGAAGCATCTTATACTCGCGCCTTGTAGTGCGCCGTCCGCGCCGTCCGCACCGCTTCTCGAACATTCGACAGCTGACGCGCGCGCATGCGCCGTCGCGCCGTCGCCCACCATCTGTGCCGCGCGCGCTTCTCCTTCGAGAACATTCGACAGCTCACAGCGCATGCGCCGTCGCGCTGTATATATACTCAAGGTCGGCGCTCGCTCGCTCAGTTGCCGCTCGTCGGTTGGTTTGTACGGTGCGTCGACGTCCAAGGTCGCGGTGAAATGAATTCTAACGAATCCACAAACACGATGATCGACGTCCCTTCGACCAGCGCCGCCCTTTCGCATACGTGTGTACGTGTTCACTCATTTAACACCCCCTCCTACAACCACGTTAACCAATTTAGCCATCGACCCAAGTAAGTCGCACTTTAACACCCCATTTCACAACCACGTTAACCAATTTAGCCATCGACCCAAGTAAGTCGCACTTTAACACCCCGTTAACCAATTATATGCTCCGCATCCTCCTCAGTGTTCCCCCAAGGGAAGCTGCGGGCAATTTTTTTTGTGGATTCAACAGTAAATTCGGCTCTTTTGTAGGATCTTTTATTGACTGCGTTTATTTTCAGTGCTTTTTTATTATCGCTCTCTTCCGAGTGAAAAGCCAGTGCTGACTTCAGGTCATTCCTAAATTTAGAGTAATTTACAAATACTCTTACATTTGAACAAGATGGAATTATCGGACAAGAAATTTCAAAACTTATCGGTAAGTGGTCACTGTTAGTGCCACAGTCCAGCGCTTTCCAAGAAGAAGTAGTAATGGCTGAACTGAGAAAACTTAAGTCTAAGGCTGACCTGGAGTGATTACGAATAAATGTGGGGGTTCGGACGTTGAGGCACGTCAGGTCATTAGCCATTGTCCACTCCCACAAGCGTTTCCCACTAAGATCAGTTCTAAAACCCCAACTCGTGTGGTGGGAATTGAAGTCTCCAACTAAAACTTTGTCTTTGTCTCCTAAAACTTTGTCTCCTTTTCTTTCAGATACTTTTTGTTTTTTTGTTTGTTTCGGTGAGTTAGTTTTCCTTGACACAGGGGATCTAGATCTCTTCAGGGACCTAGGGTCCGAATCCATGTCATCGGAATCTATTGTATATGCAGCTTTGTCCTCACTTACACTCTGTATATCTACTGCAGAGGGTGATGTAGACGGAGAATACGATGGTGCGGTTTCAAATTCCTCATTTTGGCTGTGGACGCCTATTGCAGAGGCTCCTGCGGGCGGATAATACGATGGCGCAGTTTCAGATTCACCGTCAGCTATTGGTCGTGAACTCTCAACATGTTGGGATACTAGGCCTGACTCTCCCGTGGTACCAAATATGCGAGTCATCTGGTTAGCCAAAATTTGAGATAGAGAATCGCAAAGGTTAGAAGTCAGTCGTTCCATGGCTTTTTCTAGAGCCTTTTCTATGGCCTCCGCTATATTCAGGGAAATCGACCCATTTATTTCCGAGAGATGTCGTGCTGCAACACTGGCACACCCCTGAGTTCTAGTCTGTATTTCCGCTAGGGCTTCTCGTCGAGAACAGCGCCTACGCCCTATAACTTCCAGAATTTGCATTTGTCGAGCCTTTGCTGAACAATCAGGATTATCTGCACAGTGTTGTTCGTTGCACAGACAACATTTCTCTTCTTTAGCTTTGCAGTAATTTGTTTCGTGGTTGTCACCACACACTCGGCATCTGAGTTCTGACCTGCATCCTTTAGTAGTGTGACTGTATCGCCAGCACTTCGTGCACTGGAGTGGTCGCGGTGATAGCGGTTCCACTCTGTATATTAGTGGCCATGCCTTGATTTCGCTTGGGAGATTCGCTCCAGCAAATGTTACAATTACCGACTCAGTCGGCGTCTTCTGCTTCTGTACTAGTCGTGCACACCTATAAACGGAAATAGCACCAGTCAAGGCAAACATCTCTAATACCTCAGACGGGGTCAAGTTAACATTGACACCGGGAACAATACCTTTCACACATGCCAGATGCGGGGGAATAAAGGCGCTCACCGGATCGGTCGCGAAACTCGAGCACTTCAATAGGTCTTGGACACAGAGCTGATCAGATGAAAAACAGAATACCACCTCTGCCGAACTGGCGGACCTCTGTGATGCTGTGAAAGTGAGACGTCGCAGCTCTAAGCTCCGCCTGGATCACTTTCGGATTCTTCATCCGAATGAAGCCGTCATTGCTAGGGACGAGGGCCACAGGAACTGCGAGAATGCCGTTGCGTAGAAACTGATCCACTGGTATTTCCTGTGGCGGAAGTGAAGCAGACCAGAGGCAAGCCCCTGGTCCAGGTGAAGAAAACTGCATCTAAGTGAACTTTCTAGCGCTAAAAGCGCTTACTTAGCTGTAAAAGCACTATAGGAACACCTAATAAAGACAAAGAAACCACAGCCACTACACAAACTTAGGCCAAAACCCTAGAGCAAGCACGACCAGCTACTTGCGTACAGCTGTACAGCAAAATGCCTGCTTCGTTGTCGTCCCGAAAACCACCTGACCCACTAGCTGGAATCTACAAAACATTCCTATCATCGTTCTTTTTCTTATAAACACGTGTCAATATATATATATATATATATATATATATATATATATATATATATATATATATATATATATATATATATATATATATATATATATATATATATATATATATATATCACGTGTAAAAACATGAAGAACAAGCCCTTAAGTATACACTTGTTTCTCTTATTCATTAAGAGGGTCTCGTAATGGCAGACTTGGTGCCTTTAGGTTGTATACGAGAGAATATTGATCAGCTGCCAGTAAGTAGTAAGTTCACGCGCTACGTGACGCCGAACAGGCTCATAAAGAGTGTGCCACACTCGCAGCCATGGCTTCTAGTGGCGCTGACTGACACTCTCACGTTTAAATTGACCTAGATACCCAAAAAAAGTGGCTGGGGGGATAGCTGTCGTGGTAGCTCAGTGGTAGGGCATCGAACGCGTTATTCGAAAATTGCAGGTTCGGATACTGCCCACGGCAAGTTATCTTTTCACCCACTTTTCTTTCTTCTCATTTACATTAGAAATGTCCTACTAATTCCCCCTATACTTTCCTTGGCATTATTGTCTGTTAGATCTCATTAATATTGCGTAAAAACACGAAAAACGAGCCCTTATAAGTATACACTTGTTTCTGATATATATATATATATATATATATATATATATATATATATATATATATATATATATATATATATATATTGCAAGAAAAATTATAAAAGAAAACGTTGCTAACATGCTTAAACTTGAAGTCACCGGCACTTGGAAGTCGAAGAGAGCATGGCAGTACAGTAACCCAGCGCTGACCGTTAATGTGGTAGATGTGGCGGTAGAGAACCCCATTTTCCAGCTTAAAGTGCAGAAGTTGACGACGAAGTCGCGCGTTTGGTGGATGAGAAACTCCGGAAAGGTGGTTTATCATGCGTCTGCAGTATGAGTCGGACCACTGGCGGGAGATAAATGTTGGCTCATGGTCCGAAAAGGGTTGCCTTATTGATGCGAGTGTATGAACTTTGGTAGATGTGGCAGTTGAGTTCTCACCAACGCTGATATGGGTAGTTGGAAGCGGGCAACGAGATAAAGCGTCGGCGTCTTGATGTTTTCTACCTGACTTGTAAGTTATGTCAAAGTCGTACTTCGGCACGCGTATACTATCCACCGACCCAAGCGCCCGGACAAGTTCTTCAGTGTGCCCCGCCGCGGTGGTCTAGTGGCTAAGGTACTCGGCTGCTGACCCACAGGTCGCGGGTTCGATGCCCGGCTGCGGCGGCTGCATTTCCGATGGAGGCGGAAATGTTGTAGGCCAGTGTACTCAGATTTGGGTGCACGTTAAAGAACCCCAGGTGGTCAAAATTTTCGGAGCCCTCCACTACGGCGTCTCTCATAATCAAATGGTGGTTTTGGGACGTTAAACCCCACAAATCAATCAAGTTCTTCAGTGTAGAAAGCCAGCATAAGGCATGGTGGTCCGTAACGATCGTGAAGTCACGGCCGTGAAGACAGGGACGGAACTTATGCACCAACCAAACCACAGCCACACACTCTTACTCAGTTATCGTGTAGTTCTCTTGACTGGGGTGAGTACGCGACTGGCATATGCAACAACTTTCTCTAAGGAAGACTCGTCGCCTTGTAGAAGAACTGCTCCTATACCAAGGACGCTAGCATCGGTATTTAGGATAGTTGGTGCGGCTTCGTCAAAGTGGCAGAGCCGAGGTTCAGACGTGAGGGCCCACTTCAACAGGTCGAAAGCCGTTTGACATTCTTGAGACCACAGAAAGGGGACGTTGGAAGCAAGTAGCTGGTGTAATGGAGAAGCAATAGAAGCGAAGTTCTGGATAAGCCAGGGAAAATAGGAGGCGAGGCCAAGGAACCTGCGGAGCTCGTTTGGTTTTTCGGGACGCAAAAAGTGAAGGACTGCCTGAATCTTGTCAGGGTCGGGCCGGATGCCATCTTTGCTAACGACATGTGCTAGGACCTTGATAAATTTGTCAGCGAAAGAGCATTTCTTAGTGGTTATTTGGAGCTTGGAGCCAGCAAGGCACGTTAGAACTTGATCCAATCGTTCTAGGTGTTCAGGAAACGTTGACGGAAAGATAATGATGTCGTCCAGGTGCAAAGGCAACTTTTCCGTTTCGGGCCGCGCAGCACGGTATCTATCATGCGCTCAAAAGTCGCGGGTGCGTTGCAGAGCCCGAAAGGCATCACGTGGAATTCATATAGCCCATCGGGGGTTGCAAACGCCGTTTTCTCCTTATCGCCTTCATGCATAGGAATCTGCCAGTACCCAGAACGCAAGTCGATTCTTGAAAAGAATTCCGCGCCTTGTAGGGAATCAAGGGCGTTTCAATGCGTGGCATAGGGTACACGTCCTTCCGTGTGAACTTATTGAGCGCCCGTTAGTCCACGCAAAGACGCACAGAGTCATCCTTTTTACAGACCAAAACAATAGGAGACGACCAGGGGCTTGACGAGGCATGGATGACTTCCCGTTTAAGCATGTCAGCAACGTTTTCTTTTATAATTTTTCTTTCAGCTGTTGACACGCGGTAGGGTCGGCGATGTACGATAGATGTCCCAACTGTTTGAATTCCATGTGCTGTAGTATTAGTGCGGCCCAGCTTAGACGAGCAAATATCGAAAGAATTTGTGTGTTTCTGCAACAATGCGAGCAGCTGCTGCCTCTGTGAATGTGTCAAGTCGCTGCTGATAGTGGTGGTAAAGGCGGAGGAAGAAACATCCTCACCGAGGGAAGGGTCTTTGGATGCGATGGTCTGAAGTGGCATGAGAAATACAGACTCGAAGTTGGCAACACGTGCCACAGTAGTGCCCTGTGGCAGTAAGGTCTTACCTGGTGTACGGAGTACAGCGATGACAAGTGCAGAGCCCTTGCAAAAACGAACGACACCGGACGGAAGAAGTAAGCCTTTACGAACGCAAAGTGGTGACGGTGGGGAGTAGAAGGCGTTCAGGGCACCTTGAGATAGCGTGGTCAGGTGGGCCGAAGAAGGGTCAGGGGTATGGTATGGTAGTTCACCGGGGGAGTGGCAGCAACTGACGCGTAGGATGGCAGCGGCAATGTCGCGTGTGCGTCGCTGGGAGGCACGGTAGCAATTTGAGAGTAGGTGGATATGGGGCGAGAAGCAGGTGGCTGTACGGGCGCAGAGCCGGTCAGAGATGTAAGTTGCTTTCTGATGATGTCACGCAAGGGCACTCCCGAAGACTTTGTAGGACGTTGTGTAGGAGGTGTGAAGCCCATAGACCGCAATTCTTCGTGTAATGTCCCGGATGAGGTCACACAGATGGCCATGAGGCGTGGAGGGGTGCTCGCCAATGTCCGGTTGAAGATGAACGAAGTCCAGCGAATTAAGGCGCTGGCATGTCGTCACGACATCAGCGATGGTAACTGGGTTTTGTACAGCGAGGGCATTAAAGCCAACAGGCCCAATGCCTTTCAATATATGGCGCACTTTGTCCCATTTCGGCATGGCTTGATTGACACGCCAGCACAGCGTGAGGCCATCCTCGATATATGAAGTGTACGATTGGCCCCGATGTTGTCGACGAGTATTGATTATCCTCTTCGCGACGGTGGATCGAATGTCCGGTGTCCCGAAAACGTGTCGCAGCTGCTGCTGGAAGGTAGCCCAGTCGGGTAAGTCAACAACGTGGTTAAAATACCATGTCTTCGCGACTCCGGTCAGATAAAAATGTACGTAGCACAGTTTGGCGGCCTCGTCCCACCTATTAGCGGCACTTACGCTTACGTAGTCATCGAGCCAGTCTTCTGCGTCTTCTCCACGAAGACCAGCGAAGAGCGGGGGTTACCGCTGATGTCCATGTATGTAAGTAAAGGGTCAGCTTGCGGCGGTGCGTGATGTATGATATCAGCGCTGGCAGACTCGGTCTGGGACATGCTGCCTGACAGTGGGCGCAAACAGCGCCCTGAACGAAGCTCCAGTGGGTAGAACGGGCTGCGGGAGGTCAGGGGACCGAAAATCCACCTCCACCACGTATGAAGTCTTGGTAGTCTTGGTTGCGTCAGCGTTTATTCGAGGAAAGACCTCGCAAAACGTACGGGCCGAGCTAGTACGCAGCCGATGACGGTGATGACACAGAGTGGCAATGAGGGCAAAGAGACAAGCGGATTGTGGTGATTGTGATCATGCAGAGATGAGAACGGTGTAACAAACGCCCAATATATATATATATATATAGTGAGAATTCATTGTACGTCATCTTCCTCATCTATCAATAACCATCATCAGTCTTCGGCCCGTTCCTCTTCATCATCGGCGCCATCTTGCTGTTGCTTGAATAAAGCGTCAGCTTATTATATATATATATATATATATATATATATATATATATACGGGAAAGAAGTGTATACCTTATGCTCGTTTTCTTGTATTTTGACACAATAATAATGTAATCTAACTGACAATCATGCCAAGGAAAGTAAAGGGGACATTATTAAACTAAACTATATTGGAAATGTGAAGAAAGCAATGTGGGAGAAAAGATAACTTGCTGTGGGCAGGAACCGATATATATCGGTGCTCAAGTGAAGTGGACGAGCAAACGAAGACGTCACAGCTTTGCCGCAAAGGGGAAGCAATGAATGGGATAGCAAGAAATAGTAAGATCACGCGAAGAAGGGCAAGCAGATCGCAACGTGCCTCGTGTTTCTCACGCACAAATAACAGACGAAACGTATTCACGGGCATAGATGAACGCGAATAAGGTTCTCAGTCTTCAGTTACTTCGCTGTGTTTGAAACGCGCGCTCTTTTCGCAAACTGAGGCTGTGCAACAATTGCAGGGACCTTTGTGAGCCCGGTGACTGCAACAGAATTGTTGCGGTGAATGCCATAGGTCAGCCAAGACGTACAATCCTTCCCACCGCAAGATATGGGCAAGGGAAAAAGCGTCCACCCCTGCCCCCTCACCGCGGGGCAAAGTACAGGTGGGTGATGAGAGTGGGCCCCGCATTGCGCATATTCATTGAAAACAGCCAGATATTAAGGCATGCGCAGCATTTAGTATGGTGATAGAATAGATAGTGGATTAGCAGTGCAAACTGAAAAAATGAATATATGATCTGTACAATGTAGATAAGTCGCATTTGTTTGCAACGAAATGTACAATACCTAAATATCAGTGTTACGTCACAGTAAGAAGCAAGTATACATGCGCCTTATGGTCACCTAACTGATAGGGGTGATGTCACTAAAGCTTTTCTCGAAAAAGCAAACAAACCTAAATGCGGTTCACAAAAAAATGAATTATCTGTTTTACTGCTGCGCTGTCAAACTTTTGTGTAGACAGGCCGTAAAAGTAAGTGCTCTTTTCCTACGCACATTACACCGTACAAGTGAGAAGGTGGTCGCCACGGCGAGGAAGTTCCTGCGTGTCAAAGCATTCCGCTAGGTGGCACGATAGTTGTACCAGGGACGCAAATTCATCGTGATGCTCAAGTGGAGAAGCTGGGCCTCAAGGAACCGTTTCATTCGCGTCGGGCTACTCGTGGGGTCAAGCGAGGAGGCGCTACGCTTCCTGTACCAGCTCTAACTGTGCGCTGCAGAAAACAGGCTCTCCGGGGAGGCCAGGACCCTGCGAGCTCTCCCAGGCTGAAACCAACCACAGTGAGAGCGGCCTGGTTTTCGACGTCAGCACGGCCCAGCATCTCTGCCATAGCAGTGAAGTCGTCAAGGACACCATCACCAACGTCGCCTCCGGCCAGTGTTTCCACTTTTACCATTAATATGTGAACATCGCTTCTCTCTTTTTTTTTTGACGAGATGCTTGTACAGTTTACCATTGGTGGGTCTTGTTTTCAGGCTTATTTGCATTTTCCACCAAAGAGAGTGGTTTAATCGGTGATCACGTTCACAAATACCTTGTTTCTCGATGACAGTGAGTATTTGAGTCTTAAAGGGCCACTCACCAGGCTTGACAATTGTGAGCTGAGAAGCGCAATGCATAGACGAGGCGTTCATGATCACATCTGCCAAGACTTGCAACGGTACGCGCCGCGGACATGGGTCAAATTTCAAGATAAAAGCTGCTCCCCCTCCCCTCTGCCGGCGCACGCCTGGAGAATGAGGGCATGACGTGGGCGTAATGGCCCTACGTACACGGCAATGCAGTGACGTTGGTCCTCTACGTAGACGAGTCTGATCTGACGTTGTCAACAGTATTCCACGTGACATGGCAAACATATTTAACACAACATGCGTAGCTTATGTATTTGTTGTTTTAAGAGACTAATAGAACTTGAAATAAATAGTAAGACGCAATAAAAAATTCTGCACGTTTTTCTTTCAATTTTATCGGTTAAATTCTGCGAGATGCAGGGCTAATGTGCCAGCGTTTCGCATGCGTTCGTGTCTCCGTGGTCAGCGCATTGAGCAGACGACCGCCGTGGAACGCTCCTACGCGTTCGCGCACTCATTGTGCTCATCTACTCTACCGGGGGGCGCTGCGAGCGCTCGATGGTGACGGACGCACTCCACATCGCCTCCGTAGATTTTCTGCTATTTCTGCGGACATCCACCTTGGTACCCCTGAAACTTGGATTTATCGTCACCGCCAAGTTCTCCGCTTCGCCTAGACAACACCTTCGTCCAGGTGGGTCCAGTTTTGACAACTTGAGGGACGTCCTTCACTCCCGGCTACAACGCCGCCTCGCTAGGGCTCTCAGCCCGGCGATGGCGGCCGCTAACGTGGTTACGGGCTATGATCCTACCTCAAGCCAAATGCTGTCCATGGAGCTTTCATCCTCCGAAAACACTATGCCATCAGAAGATGAATACCTCGACGACATGGTGAAACTGTGGCAACGCAAGCAAGCGAAATCGAAGTCTGCGTCTCAACAACAACGAGACGCCACGGCGGGCCACCATTCCCCAGCCTTGCAAGGAACGCCGGCGCGCCATCCCTCCGGCGGTGTGCCTACCTCTGCTCCGTCCTCGCAGCCAGCGAAGCAACGCAAGTGGCCTCCGCGTCAAACTCCTCGCCTCTCTCGCGACGACTACATCGTAGTGCTGAAACCTCGCGTTCCCTGCGAGCTACGCACATTTGTCCCGGCCGATCGCGCGGGCGACGCCATCCGCAGCTACCTCGGCGACCGGACTACCACGCAAATTCAAGTGTGGCCAATCTGGGAACAGAACATCTTGGTCTGTAGCACCACCATTTTGCCTATGGCACAGCGACTCCTCGGGGACTTCCAGCTGCAAGTGGGGGATCAGCAGCTGCCCGTTCGAGGCCACGCCAAGGCACCAGGGGATACATGCAAGGGCGTCATCAATGTAAACCCTGCTGAAAGCCCGGAAAAGATAAAGTCTGAACTGTATTGGCCTCAAGGTACTATCCTTGCGGTCCGCAAACTCAGAGATTCCGCGGCGGCGGTGGTGACTTTCGAGGGCACGAAGTTACCCCGCTTCCTCTTCTACCACTGCGTGGCGACGTATATCCGCGCCTATAAGAAAACGGTCCCTGTATGCACCAAGTGCGGTACCATCGGTCATCGACCACCTCAGTGCCCTCACGCCGCTCCAACCCAGTGTGCCAAATGTGGAACCCCCGCACCTGCAGGTCTAGACGCCCACGACTGCCACCCCAAGTGCCTCCTCTGCCATGGCGCCCATGAGACTGGGACCAGTGGCTGCACGGCAAAATACCGAAAATATCGGAAACGCAAGCAGCCCTCAACATCTCCTCGAGGGACCACCTCATGTTCGTCACAGCCAGACAGCAGCACAAACCTGCATCATTCGGCTCCACCACTCCACGCCGACTCTCAAGCATTCCCACCGCTCGAAGCACCAGCGGCGGTACCTCAGGTGAGCAGTTGGGCAGGGAAAGCTGCTTCTAAGCCTCTCTCACCCCCTTCTGTCGATCCTCCTTCTCCCGAACTTGCGGCCCTTCGACAGCAAGTTGCGGCACTTCAAAAGCAAAATTCTCTTTTAACTAAACAGCTCGAACTCTTAAATAAGCGACTTCAACCCCAACAACAGTGTACTGCAAAGCCATCCGGTATTACCTCCTCTGTCCAGGCGGCTACGCCAGCTATGTCCAAGCTTAGTCCTCGCGCTAAGTCCACTCCCATTAAACCGCCGGTTCAAGCAGCCATGTGTACTCCAGCACTCGGAACCGGTGCTACATCTACTCCAGAAGCTCTTGAGGCTCCTGGGGCACCTCAGGTTCTCTTGCCCGCTAACCAAACTCTCCCTAGCGAAGAACACACCCCGCGCGTAGAGGAACGCCTCACGCGCGTCGAAGCTTCGATTAATCACCTCCTCACCAGCTTCTCGGTCCAACGCATAGTAGTAGAGGTTACCCAGGCTATTCAAGCCTGGGCAATCACCCAGTTTCAACCCAAGGCATCGCGTTCCCGCTCCTGCTCGGTGAGCAGTGAGGGTACAGCTCCACGGCGTCGTCGTAAGGTGGCTACCACCACCCCGTCGTCGGACAATCCGGCCTCCGTGCCCCTCCCTGCCTCTGAGGATTCCAAGCGGGACATGGAGGACCAAATATAAAACCTAGGACAGTCACGATGGCTACCAATCGTACGTCCCGTTCAAACATTGCGTCTAAATTCGAGATCATACAGTGGAACCCTGGAGGCTTCGGGAACAGGCGAAAGTGTTCACATCTTTCCCTTTTCCTCAGCTCACTTGGCTCTCAGCCGGCCGTCTTGGCGCTCCAAGAATCTGGCCCTGCTCCATCCCTTTCTGGATACTGCTCCTATGTAGGCGGCACCACCACATGCCTCCTCGTGCATAAAGCTTACACGGCGATACAGATCGACCTCGATCTGGATCTTCCTTACGACTACTGCATGATATCAGTGTTGTCTCAGCGGAGGGGCCAACCATCAATACATATCTTAAACGTGTACTGTCCCCCTCGCCTTGCGAGGGCTTCGTTTGCGCATCTCTTCCATCGGGCACTGCGTATAGCGGCCCGACAATCACTGGTGATTGTCGGGGACTTTAATGCCCCCAGCCCTCACTGGGGTTACCACTACGAGAAGGCCCGGGGCAGAGAGCTCAAGGAGCTCATTTCCTCGCTGAGCCTGACGCTTCTTACCGATCCGGCACAACCCACACGTTCCGGCAACTCGGTCACGCGAGACACATGCCCCGACCTCTCCCTCACCCGTCACATCCTTGATGCTACATGGGAAAATTTAGGCGAAAACCTAGGCAGCGATCACTTTTTACTCCGCATTTCGTTCACACCGCGGCAGAAAATGCGCCAACACTGGGGCCAAGCCCGTCTCACCGATTGGACTCAGTTCAGAATGCAACCATTCCCCGCCGGCCTCTCCTCGACCGAATATGCAGCGTGGGCATCATACGCTCTTCATATGAAACAAGCGAACACTCACACCCTTGCAACCTCTAATTTGACTCCTGCAATCGATCCACACCTCCTACATCTTTGGCACGCTCGCCGCGGGCTCATAAGGCGCTGGAAACGCAACAAACTTAATCGGAAACTTCGCGCTCGCATTGAGGCGCTCACTGCAGAGGCGGCCGCATACTCCGCACAACTTTCCGATGCTAACTGGGCAGACACCTGTTCGAAGGCTGCAAACCAGATGAGCTCTAAGAGTGCGTGGCGACTCTTTAGAAGCCTTCTCGATCCCTCCACCACCAGGGGAGAAACGCAACGCCAGCTCCACCGTGTTCTGCATGCATTTCAGGGCACTACGGATGAACTCGCGCGAGAACTTTGTGACCGCTACATCTGCCGCACAATTGATCCCGCAGGCCCAGCATATACGTATTCCGGCGCCCCTAACAGCGACCTCGACGCCCCATACACGCTTTCTGATTTACGATTTGCACTCACGAAAATGCGACGGGGCACGGCCCTTGGACGCGACGGAATCACAGTATCGCTCCTGGCAAATCTTCCCGACCAAGCACACCTCTCGCTACTCCAGCTTATAAATTCGATATGGGACGGTTCTCCGCTTCCAACGGAATGGACCACATCGGTCGTGACATTCATTCCCAAATCGGCAAAGTCCGTTAGTATTGAGGCACTGAGACCCATCTCACTTACGTCTTGCGCAGGCAAACTCATGGAAACCATGGTTCGCGAACGCCTTTCAGACTACTTGGAGGCCAGGAGCACCTTTGCCGACACGATGTTTGGCTTTCCCCCGCATCTGTCGGCGCAGGACGTCCTGCTCCAGCTTCAACACGATATCATAGAGCCGACTACTATGCGCCATAACGATAAAGCCGTGCTCGCTCTCGATCTCCGCGGGGCGTTCGACAACGTCAAACACAGCACTATACTCACTAACCTGTCTACCACAAACTGCGGGCAGAAGACTTTCAACTACATTCGCGCCTTTCTATCACATCGCACCGCCTTCATTCGCCTTAATTCTACCGAACACGGCCCGTACTTATTAGGCACGCGGGGTACACCTCAAGGGGCAGTTCTGTCTCCTCTGCTTTTTAACCTGGCGATGATGAACCTCCCCTCTCTTCTAAGCGAGGTCGAAGGAATACAACACGCACTATATGCGGACGATATCACAATCTGGACCAACACCGGCTCCTTAGCGCAAATCGAAGAACGCCTGCAAAAGGCTGCCCTTCTGGTGGACACCTACGCAGGTTCATGCGGCCTGGAGTGCTCTCCAGCTAAATCGGCTCTTCTTTCAGTCTCTCCGCTACCGCCGCCTCAAATTTTTCTTCCGTCCGGGCCCAACCCGTCTGTGCAAAATATTCGGGTTCTTGGCCTTCACCTCACATCGTCCTTGGATCCAAAGGGCACAATAGCAGGCCTCAGACGCACCAGCGAACAGGTGAGCCGCATGATACGGCGAGTTTCTACCAAGCGCGGCGGCCTCCGTGGGTCTCAGTCCCTCCGATGCCCACGCGTTTGTGACCAGTCGCGTCCTCTACGCCTTGCCTTACCTTCGCCTGCGTCGTCGACACGAGCACCAGCTGGACGTCCTTCTTCGTTCAGTATACAAACGCGCTCTGGACCTACCTATTGCAACTTCCAACAGCCGATTCACGGCTCTGGGGGTACACAACACCTTTGCAGAGATGCGCGAAGCTCATCGCGTTAACCAAATCAATCGACTGTCGCAGACGCCTTCAGGGCGCCGTCTTCTACACAGACTTGGCCTTAACCCGATATCTGACCAAGACCCTCTGCAGCCGGTACCAGAGCTCTGGCGTCAAAAGCTATGGGTGGAACCTCTACCCCGTAATATGAACCCTGACCTCCATCCTGGCCGTAGACTAGCACGCGCCGCGGCCGTTCATACGCGACACTCCGATCGTCCTGGTGTTTTCTACGTGGACGTCTCGGGTCCCTCCCCCTCGGGTCACTTCACGGCTGCCGTGATTACAGAGGGCAAACATGTAGATGGCCTCTCCTTTCGAGCAGACACAGTAACGCACGCTGAAGAGGTTGCCATAGCTTTGGCCGCCTCTAACCCTGCCTCACGCACCATCCTGACGGACTCGCGCTCGGCCTGTTCTCAGTACCTTCAGGGTTCCATTGCTCCGCTGGCGGCTAGCCTACTACAGGCAGCCTCTTGGCGCTTTAACCCTCATCCCATTCGTATAGTGTGGACCCCAGGCCACTCGGGCCTGCCCGGCAACGAGGCGGCAAATGCCGCTGCCCGCGCTTCTCATGTCCGGGCCGTTGCCCCTCCATGTCCCGAGACGGAATCTGGCAATACCAACCTGACGCGCTTTCGCGAAATTTTGGCTTATTACCGGGCTTCGCGCCGCCTCTACCCGGACCCCGCACGCGGTTTGGAGAAAGCGGACGAACGACTGCTACGCCGCCTGCAGACGAACACCTTTATAAGTCCGGCGGTCGCCAGGCACTTTTTGCCGGAAATCAATGGCACCTGCTCGACCTGTCATGTGCTCGCCGACACATATCACGTCGTAGCATCGTGCCCAGTTAATCCCGTCCCTTTCTCATCCCCTTTTCCTATCCCAACTAGAGAGGCTTGGGAGGAGCACCTGCTCGGCTGCTCTACCTTGGCTGCACAACGCTCCTTGGTGGAGCGCGCACGGGCAGCTTCCAGCTCCACTGGCGTCCCGGAATAGGGTCTTGCCACTCTAGCACGCCGATGGGCCACGTCGGCACTCTCTAGTAAACTTTTTCTGAAATAAATGTTTTTTACCACCACCACCATCTACTCTACCGCGTCTAAGCCAGCGTTTCCAAACAATTTTGCAGAAAGAGGCAGAAAACCACAGAATAACGCTGGTCAACAAAGCAACGCTGCTCGTGTGCTCGGGAGTGGGACTTGTTTGGGAACGTCATGCGCACGTCACCTCATGGTTGAATGCTGGAGCGGGTGGGGAAGAGATTTGGCTTACGAAGGCTACGCGGATGAGCGGCAAGGATTTCGAGCTCACCTCCTCTCATCCTCGTTTCGCGCCGCTTCAAAAACCTGTTTTCTCCGCTCGTGATGAACCGATTCGAAAAATTGTTGTGGCAAAATGTTCCTCATCGGACACCCAACAACTTCCACTGTCCAACTAAAATTCGGTATGGGGCCTGGGAGTGGCCCTTTAAAGAAACGCTGGAGGAATCAACAATCAACGTTATCCATGCAATGACGAACTTACATTCAACCATATAGTAACTACGCTCAAGACAAGGTTGAAAACGACTTACGTGCTTTTTCTTGTAGACGCGCGTATTAGCGCTGTATAGAATTGTCAGAGATTTCTTAAACTTCCCTTTGTATATAAATCAGAACTTAACAGAACTGCGAATTGGGCTAGATGGGGAGGATTAACTGTGGGCGTCCTCTTTTCCATCTGCGTTTGTGTCGCTACCCCCTCAATGAATGAGAGCTAACAAGCAATACTCTAAACGAAAAAATAGGAGATTATATTAGAAGTTTTCCAATGTAATTGTGAAGAAAAAAAGTCACAGCTTAGCCGCGAAGGCGAAGCAGTGAACGCGATAGCAACAAGTTAGATTGTAACGCGCAGAATAGCAAACAGATTGAAAAGTGCCCCGCGTTTATCATGCAAAAATGACGCGCGGAACGTAATCACAGGCATAGATTAACGCGAATGAGCGTCTCAGTTGTTACTTCACTGTGTCCTAAAACGCTCCTTGTTCGGTCCCTGCCCACGGAAATTTATATTTTCGTGAATTTTTGCGCTTGGTCCTTGCCCCTTCAGCCCCTTCGCTTGGTCCGCTCGCCCGCTGAGCCACCCAATCAATATTCACGAGGGTTGGTTAATTCTCTATAATCAACATCTCAAGCTCATATTACGTGGCAAAGTAGCTGGTTCACCTAAGCGGATGTATGGTTATTTTACAAGGCAAAATGATTCTGAAGTCTGTATTAGGTTGAGTGTATGTAGGATGTACGAACTGACGATATCTCGCAAGAAGGTGGCAATTATCACCAGCAGATAAAATGCTTATATTTTGCATGTTATCGCTATCGCATGGTAAAGGTTATGGCAATGACAGTAGTAATAATGACTGCAATGGCACAGAACAAATTGAAAGCACATAACCAGCGGTTCTCTCGTTTATTCAGTGGTGCCCTTTCGGTACAATTGATTCACTCAATTGTCGCCGTCGAACATCACGCTGATGCATTTTACAGCAATTCGGTGACCACTCTGTTGTCAGCACCAGCAAGGAACTATTAATAACGTACTACGCACTACTTATACCTAACTGCACATGTCTACACGAACGCAATCGGTGCAGCCACCAGGTTGCTTTCTGAAGAAACCATTTCCGCATACACATGTCACACCACTTTTCTCGCATGTTGATCGCCGATGCCTACCGCCGTTGAAGCTGTCACGGCCGCAGTATTTCTCGCTGGTATCGGCTCCTTTTGTGCCCGTTACCTCCCGCTGGTTCCTTCCACAACTGAAAGAAGCCTGGACTGCACAAAATGGTTAGAACAAAACATGGCACAGTTTGCAATAGTAAAGATTAAAACCGTATGTTTACATCACATTTTCCTCCCAGAAACAATTATGAAGTGTACTTTTACTAAAGCTTACTTGAAGTAATACCAGAGTCTCAAACCGACATCAGCTACCCAGCCGAAGCCACGAAATTCAGTCCGACCAAGCGCCGAAACAGTGAAATAGTGGCATGAGCTGGATGTCAGCTTACGTTACAACTGGATAGGCGAAGCTTTCCCATCATGTACTGGGTTCGTTCTCGTATATGGGACGGAACCATGGTGTTAGTTCTTAGGCCGTGGTTATTCAAGACGAGCTGACCACATTTCGTGCTTTACGAAATAAAATGTACAAGACCAGTCACCACTAAGTAGCTCACGCGAACATATTGTTATTAATTACTAGAGAAAATCATCCTTCATCATTAAAGCAATGTAACAAAAACTTGCCAAGTCATTTAAAAATGTGGAATGAAGAATTTCATGTGCGCATCACATATTTGAGCTTCCTGTTCTGAACGATTGCTTTTATACATGGGTAAATAATTAAGGGCCCTCTTTCTTTTTTTCATATGAGTTCAAATCGCGCAAAGCGCTAGGGGGGGAGCCCTGTAGTGCCATCATCAACATCATCATTTTTTCCATCACCGCGCCGCGTCTCTCGCGCAGCTGGCGCGAGCTCGAGCTGCGCGAGAATGAGAATTAGAACGAGCTTCTGGCCTGGCGGTTTGGACGCTGGTAGTCAACGTGGCTCCGCTTCAGGCCTGCAATAAAGTGGCGAGATCGGCACGGCCCCATCGACCGCCTTCGACGTCATCTCACGTCTCTCTCCTCCTCGCCGCTACAGCTTCATATTGGTGGCAAAGTGCGCTTGTTTGTAGACACGCACAGTTATTTCAAACAGCGTAACGACGGGACGCAGGATAGAGCACACAACACCAGGCAGTGTTATGTGGTCTATTCGGGGTCCTGTCTTCGCGCTCTTCGAAATAAATAAGAGCGCTGCTCTTCGAACTGCAGCGCTTGAGTCGTTAATACTGCTAGCCGTGTCTTATTAGCAGCGGAGATGTTTAGGCTTTTATCGCAGAGGGGTCGCGTGAACAAAAAAATGGCAGCATATCCATGGAGTGAATGATGGATAGTGGGGCGAAAAATTCGTCCGTCCATGCGTCCGTCAGTGTGACCGTCCATGCGTCCATCAGCCCATTCGTGCGTGCGTCTGTTCGCGCGTCCGTCCCTGCGTTTGTCCATGCAGCCGCCCCTGCGTCCGTTCATGCGTCTATCCATGCATCTGTCTGTGTGTCCGTTCGTTCATCTATTCAACACTCCAAGTACCACCATCTCGCATCTTTTCATCATATATTCCCCATATAGAAGCACCGCCATCCAGCAGACATTCCAATTAGGACTAAACGAGAGGTGGCACACGCACACTTTCTAAGGGCTTGCGCTTCGGGTCCACTTCCCACCTTTAACCACCTCGATTTCATGGTATATACTAGTTCACTGTATTCATGGCACTGCGGCCGAACGCTCGCTAAACCTTTCGAAAACCAAAGAGGTTACGCCCAGCGAGTATGACGTAGCGAACTTTTTCAGTCAGATAGTGCTCAATGTACATGCCAATGGCTGCTAATGGGAAATAAGAGGCGGAGAATTCGGCTTTTACTTTCTTACGGCTTGCGCTTCGTATCTACTTCCCATTTTTAACCACCTCGAGTTCATTTATGGTATATACAAATTCATTGTATTCATGACACTGCGGCTCAACGCTCGCTAAACCTTTCTAAAGCTAGTCATGTAATCTATATGTTTCTGTTTTCGTTCCCTTTCTCTCTCACTCTCTCTCTCTCTCTCTACGTTAACTTTCTCGCCCATTAATTTTATTGCATTCCACGTCGTACAAATCGGTGCACGTGCTCCGGGGGTGATGCGAAAGTTGAAGGAGCGCACAATGAGAGCACGTGCCTGTAACCGGCCTAGTGATTGCGCTGCATAGTTTTAGGGGCGAAGCTCCTTATAGTGGCACCCGTTTGTTCTCCGTAGTATGTAACAAGTATAACATTTTGACCTCCAAGTTGGTGCCGGTGAGGGACTTCTTCTGTGCGTTGTTGAACAATAAAAAATAGTGCTCAATGTAGATGTCAATGGCTGCTAATGGGGAATGAGAGACAGGAGCATTCGGCTTTTAGTTAACGCGCAGGCTGCGATCATCATTAGCAGCCATTGGCATGTACATTGAGCACTATCTGACAAGAAAGGGTTGCTGCGTTATACTCGCTGGGTGTATGAGATGGCCATATACGCATGCGTTGCCGTTTGATGTGTGGTTCCATATAGAGTCTGCAACGCCGCAGATGCATATCTGTCAGTTTAGCTAACGATATTTCTGTCAAAGCACACACAAAAAGAAGTTACCTAAAAACATAACATATAACAATCACAGTACACATACAAAATTTTATTACGATATGGCACAAAGCAAACAGGTAGAAAAGGCGTCATACACATGTCACAATCTTACAACATCTAAAACAAAGCCCCACTGTCCCTAATATTTACTATATCTTCGGAAGTTTCGTTTCACTCTCTAATTGTTATTTAAAAAGTGTGTTGGTAAAACAAGTGGTTTTGTATGAGTATTCTACTTTATTCTACTGGCATCCCTTAGAGTGTTATGCTGGTGCTAATATGTGTTTCTACTTATTAATTCCTTTTGGGTGATAAAACATGCTGTGCAAGATTTCTAATCGAGGTTTCTGTCTTCTAGGTTGTAGAGTTTGTCAACCTACTGCTGCCTTCATTTGTGAGATACTTGCTTCTCGGCTAGAGTTGGCAGAAGCAAGGAAAACCGTAGTAACTTTAACTGTGCAGCTTAACAAAGCCTGTGACCGCGGTGCGCACCGCGCAGCAGTAGACAGGTGACGCGCACGATAAACATCGCTCACGCCGCGACCGCCGATAACCTGAAGCGCTAAAGCATTACGCCTGAAGGCTTTCAAAGCTCTAAGTTCCGGCTTTATCTATGAAATGCGAACATACACGTCATACAGGTAAATCACAAAATGATCGTGACCGCAATAAGTTTTTTTTTTTTTTTTTTTTTGCTGTTGGTCTCCGCGATTGCCGGAGGGAGCTATCTCGGAGGCCTTGGTTTCGCATTTCGTTGTACACCGAGAAAGTGTACACGCATGCATCCCAGTTTGCAGTATATACAAATAGATGACAACCGTCAACAGAACATTCTATCATGCGTAATAAAACAGATCAACGCACGCACAAGAAGCGAGAGGTCAAGGGAGAATGTAACTGCAATTGCGAAAATCGCCAGGGCTATTTGTAAACTTTGTACCACTGATGGTAAGATAGATCGCTCGTGTATGCACTTTGTCGCTTTGGCATCACGTTCATGCCTAAGTTTAACGCAATTAGGCGTTACAGAACGAACGTTGGAGTGCTTGCCGCGAACTCGATATCATGCGATGCTCGTTTGCACTTAAAGTGCCTGTTGCAGTACGCCGAATTAACTGAAATATCTTTCGAAATGTACCCACTGTTCGCGTTGATGAGCTTCTTCCTACTTTTCTGAAGAAAGGTTGTATTGAAGTAAGAAGCTTGCCAGGTCCTTGATTTGCAGGAAACCGCGCCTCAAGGCCAACAAAAGAGGAGGGCCTATGCACGTTCGCTTGCGGATGGCTCGCTTTGCACTACCCATTTATGGCTGGCGCGTCAATGGGGGCGCTGATGGCGGCGTTTTTCGCAATGCCACATGGGTAGAGTTTGACGTCTATAGACGGTTTTCCGCAGCGGCCACGGAGGAAGGAAAAAGGTAAGGAGAGGGCATGCCCAGCCGGCGCAGGGCGTAAAAAATGTGGCGGAAATGACATCATGGCGGCCATATTCAGTAGGCACAATGGCGGCGTTGTTATGGTTATGTGTTGCGCAGTGAAGCTGGTCTAGCAGTGAGCGGCCGCGGCTGGCGGCGGAATGTGTGCCTCCCCAGGTCTCGTGCTGAGCCATGGCGGACAATATCTGTGCTCTGCGCCGCGTTATTGGTTACGCAGTGTTCGTTTGGCTGTTACATTACTCTTAGCAACGTTTATAAATCTCTTTGTCCATCACGGGGTTTCAACAGTGCGTAGAACAAGTGCATATCCATGTGTCGTGCGGCGGATGACGCGGATGAAGCAGTTAGTGTTCAGCGAAATGGCGTTGGGCACCATGACGAAGCTGAATGACGACGAACGCGTTGCAGGTCAGTGATGGTTGAGCAGTGCTCCTGCTTGTGACAACGGACGATGCTGTTGAGCCCAGCAAGACGCCGTGAGGACCATGTGCACATACGTAGGTTCGTGTTGTGTGTGTACAGTAACAACTTGCATGTGCGTATTAAAACACCTTTTCTGTTCCGCTTGGTACACTCTCCACCAGCATTGCATGTAATCTCAACGTAACAGCAACCACGTTCAACTGTCACTAGCACCGTGCTCAAAGTCACCACGGTCGCAGAATGCTGACGCAGGTGAGTTTCACGCGGAACACGGACACAGTGGCAGGACACCGCGTCAGTCGCGTGGCGGAATGCAACCGTAGAAGGCGCACGACCGATCGTGTTGTCTGTACAGTTGCTGAATTAATGACGTGAAAGCACTCGCCGTTGTCAGTGCATCTAGCGCGTGTTCTTTCGTAGTTGCTTCGTTGTCAGCGAGCTGTTACTCTTTGTTATTACTCGGACGAAGCGATTTCGCTGAAGGTGTCCCGCTGGCTCTGAGTGATGAGCCCAGTTCCATTAGTTTCGGATTGTCACGACACACGCGCTGCGCAGCCAACGTGCTTTCCGAGCCGGAGAGGGAGTCGCACCTTCTGCTTCGCATTCATATGTAAACAAGAGAGGAGAATTTGCCTACTCAATATGGCCGACTTCCGGCTTCATCGCGGCTTCACAACGAGTGACGTCAGGGCCTCTCCTTACCTTTTCTTCCTCCGTGGCAGTGGCGGACGGGCGCTGCCACGTTTGAACACGTGATCTAAGGACCTTCTCCTTTCCACTTCTTCACCGTAGTTGACGGCCGGCCGATTCGCCGCCGCCGCTCCCGGGTTGCAGGCCAGCAAAGAGGGCGCAGAGCATAGTCCGTGCCGCATGTTTCTTTTTCTTCTTCTTTTTCTTTGTTTCTCTTACGCACTGTGGCGTGTCGCCTTATGCCCGACATAATTTAGGTGCCTTTTTCTTTCTTCAAGAATGACCACCACCACCGTGTCTCGCCATAGGCAGCAGGGCAACGCCCGCCACACGCCACTTCGCGGTCGCGCCGCCAAGATGAAGGCCATGGCGCTTCGGTGTGGTGGCGCCATCTAGTTTCGCATAAACAAAGTATCTCCTGAAAACGGTCTATATAGCCGTCGTGAAATCAAAATATAAATTTCTCAGAAAATTCTTTTTTTTCCTGAGTATGAATGAGTAAAGTTTAAAAGAACAACAATAGCGAAATCTACCTACACATGTTTGTCACAGTCAGTACTTGCAGTATTTTCATTGACGAAGTACACCCTTTTGATCTACGGTGCTCATGACAACGCTGTATCGGGCCGCAGCATTTGCACGTTGTATCCTGATCTTATACGCGCAGGAATACTTGATTGATTTATATGGAACGTTTAACGTCCCCAAACAACCATATTATTATGAGAGACGCCGTTGTGGAGGGCTCCGGGAGCACAGGAATACTTATAATATGAGATAGAGGCTCTAGTCACTCATGGTGTTCACTACAAAATTGTTCCTCCACAACACAGTGATAATCCTATCGTTTCATGGGACGCCATTTGGACACCGCAGAAGTACACGCTTTTTGCATTCTGGCATAGATTTTATATGCACCGCACGGGTTAAGGGGTAGTTTGCATGAACCATTTTTGATGGCACGCCATACGTGAACCTAGTTCTTGTGCAATGGAAAATTTTGTTTCTTAGAAGCTGAAAAAAAAAATATGTGCACAGTATACCTGCGCTCGCATATATTCGGTCGGCTGTTCCAAGTAGCAGCCAAAATTCATTAAATTCAGTCGTGTTATACGGAGTCTCGAGGTATTCGGTTTAGTATGTTCATAAGTATGGTTTCGTAGCTTGCAAGGATGTAAAAACAGTGCAGAAATATAGACGAAGACGGAAGAAGAGATACAAGGCGTTGAACTCGCAAGTGAAATTTATTATAAGGAACACACACTTATATCAGACAGATGACGTATTCACATGGCGTGTCATGGTGTCTTTATCTTTAAAAAGAAATGAAAAAATAAATAAAGGAGAGATATATTGAATGTAAATCAGGTGTTGTTTATAAGCTGCCATTCTCATGAGGGGGGGGTATATAAGGCAAACCGGATGGTGCGTCAATGTTAGATTGAGGAAACACTTAGCCTTATTGACGACTAGTGTCGGTTTGCACTTGCCAGCTCATTGTAGGGAGTGTGGCTGCCAGCCATTGGCAGACGAAAGCACTTGTTTGGCAATTGGGACAAATACACTAGAGATGTGATGAAGGCATCTTATATTGAAAAGGAAGGGGAATGTGATGTTATGTTTGGGTTCAGGATTCGCTCCAGAAAGAATGATGCAGCACGCAAGTGGACAAACACACGTAGGACATCTTTACACACACGACAGGACTCAACGAATAGTAAAAGCTACATTTGACATAAGGGGTGCTACGCGAAATAGTCAAGCAGTAACGTACAGTTTTTTGTTGGAGCCGATGAGGTCGCCGAGTCGAGGACGTCATGCGTAGACCGTCTGTCCGATGCCGTAGCTAGGTTCTTGGTCTGGCCGCGTGAAGTCCCGGAGGTCCACTCCACGGCAGTTGATGTCGGGACGCTGCGCCCAAAGGACCCGCTCCACGGTGGACGGCCTGTGCGTGCTCGTGGGCCGAACCCTGAGTGTGCCCGTCTGCACACAGCGTCAAGGCCTTGGCCCGGCCTCGTACATGTTCCCTGGCCCGATCTCCTCGTAGCGGAACAGCGAAGCGCTCTAAGTCGAGGAGGTAGGGCTCCGGGTTCTCCCATGGACCGGACGCCCAGCGAAGGATAGCCCAGCCTTGGAAATCCGACCCTCGCGCACCGCCCCGCACTGCTCACCCTTGCTTGCTTGCTTGCTTGCTTGTTCCTTTCTTTTGTGGCTCTCACCCACTAAAGGGGATTGGCCAAGAAGCCGGGGGTTAATGCAAGTCAATACCTCTAGATTTTCTAGATTAAGGAAATATGATTATTGTGTTTTGACTGTGAAATTAATTTGGCGCAATGTCAAAAAAAGAAAAAAAAGAAAAAAGGGGGGAGAAATAATAGAATTTGTTGAATATCTGAGGTGGAATCGTTATATGAAGTTCTCCTGAAAGTTGAATCATTGCAGTGTATCAGCTAAATAATAAGTGGTAGTGTGGCTAGTACAATTCGAGAGCAGATCGCTGACTCAGCAAGGTAATCTTCTTGTGTTATATATGAATTCGCAGAGAGCCCCGCAGATGTTCCTGTCACTGTGTCCCAATGAAGTGGCCCCAAAAGACAAAATATTGGAAGTATTAAGTGGTATTCCTAATTTTCTGAATAAAATTTTGAAGCAGTTTTTTCTTTGATGTTTGAATCGGTGACATGTGATAAGAAAATGGTCGATATGTTCAGGTTCGTTACAGCTTGAGCACAGAGGGGATGGCACCGGACCAGACCTGTTTAAGTAGAAATTAAGAGGTGGTACACGGCAACGCAATTTTGTTATCCAGACTTCCAATTTACGCGTGGGACATCATTTATTATTCCATGTGAAGTGCAGGTGCGAGAAATCTGGATTCGGTACCATGATTTTTGATGAGAAGGGAAAGTTTTCTAAACCTCGCTGCTGTTACATAAGCTCTAGGAGGCATGATTTGCACAATCGGAAGATCAAGAGATGTTCGCGCAAGTGTGTCAGCCATCTCGTTTATATATATACTACGATGGCCTGGCACCCATATCATTCGCACTAGACGAATGTTTGGTGGGATTAATGATTTAAAAGTCTCTAGTACTGCTGATGTCGACGACGATGATAAGAATGAACACACGGAATACGAGTCAGACACTATCACAGCTGTCGAATGAGTCGCAGGAAGTTTACGAATAGCTAGAATAACGGCCATTAATTCCGCTTCAAATATTGGTGTATAATCTGGGAGGCGTAATGAAAATGACCAAAATAATGAGAGAGAAAAAATACCCACACCTGCCTTCTCGCCACTCATAGATGCATTCGTTGCAATTACTTTATTAGTACCTAATTGAGACAGGTGTTGTTCCAATAAACCAATCAAATATTTAGAGGGCAAGTGTTTAGCGTTCATGGAGAAGATATCGTCAAATTTTATTTGCACTTGGCCGATTGGTTTGACAGATGGTGTGATCTCGAATATATTGACATTTAAAGCATCTAGAAGTGTTTGAACAAATAGCACTTGGGGTTTATATACACGGGACCTATGCTCATTGAAGAAGACACCAGGCTCGGCAAAGAATACAAATTGTCGCCTTCTTAAAGTGGATTCAGAAAATTTTAAATAGGTGTTTACTGTTAAAATACGAAATCTGCAAGCAAGGATGGGTATCCGAGCTTCTTGATACAAAACATTGTTAGCTGTGAATTTTGGAATTTTGGCACACCTAAACAACTACGTAGGGCTTCCCGCTCTAAGAGAATGAGGGGGTTTATTTTGTATGCTGGTCCACCAGAGAATAGTACACATCCGAATTCAAGAATCGGACGAACGTACATGCGATAAATCATGATCAGCGTATCTCTGCGAAGACCGGAACAGAGGCGGCCAAGCCTACCTATCATTCCAACAGCGCGTGTAGCCTTAATTTTAATATATTCAATGTGGTCACGCCAACTCAGTTTTTGATCGTACAGTACAACCACATATTTAATACATTTAACCTGGGGTATTATTTCTTGATGGTACTGAAGAGAAATAGTAACTGGTGCGTCCAATGGAAAAACTATTATAGCACTTTTAGTTACGTTCAGGTTCATATGAATTTTCTGCAACGAGGTTTCCAATGTTGCGAAATAACGCTGTAAAGTCGAATGTACTGAATAAATATCGTTGTCAGATGCAAAGAACGCGATATCATCTGCATATACATATACTTGTACCTTATCACTCTGTGGTATTGAACTTAACAAAATGGTAAATACCACAGGCGGTAGAACAGAGCCTTGAGGAACACCTCTCGTTTATACTTCGGCGTTATACTTCGGCGTGGAAACACCTCGTTGGAAGCAATAAAATTTTCTGTCTTTTAAAAATTCGTATATCCAATTTGTTATGTACTGCGGGAACGTAAGCTCTTTTAGGACATTGATAAGAATAGGATGTTCAACACTGTCATATGCCTTGGCTAAATCAAGGGTTACTAGGGCCGCATATTGTCGTCTGTGCCAAGCATGCTTTATACGAGCCTCTAAATCAACATGCGCCCACCATATAGAGTAACCTGGTCTAAATCCAATCTGGCACGCACTGAGTATCACATTATCTGTTATGAACTTCGTAACTCTAATGTAAAGTATTCTTTCTATTAACTTAACTACGTGTGATGTCAAAGCGATTGGCATAATGTTATTTATCTGCATTTCTAGTCCCTGTTTTTTAAGAAGCGGTATTATTTTTGCGAGTCTCCAGTCAGGAGGTATCCAACTATTTTCAAGTAAATAGTTGAAAACGTTAAGGAAGTCTTCAGGAGAGATGTCGAATAACATTTTTAACATTTCAAAAGTGACGCCATCTGGTCCAGGACCTGTGTTTGGCAGAATACGAACGACGTGCGCAAGTTCATTCCTACTTACTTCAATAAAATCATTTCCGAATGACGGTTTTGCACACTTTCTTTTGATTTGTGATGTAAATCTCTTCTCCAATCCTATTGCAATTTCCATTCATGTATCTTCCAAATCAGTTGGAGAAAAAATAACTGAGTCAATATTTACGTGTGCTGTAATAGCTTAACGATTACGGAGAAATCTGAATAGAGCTTTCTTGTTGTCACTCTTGGATAAGTAGTCGTACCGTTGTTCTTCATAATCGTCTTTCGCTAATGAAACTGTTCTCCTAAAGGTAGCTTTAGCAAATAAATAATTTCTCCAATTAGTCGGACATTGTTTGGTGAGGAGTTTTTTCCATGCAGCGTTGCGGCGTCTATAATCTCTGGCGCAATCCGCATTCCACCAGGAAGATATGGATTTTCCATTTGTTGAAGATAGAGTGAACTGTGATTTTTTAATTGTACACTTTAGGGTGGAACAAAGGCTCATAGCTTTCATATTTGCTTCCATATTGGGCAAGGAAGACAGCGTTGACTGTAAGTTCTTTTTAAATGTAGAGTAGTTTACAAAACTTTGCACCTGGCGATCTACCGTCACTAAAGGAATGCTGACTTCAAATACCAGGGGGCAGTGATCTATACTTGTAGCAGTATCAAGAACAGTTCAAGACGATATTGTTACACTTGAGCTAGCAAATGCCAAATCTAAGACGGACCTCGAATTACATCGAATGAATGTCGGAACTCTGGAGTTCCCACAAAGAAGGTTATTCCGATTAGTCCAGTCCCACAACCGTTTTCCTGATGAATCAGTGCGGAATCCCCATGAAACGTGATGGGAATTGAAGTCTCCCGCAAATAGTATACTGTTTTTGCAAAAACTCACAGTCACGTCAAGGGCTCTTTCATCTTGTATTCCAGCCGGAAAGTAGTTGTTGACTATAGATAGTGGTGCGCATCCGGGAAAGTGAATTTCCAGAACCAATACTTCATAATCGTGTGATATTTGTTGGTAAACTAAGTGTGCTTTATGGCAAATTTTGGATGAAATGAAAAACATTAATCCTCCACCACGTGAGTCTCGGCCCAGTCGAAAGCACTGATAGTTTTTTAGATAGAAGTTTTGATCAGCAGACAGCCAAGTTTCTTGTAAAATTATGACGTCTGGAGATTGTTGAGAAATTAAGTTTAATAAGTCTGTAGTTGCAGAGAGAATTGAATGGCAGTTCCACTGAAGTACTCTTAGGTACCCTATGATGATAAGCAAGCAGTAGCAACTGCTTGATCTAAGATACTATCTTTTAAGAAGTCCGCTTTAGTCCTAGGTTCCTTCACACTCTTTTTTGTTTTTGGATGAGAAGAATTATTAAGTTTGCTAGTGGGTAATCTGGTGCGTTTCAAAAGGCGAGCATCTATATCTACATCCCGTATAATTATTGATTCTGAATCATATATACCTTCCTGCTCAGTTGTGTTAGGACTGGAAAGCATTGCCTCATTATCGATAGAGACATCTGACTGATGTTCGGCAGGTTTATTAATTGAGGCACTAAGAGGTTGGATACGCTTAGTTATTCGATCAGATGCGCCCGACATCTGTGAATCCCTAATATTATTGAGTGAGTCGGACAGATTGAGTAAAAACGTTTCTAATACTTTTTCTACGGCCTTTTCTACCATAGCAGAAATGGGCTGAGAAAGTGATGCATCCATAGAAAGAGGTGGACGAGCTGCTATACCGGGATAACCCTGACTCCTGCTTTGAATTTCTGCAATTGCTTCTCTACGAGAGCATCGTCTCCTTTCAATGATTTCGATCACCTGAAGTTCCTTTGATCTTGCAGGGCATTTAGGATCGTCTGCAGCATGATTTGTCTTGCACAAACAGCACGTCTTATTGTCTGATTGACACTCAGCAGTACTATGACCAGCCCCGTATATGGCCCCGCATATGCGGCATCGAGTCTCCGATCGACCACTTTTAGTACTGTGCCCAAAGCGCCAACATTTAGCACATCGCAGCGGACGGGGAGCCAAAGCTTCGACTTTATAGATAAGCGGCCATGCCTTGATCTCCGAAGGGCAATCTGTTCCAGCGAATGTGGCAATTACAGTTTCAGTGGGAACTTTCTGTTGGTTTTCCTGTTTGGTACAGCGGTAAACAGAAATAACACCTGCTAGGGAAAATATGTCGAAGACTTCTGCTGGGCTTAGACTTGCGTCTACTCCCCGAACCAATCCTTTGCAGCAAGCTAGATGAGGTGGGATAAAAGAGCTCACCGGATGTGATGCAAAAGTAGTGCACTTCAGAAGGTCTTGGATGCAAGCCTTGTCTGGTGAGCAGCATAATATCCCCCCGCGTCCAAACTGACGAACCTCTGTTATCAGTAGAGAGTGGGGAGTGATCGCAAGAGGTTTCGTTTGGATCGCCTTGGGATTTTTCATGCGGATGAACCCACCGGTGGTCGGCACCAAAGCGACAGGAACGCTACGGGTTCCATTGCGGAGAAACAACTCCAGGGGAAGATCTTGAGGGGGAACAGAGTCTGACCAGAGGGCAGGCCTCAGGCCCGGAGAAGAAACAGACATGAAATAAGAAGAAGTTACACTTATCAATGCACTAAAACAGTTGTGGAACAAGAGGTAGATCTAATAAAATAAAAGTAACCACCGGCTACTTGACCGCAACCCTAAGGATGGAACAAGGAACGCAGGCGCAGGCACGAACGCGGGAGAACGGACGTTCAAGCACTAACGAGGATGTACACCCTGTCTCCAGGCACGCCGCGCACACGATCGCCGTCCTCTTCGCCACCGCACGGCACATACGCGATTCGCCCCCACACGGCGCACACATTCAAAAGGGTCGACACACAAGTCGCCACCGCACGGCGCACTGTTTTGTTTTTTGTATATTTTAACCCCGTGCGCCATATATTCTGACAGGGAAAGGTGCACGAGCAAACCACCTGTTTAGGAAGTTAGATACTTGGGTTCAGCGCTGTCAGGTTAAAGAGATTGTTAGTTTTTTATGGACTGTGTCGCATGTTTTTGCGAGTAGATTGTTCCTTCTCTTTTTTTTTCTCGGGTGTTTACACGTGTGTCGCTTTTCCCCCAAGATTAGATCCGTTTTGTGCCCTGTTTGCTCAACAATAAAGAGTGCCCTGCAGTCCATCACGTGTTCGCTTTCGGTGAGCTCATCACGCACCGATATGGATGATTGAACGGGAGACACTTCTAACGATTCGTCGTCGTGCAGAACTACGTTAAAGACGCACAAAGTCCATTGGTTATTTCAGATTGGCCAGACGCAAAAGAAAATACGATGCCACATGAAAAAAGCTGCATAAGCGACGATGGGCATCTTTTTTGCGAATACTTGAATTCAAGAAAGCAGCTATCGCTAATCAGGAAAACTGTGCGTGGTCTTCTTGCAACCGTTGGTCAGCGCTACCCAATAAAATCTCTGGCACTTCATTTACGCTGCGAAGAGATTGATGTCGCAGAATCTGTCTGCCAAAAGATTGCCTGCGGGGCAAATTCAACTGGGACGAGGACACCCGTCCCTTCTTTGCTCTCACGTAATACCCGACTGAAGTGTCCATTTTCAATAGAAAGAGTAGACGGTGCGCTTGCTTTGTGCTGACGTTATTCAGCGTCAGGACTTGATGGCATCGACACCGCTCTTTGTGTGGCGAGATTCATTTATTCATTTATTTTATTTTACTTTCATCAATACAAATACAATGGCGAAAAATGGGGAGACGGCAAAAAGTCTGCAGTTACTGCAGCTTGACTAAGCACCGTCCACCCTACGTCAGCAATGACAGGGTAAAAACGAAATACAATAAAATAAAAAAAAACAAATACTATAAAGCAAGTAATAGTGCAAGCACAATGCAAAGTAAATGACAGGCCAAGGTATACAAACAAAAAGAAATGTTTCATAAAAAACATGAGCCGAATAATTCGCAGAATGTGTATCATCGCTTTCGTACATAAGAAAGGTACACAATGAGAATACACAAAAGAAATAAATAAATATAAAGTACACAAATATGTTGCAAAGCAACACAGAGTGACCTATGTAACCAATACAAATCTACAAGAATAGTGTTTGCACATTGATAGTGTTTAATTTGTCAATGTTTATGCCTTGCTGCTTATATGAGTTGAGTATAGTAGGTAGCATGTGGCTAAGCTTTTGGGTGCCGTAATTCGTGTGAGATAACGGAATTTTCCACGGGGGTTTATATCGATGGAAGTAAATGGTTTGAGTATGTTCAAGATTTGAAAGTGTCAGAAATGCGTCGAGTTTTCCTCTGTTTGCGCTAATCTAGGATTGCAACAACCTGAATTTGTATATGTCATTTGCCTTAACAATTTTATGTTTAACAGAAAGTTGTCCTGTGTGTTCAAGGTATGGTATGTTTTCTATTGCCCTGATCGCTCTTTTTTGAAGTATTTTTAGCCTATTTAAATTTGTTGACGTAGTGTTTGCCCATACTAAAGCGCAGTAGTTCAAGTGGGCATGGAAAAGAGCCTGATATAAGAGTCGGTTTACAGTAACGGGCAAAAGACGTCGACAACGATTTAAAGTGCCAACCACGCGTCTCAACATTAAACTAATATGGTGTGTATGCTCATTCGAGGATATATGTTCATTAAAACTATTCCAAGCATCCTAATTGATTTGGTCACTACAATTTTGTAGGGGCCTAGGCTAACATAATTTGGTACATGCAGGGATATGCCGGAAGCTCGGAAAAGGACACATTTTGTTTTTGAATCACTTAACATTAAATTGTTCTTGCTAGACCAATCACGAAGCTTATAACAGGTGTTGGCCGCTAAAGCTTCGAGAGTACTAAAATCTTTTCCAGTAAAAAAATAATGTGCAGCCATCAGCTTATATTATGAATTTACAGTTTTCACCAATTCTGACTACATCATTTATGTAGTATAAAAACAATACAGGCCCCAGAATACTACCTTATGGTACCCCGTTTTTAATTGGTTGTGTGCGCAATTTGAAGCCATTTATTTCAACATACTGAGACCGCGCACTCAGATATGACTGCATAAGTTTGAGTGGTATTCCCCTAAATCCATAGCCTTATAATTTATTTAGTAACAGTTCATGAGATACGCGATCAAAGCCTTTACCAATGTCCAAACACAATGCAAGTCTCAAAAGTCTCTTTTCGATATTGCAAAGTATGATTTTTTTTTGTGCTAATAAGCCACTTTCTGTTCAAAGTTTCTTTCTGAAACTATATTGGCATTCGGTTATTAGATTGCGCTTTCTCGAGAAACTGTCAATTCTACCGTTTATTATTTTTTCAAGGCATTTCGAGAAAACTCGTAGTATAGATATTGGGTGATAACTGCTTAAGTTGTTTTTATCTCCGGACTTATACATAGCAGTAACTTTCGTTTGCTGCATGTTGGTTGGGAAAATACCTGTTGATAACACTAAGTTGTACATATGTGCGAGAACTTGAGCTATGAGGTCTAATACATACCTTATTGGTTGCATTGGTATGCCGTCAGCGTCACAGCTCCGACCATTTTTTGTTCTACCGAATAGCGTAATTACTTCAGGTGTAAAAGTACGATCAAGCTCGGAAGGCACTGTTGCTGTAACAGATGCTGGAAAACTGGCAGGGTTCCACAGGCATGGCAGTCAAGTCGCCTGATTCCACTTCTCAAGGCCAGCAAGTCACCTTTGGACATGCTCATACCACCCGATCACCCTCGTGAGCTGTGTAAGGAAAGCTATAGAAAGAATGATTCTAATGCGTCTGGAAAGATACTGACAATTCTACGAAATATATTCAGATGCCATGTCCAAGTTCAGATGAGGTCGCTTATCAATCGACAATATGCTTGACTTGGTGACATATGCAGAACACCAGAAGGCCTGTAAACGATTATCTGCTGCTCCGTTTCCTGACGTTAAATGGGCTTACGACAATGTCACCCTCGAAGCCATCCTCGGTGTATCAGAAGTAGTAGGCCTTGGTGGCAAGATCTATATGTAAGCTCACTCCTACTTACAGAATAAATCGTTTGACGGGCAGAAAAGGAATGGCCCGACACCCGAGTATTACTATAGCCGAGTAGTCTCGCAAGGTGGTGTGCTAAGTCCAACGTTGTACAACCTAACACTCATTGGACTAGTTGACAAACAGCCAAGCAGCGTACGACTTTCCAATTAAGCCGATGACATCTGTGTATGGCCGTCAAGTGTGACTCGATTGCAACTTTGTGGAAGGCAGCATTAGTGACATCGTACTATCGACGTAAACAAGGGCTCGAGATCGCAAGTGGTAAGTGTGCAGTCGTGGCGTTCACAAGAAAGACAATGCCCGCTTATGGCATATCAATTAACGGGCAATTAACGGGTGTTTTCCCAGCTGAAGTCACAGCTTCTCATTAGCGACCGATAGCTGTCGTGGACCACGCGCAAACTTCGTGAAAAAGCGGCTGACTGCTTCTTGGCACTTGTTCAGGTTCCTTGTCGAAAAAATTTGGGGAGTGTCCACCGAGCTCATGTTACAGATGTACAAAGTATTATTTATTAGATTCATGCGGTGCGACCCACCTGAAATATCTAACACGCGCATAACTATAACCTGCGCGCACTCCAAAACACTCAAACCCAAGCTCTTATGATATATATACCTTTGTTTACGCCACTGTGAATCAACGACTGAAACCATTACACTTGCGCAGGACTACCCTAGCATGGCGCACAGGATCAATGAAACGATGCGTACTTACCTCAGGTAATATGCTAAGAGCCTTCTTACCGCTCATACCGCTTGGCCAGCCTCGCTACTGAAAGACCCGTGTGACATTTAGTGCAATTGCCGGTGCGCATCATGCATCATTCACGTTTGGTTATACGATGGTATTGATTTAGCGCAGCTCAGTTTGAGCAAGAAGATGCTATACGGTCAAAAGGGGGTCTTGACCGTTTAGAGTATTTTCTTCATGTTCAAACGAAGCTGCGCTAAAGTGATAATATTTTATCAAGCACCAACTCCCCCATACAGCACTACTTGCCAGGTTACACACCTGCGGAGAAGCCAGTGTATCCTCCGTGATGCCTGACTCTTCCACAAGTGCGTCTCACGATTCCAGGAATGCATAAAAAATTAAATTTGCATTTGCCAGCACTAAAACAATTGAGCCTGCTCTTCTTGCACGAAATTTGAAGTAACCATGTACCCATATACACCGATGGTTCAAGCACAGCGTGTAGTTTTGGTGGTGCTTCGCTTTTTCAGCTTGAATATAGCGGACATGAAAAAGGAGTCTGCTGTGGTGGAGAGGAGGAGGTAAAACTTTATTAGACCAAAGGATTTGGGCACTTACGTCCCAGGGTCCCCGCACGACCCCACTGCGCTATGCGTTCATGAGTTCATGCAGTTCCATGACGTGGGCGGCCCGGTCAGTGGCGATTTTCTGCTTGGCCGGCTCCGTCGAGTGTGTCAAAAACGGGACAGACAATACCTGCAAGAGCAAGATGCTCAAGTGTAAATTCGATGAGTAAGTACGGAAGAAGGTAGAAGAGGAAACAATAGACGAAAAGCTGAACAGAACGCGAAAACTAGCGTCTAATGTTTCAGCCTTCGCCGCCAAGGACCTTTGCAAACAGTTGTATGTAAATATGACATTCTTCCCATGAGAGATTGATCAAATAAACTAGCGAGAAAAGAATTAGCGAGAAAGCTTAGACATGCACATAACGCGACATGACAAACAAGCTTATTTTGGTTTGGAGAGGTGAAGCAGTGGGCCAAGTAAGTAGGTCCCCACCCAGGCGTTGGCTAGTCCAACGTCGGATCACAGAGGCCATGCCTCCCAGAACGTTTACGGCCCCTCTAAACAGCCTGAAACTTAAAGCGAGAAATGCATTTAGTTAACAGGCACGCAAGACAGCAAGTACGAAATTAGGTACATTTTGACAAGGAAGACTGAAAAGGGGGGGGGGGGGGGGCTGAAAAGAGGGATTTGACTAATGAGAAGGAAGGGCATCACATTTACTGGTTTTCAACGCATGGAGCCGTTAACCTGGCTGGGTTTATTCTTAATGAGGGGGACTCACTCTCTGGCGCGAGATTTCGCGCACCACGCTTGTTCAGAGGCCCCAACTGTTCTCCTGGATTGTACCCCTACAGACCCGCAATCCACGTTCCACGAAATTATCTCGCATTAGAGATTAGGCAGGACGATCTTCTCTCCGTATACTACCAAGTTGAATAGGGGTCACTCGGTCACGTTCAGGTTATTGCAGACGCCAGCGTATCCCAACCCGAGAGCACTTAATCGGATTTATCCTGACTTTCCGCTGTCCTGCTCTAAATCCGGCCACGTTGCCTGCTCTCTAGATCATCTTCTCTGGCTGTACCCATTCAATGTAGGCTTCAGGCCGCACAATCAGGTAAAGTGGGATGAAGCTATTCGCAGTTCTGACATCACTGCAGGCTGTCCAGAGGGACCGGGCCATCGCCGAGAGCCACCAACTTGATGGATGGAGTGCTAGGGCTCCCTTCATCCTTTTTGTCAGGACTATGAAATAATATTCGCGTAATTTTATGTCATGAGTGGTCACAATCACTATAAGAAAGAAATTTCACAACGCCTAAACACAATATGGCCGACCGATGGGCGCTCTGGTAGGGCATGATTCCCGCAAATGTACAAAACGCGCGCGCGCGCGCGCGCGCGTGTTTGTGTGTGTGTGTGTGTGTGTTTGTGTGTGTGTGTGTGTGTGTGTGTCACAATACTTAGTAATAACTGGGATTTCACTTCTTAAAACCACGATATGAATATTAGAAACGCTGTAGGGGTGGGTGGCGGAAATTTCGACCATTTCGTGTTTAACGACCACTGACATCAGAAGTACACCTAAGAGTAATCACATCGTCCTCCCGCATTTTGCCTCCGTAGAAAAGCGGCTGCCGCTGCCTGGATAATTGGGACATTTAGAACAGCGCACCGCGGGCCCTTGCGGTGCGGTCGCTGCCACTCCGCATGCGTCGTAGCGCGAGTCGGCGTTCGCGTTTGTGGACCGCACACAAAAAAAAAATCCGAAATAGCGTGTGGCGAAACCAGCGCTTGCGGCCCGCATGTGGGCCGCAAGCGCTGGTTTCGAGACGGTGTCACTGCAATCGTGCGTTGTGGTTCGCAGCAGCGCAAACGCTATTCTAAAACTCGTATGGCGCCCGCTACGCACGCAACGTCCGCAGCGCTTGCAAACGGTATTCTAAAGCTCCCTAATACCTGGCGACTATCGGTCTAGCGGTCGAACAGCATAACCACTAGACTACCGTGGTACGTGAACACAGTTTCAGTAGCTGCTCGGTGTAATGATTCAATATGTGAAAATCAAGGCAGGTTGTTGATCATCATCATCATCAGCCTGACTACGTCCACTGCAGGACAAAGGCCTCTCCCATGTTCCGCCAGTTAACCCGGTCCTGTGCTTGCTGCTTCCAATTTATACCCGCAAACTTCTTAATTTCATCTGCCCACCTGACCTTCTGTCTCCACCTAACCCGCTTTCCTTCTCTGGGAATCCAGTCAGTTACCCTTAATGACCAGTGGCTATCCTGTCTACGCGCTACATGCCCGGCCCATGTCCATTTCCTCTTCCAGATTTCAGCTATGATATCCTTAACCCCAGTTTGTTCCCTAATCCACTCTGCTCTCTTCTTGTCTTTTAAGGTTGCACCTACCATTTTTCTTTCCATTGCTCGCTGCGTCGTCCTCAACTTAAGCTGAACCCTCTTTGTAAGTCTCCAGGTCTCCAGGTTGTTGATGGTAATGGATAAATTCATTTGCTTGGTGGCATGTCCTTGAAATAAGTTGTAACGAATGGCGCCGCTGTCGCGTACTATTACTTTCCGGTTCATTTAGAGGAAATATATTCGAACCGTGAGTCAGATTTTTCATAAAACTCGGGTGATTACTTTTTAGATGTGAAGCATCCTATGGTCGAGGTCAGTCCGGTGTTTGGCGTGACCACTCTTTCTGCGCATGCTCGTCCCATCTCCCTCACTCTCCTCTGCTACGCTTTCCCTCTTTCGCCTCTCAACACGGACGCAAGCACTCACCCGTGACCTCCAAGGTGTGCTGGTGGAAGAGTTCTCTTGTACGTTGTTGAACAATAAAAATTCGCAGCATGGCAGTTAACTAAAAGCAGACTGTCAGTACCTGAGTCCAGTCGGAGTGTCCGGTCTTCCATTACCCATTAGCAGCGATTGGCAGGTTCCAGTAGGAAACTTCGGTCCATCACTGGGTATTTTGCGCCTCACCAGGTTTCTCTCCTGCGCAACCCCGCGATGAGCCCCAGCGTCAACGCCGCCACCTGTGTAAACGTTAGCGCCCGCTGCTTCACATCTACAAGTGGTTCCTTTTAGCGGGAGATGGTATGTATTTTTTTCTCCTGTGCCACGAGTCTTTGTGCCACTTTTTTCATAAGAGTTTTATTTTGTTTACATTTGTCGCGGAAACCTGCCATTGGCGATTATTCGTGGGCTGGGTGTGGCGAATCAGTTAACAGATTACCAATCATATCTTATTTGCGGACCGCATTTATCGGTTAAAATAGTTAAACGATGGCTATATCAATGTCGCATGTTCGCGTTACTACGTTGCTCCCCCTCCCACCCCCCCTTTTTTAGAGTGGAGCTCCTTAATCCGACCATTAGTCAGAGAAAACACAAAAATATCAGATTCATGAAGCGAAACAGGCTCGCTTCGTCCTCTCCTTCCTCTTCATCATCTTATAGGCAGGCGTTCTATTCTATGCCGGGCCCCCTCATCGCTCCCCTACCCGCCTCCATAGGTAGACACATGCCATTGTGTAAGTGACACGCGTCAATGGTGGTACATGAATTATGCCTACGAAGACTGAGAGTATATTTATCACAACCTACGCCAACGTTCTGCAGTGGTAAAGAACGAGCAGACGCCTCTACCCACCGCCTCACCAAAACCTAGAACGTAGAGAAGCAGCCACACTATGGCAGTTGCAAGTAGAAGCCATATGGACCCCCGTCTGGGCAAAGCACGTTTGCGCGGAGGTTTACACCACTGATGTATGCCAACACTGCAAAAAGGCGCGAGCCACCCAGAGACACCTCCTCTGGGACTGTGCACCACCACCGGGTAACCAAGGAGTAACGCCCACTGCCATAGGCAGCAAAATCATCAGCCAAAAGCCAGGCAACCAAAGAGACGTGGTCCAGCACATGCTTAGCATCCTGGAACGCCAGCAGCCGAAAGTGGTGCCCCCACGGGTTGGACGTGAGTAGGTTGCTGCTCCGGGACGTCCGAGCACGCTAGTGTCTCGCTTTCGTCCCCCTACCCCCTCCCTCTTTATGCCGGATCGTCAATAAAGTTGTTTCACTCAATCACTCACTACCTTAAAACAGCACAAATGAATGTTACAAACTCAATCGAAGCTTCCCACAGGGCCGCCACTGTAGGGCGTTTGTTACGGTGCTCGGCCGCTTACTTGAAGGTGGCAGGTTTGATCTCACCGCGGCAGTAGTATTCTCGATAGAAGGGGAAAAGCTGGATGCCTCACTTTTATTTAGGTGCATGTTAAAAAAAGAAAGCCCAGGTGTTTACAGTTATCCGGATTACGCCATAACATATACAATGCCTCATAATTCTATCGATGTTTTGGCACATAAAGTGCCAGCATTAAACCCCCAACGACGTTCTACAGCGTTGATATACGGCCCACGTAATCTACATTTTTTTGTTCCGGTAGGGCACAACGTTGCGGCGGGCTTATTGTAAGTGGACGATGAAATCGTTCACAGGGCGGCAGCATGTAAGGCGCATGAAAGCGAGTGCTGAAGACGTAGCGTTCTCGGTTTAATCAAAACGATGTCATTAGGGAATTTTCAAATAGCGTGCGGCTAAGCTCGCGGGCGTTTATGCGGAGCGTTAGCGTTCGTCACTCAGTGGACCGTGCGACGTATACGCGCAGTGCAAAATCAAAGGTTTGTGCGTATGTAATTCGAAAATTTCCTATCTATTCACTTCACTGCACTTCATTTCCTTTGTGCTTTCACGTGTGAGGTATACGCGATTTGCAGTTGCTAAACAGACGAGACCGCATGTCTGTGCTTTGTGCGTTATACACTGACCGCTTGTTCGTGACGCTTTGGCCTCACGGTTGTTCCGCAGAGCTCGTTGCCGTTGTTCGTGCACAATAAAAATCTGTCCGACTCTCCGGCGAGGCACTCACGATCGCTTTAAAACTTAATGAAACGCTTTTAGTTCCCATTGTCAGTGGTCGCCCAGTGAACTTGAGCCGAAAGCCAGTGCCTTTATCTGGGCACTGAAACATCAAGGCATTGTTGCGAGAACAGTCAAAATTTTCTATGAACGGCCAAGCTTTGCACTGCGTTGCTCAAGGCTTTAAAAAAGCGATGCTGGACTATTATGAAGTGCGATTTGGTTGCTTCTGGGGCTAGGCACTGGCCAAGTGGTGGTAGGTTACTTCAGCGTCTTCTGTAAGCGCAGAAAGGTTCGAGGTAAAGCACAGACAGCCACAGAGATGACACTATTATACCAGCTCCAGAAACAAAAACTCACTCTGAAAGCGAGCGTTCGCACCTCTCATAGATATACGAGTGCGTCGTCGTTGGGGAATTGCTTCTATAGCTTCCATGTCTTCGCGAGGCAGCCGCTGCCTTTCCTGTTTTATAGTAATCTCTTGTTGTGCGTACTCGTGGTTTTCGACTCCCAGCCGTCGCTTCGCAGCCATTCCTTGGGCTACTTATTGTCTTATTCATTGTTAGTAGACCAGTGGTGAGCCACGAGATTTGCCCAATTTCTGTGGAGCGTATTCATTGATAATGATGGTACTTCTCTGGTTGCCATGGACGTTCTATGTAAGTACACTACAACTAGCCATATTTGGAGATTTTAAAGAAATAAATTCCAAGTTTGCATGCCGCTTTGAGACCTTGAGAAACCTGTAACAGGTCCTGGAAAGTCCTTTAATATCCTTGAATTTCCCTAAATTTTTGCTTTTGAAACCTGTGGGAACCCTGGCAATAAACTTTTGTGTATTGTGAGGCTGCTATTGTTGCTACTCTTGCGTTCAAATGAGTCTCTTCTACGCGAAGAAAAGCTCCCGCTTTTTTAAGCGGAGCATACTATTTTCTAAATTCAATTACCCACCGTTGCCACTTGCTCAGACGGACGGAAGCATGGACGGGCTGATGGATGCTTCGCCCAACTCATCATCATCCACTGTGTGAATACGCTGTGATGTTTTATTTATTTATTTTATTTGCGTCTTTTTTAATTTTTTTGGTCACGCAAAGAACGTCCGTCCGTTTGTCTGTCAACTACACGAAATTGTCCGTCCATCCGTCTGTCAGTCCGTCTGTTCTTCAAGTGAACAAAGTCGTCAACTATACGAGAACCACCATTGCCAACTAGTGATATTATTTCCAAGGGCATATACGCACAACTCCATCTGGTGAGCAATCTTCGAAACGAACTAGAAGTGGCTGCATACTACTACTACTACTACTACTACTACTACTACTACTACTACTACTACTACTACAACTACTACCACTACTACCACTACTACAACCACTACCACCACTACTACTACTACTACTACTACTCTACTACTACTACTACTACTACTACTACTACTACTGCTACTGCTACTACTACTACTACTACTACTACTACTACTACTACTGCTACTACTACTACTACTACTACACCCTAAGGAGCTTCGCCTTTAGAAACATTATTTTCAAAGTTCTGTGGCCTGGACGGTGCCGATCCCACGCCTAGTTCCTGAAATGCGAGCGTGAAAGCCTTTTTTTTTTGGACTCTTAGGTGCGCACTGCGTTGTAAATGCCTATACGCAGCAGTTTTTAACCAAGGCAGGATTGCAGTTACCCAGCCGTTTCGTGCGGCGACGCACTAGTTGCACACTCAGCTACAGGATTATCTTACCAGCGGTAACTCGTGCACACCTTCAAGTTAAACCCATGCCCCAAAATATGGTTGCAGGAGTACAAGTATAAAAGAAAGACCCAAAGGGCAGCAAAAATCGCAAGAATCTTTCAGGATCGCCGAAGCGTACTGCTTGTCAACGCTGCTCGACAGGCGGGAGACCGTTACACCATATGCGCGGTGACCGGCCATGGGCAACCTATCACTGCAGTCACCCTGAAAACCGCACCTGCCTTGGAGGCAGAAGAAGCCGCCATCACGCTGGACAGAGTTGGTCTGGCTCCTTCCCCTCTTTGCTCAATCTGTAACAAGGATGAAACAATGGAGCATTATTTTTTATCGTGTACTCGCTTCAAGTCACTGAGGAAAAACATTCTTAAAGCCCTTTTTGTTCGAATTAGATTGGATTTCATTATTTCGAATATCCTCTCCTTGGGAGCCTCCCCATTAGGTCATTGTACCGGGATATCTGTTCTTCTGTACGAAGATTCTTAATCGAATCAAGGCGGTTTCGGTTGCAAATATCTAAACTAGTAAAATGTGATTGCTTCTTACCATTTTAAATGCATTAAATTTAAAAGTAATGTGTAATCCACCATCTAAACAATCGTTTTTTGGCCGATCCCCCAAAGTGGATGTGAACCATTCGTTTAGGCCATCATCATCATCAACAACAACAACATCTCTATTAGGGTAAGTAATTACATTTTGTCTGATTCTAAAACGGTGCTCACGAACTTCATTTTGGGCTGTGTTAAACCTATTGCGTCCAACATGATCAAAAATAACCAACGACGCCATCATAAGATACAACTTGAATGGGTGCCCGCTCACGCGGGGAATCCGGGGAATGGTTCGGCTCACCGTGTAGCTCGAGGTTTAAACAACCGGGAGGTGAAACCTTCAGCCCTTGACTTCCCGCAAGAGGGGATCAGTACATATAACGAAATTACCGCTTATTACAGAGAGAACCACAAAACAAACGTGGCCCCACATACTGACCTAACAAGGAAACAGGCTACGATCTGGAGGCAAACCCAAACAAATTCATTTCTGAGCCCCCATCGGCTGTCTAAAATTTACCCAGAAGACGTTCGACCACACCGCAAACATTGCGGCTGCTGGAGGGCTACCCAAAATCAAATTCTTCGGTAATGTGAGGGGAAACCTCCGCCAAACACATTACTGCCAGCTTCCTCCCTAGGGGAATGGGAAACACTCCTGTGGTCGACTGATTACCGTGTTTAAGCAGAAGCAGTTACATGGCCGGAAACAATCGTGGCAAGCTACTGGCCACCCCTCTTCACTCCCTTTGCACGCTGAATTCAACGACTTCGTTGTGCCTTTCAATAAAAATTCGAGGCCGAGATAGCCTGCGAGATCGATTCTCGTGTACATGTGTATATCTGCAAATTATACAGCGAACATAACTTGGAAGATATTTTCGGATCTAAGTGTCTTCAAGTCGAAGCCTGTCCGTTCGCGAAGCTGGCGTGCACCTTAGCCATGATGATGATGATGCGGATGACGATTAAGATAATGATGATCGCAGAGAACGACTGGCTTGGGCAATTTGTGACGTCTCGATATGTTCTACGATGCATTTCGTCTTAATGAAAACAACCAGGAACGCGCACTGACTTTGTCTTCAGAAAGTTCAGGCTAGATGAGATACCACAAAGCAGTACTAATGAAGGCAATACGAAATTCACAACTCAACGCTACATACCATTTATGACAAATAAGCATTGTGTATACCTGTACACCACTTTGTCACTCATTTACATGCGTGAGTGGTCAATATAATTGGTGGTTCACAATGATCCCACTGCTTCGCCCACTCATCATCATTAAATTCGTACATATGACGTAATTTTAGTGACATTTTTTTAAAGATTGCGTGCACAGTCGAGCACTTCCCCCTCACTTCTTCCTCAATTCCCTCAGGGCACCACGCGGCAGGACTCTGCACTGCAAAGGTGTGCTCTGTTTGTGGAATCACACGATAATCTCAGTATGTTGTTATACATTATCTACTATTTGTGTTTATCTTTAAATCTTTATCAATAGGAATTGTTGAGGTTCTCATCGAAATGTTAAGGCACGAATTCTTGACCGAAATGCCATAGTGGGCAAGTGCCATACTGCTAAGAAAACAGGGCGACCCGCTCGAGCTGTTTTTCGAGCTCGAACAATCGTGAACGTGCAAGAAGAAGAAGATTCTCGATCGCGTATGGTCGCGCATTTTTCCAGCTCTCTTGCTCCTACGTCCGTGGTACGCTTGGCAGTCATGCACTACCTGCCAAACCTGAGGAAGATCCTCACCACAAAGAAGAAGGAAAAGCCGGCGGTGAGTACGGAGCCCTGCTCTCCACTCCCGTATTAACCTCTTGAGCGACATGGCGTAACCCCGAAGCCCTGGCCAAGTTTTCCTTGCTATAGGAGCACTTTTGTCGCACTTTTGATTTTGAATATCAATATGTTAGCCCACCACTCAAGGCAGGCGCTCTTGATGCCTCCAGTTGATGGTAAAAGCGTTCTACCATGCCGTTCGAACGGGTGTAGTAAGCTGTAGTTCGTATGTGTGGTACGCCTAGAAGGTGGGAGAGAGCCCGAAAGACGTACGATTCGAATTGTCTTCCGTTATTATGTGTGGCACGCCATAATCCAGGTATGCACGAGAGAGTGCGCTACAATGCCAAAACACTAAGGCTATAATTGATCGTCTGTGGCAGTGCTATCATTGATGGTATTAGCTGATACCTGGCTTTTTTTTTTACAAAAAGCTCGCCTTCATCGCATGAAAGGAGTCTGAGAACCATGACAGCAGTTGTCGTCCTCAAGGATCAGAAGCTTTCGTAGTTTTTTACGCGCCACTCCTTTCTTGGCCGTGTTGCGCTAACGTCAACTGTGTACCGCGAAAAGCTATGTCAATAGTCAGACTCATTTTTTACGGCCCCAGGAAACAATAATAAAAATTATCTATAACCAAAAACACAGTGTTGTTTGTGCTATAATGTACGGAATAAGCAACAGCACCTGGACAGGGCTCGATGCAAGGACATGCGGTCACATTTTGATGGAAGTGAAATTGTACAAGCCCGTGTGTAGTATGATGTCTGTGCACGTCAAAGAACAACTTAAGGCCAAAATTTCCGGAGCCCTCCACTACAACGTCACTCATAATCATAGAATTGTAGAACTTAAAACCCCAGATATTCTTGTACTAGATAAATGGTACGAAACGAGCTTCTTGGGGCTCTCACATGCTAACACTGGCACGTTGGAAGGAGAAATTTCGTCTTCGAAATTAAAGCTGTGAAAAGTGGAGTTCATGAGCGAAAGCTGCTAACCTAAGGGATGAACAGCCTTTTGTAATTGCAAATACGCACGCTAAGAAACGCGGCAGGTTAACGCAGAAATTGCAGACGAGCAGCATTAGATGTTTAACCTGAGTACGTCTTACCGTTCACGTTAAAAAAGTGTCACCGATTTCTGAGCTTCAACCCTTGCACTTTTTACTCAATTACCCAAAACAGGCAAGCTACGATACTGCGATAGGTAGCCGTTCATGTTCTTGGAGGCTAGATTAGGTCTCTGCTAACAATAATTGTTCTAACACAGCAGCAATATATATTGACTTGGCGATTAAAATTACTATAGGTGTACGAGTTCAAGATGAATTTTACAGCACCTCGACATATGAAAAAAATGGGACAGAGTATAGAAAAGGGCACTGTTTTCTATTCTGTCCCATTTTTTCTTATGTTCTTGCACTCTAAAATTTGCCATCATAAACCCAAGCCAACTATAGCCCAAGCTTCTACACCTGTATGGTACGACAGTCTCTCATCCGATGCCTTTATCTCGTCGTATTCACTTCCACCGACGCAGCGGGTGAAGCTGCATCAACCCCTGGATTTCCACGCACACACGGGCAGGTCATCTGGCACTGCAGTTGTCGCTGAGCAACCGAACCCTCACGCGCACCCCGGCAACCAGCTCAGACCCCAGCCACCCCAGCTGATACGCCAACGCACAAGCGCCGGGGTTGCCACGGACCATGGTCAGCGCAGTTGGGTGCAAGGCATCCCCTGGCGTCGTACGATGTGCGTGGCGCTCGCTGCGGCTCTGATTCTCAGCACCTGTGCGCTCTCGCTTTTCCTGGCCTGGCACGGAGAGGTCATGAATCCCGTTTGCGACGAGACCTGCATGAAATACACCACGGTACGCAGTCTGTCGGCCCACTTGAGGGCGTATTTGGGCCGGTTTCACTTCATCAGGGTGTGTAAAGGTGTTACAGAAGGGGGTGGGTCATGCAAAAACAGAAAAGAAGTCAGTCTCGGCCCAAGGCCCAAGCAACGAGTGTGATAGCAACACATCGGGCTGTAATACGTAGTAAGTCTTGAAGATTTAGGAAATAACCTCAGCATCAAAATCATGAACCAAGAGCCAGGCAACCAATGAGTCGTGGTCCAGCACGTGCTTGGCATCCTGGAACGCCTGTGACCTAAAGCGGTGCCCCCACGAGTTTGATGCGAGTAGGTTGCTGCTTCGGGACGTCCGAACACGCTAGATCTAGTATTGCTTTAATTATCCTACCTCTTCCCCCTCTATGCCGGATCATCAATAAAGTTGTTTCACTCACTTATTCAGGAACCACACGAAATGTAGCGAACATAGTAGATTGTTCCCGAGTTCACAGTAATGCAGTAACGACAGTAATGGATACGAGTTGTGAATAGTTGACTGATCACGTCTGACAGGAGGCGAAGTCCAAGTTTGGTCCCAAGAAACGTGACAAGCCACTGGTTTTCACGTCAAAGTTCACTAGCGTTGAAGTCTCCATTGAATGTCACCGGCGCATCCTGTAGGTACGCCGCATGGAAGTTGTGCAGCAAAAAGTTCATGACGTTAGTCCGCAAGGTTTCCGGTGAGGTGCGACGACTGTTGCTACGACGAAGCCATGTGATGTTTTAACGGCGCCACAGTCACCACAACACATACGGGTCAGTGGGTCGTGTTTGTCCATTTAATGTGCGTATATCGATGGGAACCGAATTCACAGGCTCGACGGGACCAGCAACTTCCTGAATGGTCCTGGACTTGACGCGAGCGATTTTTCCTGCTGCTTCAGAGTGAAAGTGGAGCCAGGCGCATTTTGGAATGCCCCTGTCATCCAGCAGTATGTGCTTCAGTGAACCCACCCCTCCATTGATCGAGCCATCGGACACGTCAATGTCTAGAGAAAGCATTTATGGCTTGTCCAAACAAAGTACATGCTTTCTTTAAGAAGGTTTCTTTTTAACTCCACGGACAGTTAGCCAGTGGGTAATGGTGTATATGCATAGCTCGAAGTTAGTGATATGGAGGGTGCGCGGTCGAGCCGTTAAATCTGTAGAGCCCCCTGCTCACCGAAAACTACATTTGCCGTGGCATACAGGGCACACTCAGGACCACATCTGCCTGCCCGGCACCCACTTCCGGTCAAAGAAGTGCCCCCCTCCCCCTCTCTAAGAAAAATTCTGCCTTCGCCCATGCTCACGCGACCCTTGTTTTTGGTGTTGCGCCCAATTTTCTTTATTATCCGTCACTGTGGTCAAACACTTAGGGCGTTCTACTGTTGACTCGGAGGTTGCAGGATCGAATCCCGGCTGCGGGAGCCTCATTTCGATGAAAACGAAGCGCTAAAGGGCAGTGTACTTAGGTACAGCTGCACGTTAAACAGCGCCAACTGGTCACAATCTCGCGAACTTTCCACTACGTCATCCCTGTTTATCATATCGTGCCAATCATTCATGGTTTGTTCGGGACCAAGTTTAGTGCGATGTTTCACAACCCAGATAGCAGCGCTTTCCATTTGTAACCACTGGCGTTGATCGCTGATGTGTGCATTGTTGAGCGCTGTCAAAGATGTTTGAGCAGACGTGTCTCCTTCGTTCGGTAATTATCTGAGCTTTTAATTATCTCGTTAAAAACCAATGTATTTCACAGTGACCTCCTCAGGTTTTTCATCACGTGCCCTTCAGTACACGCATAGTTGACCACGTGTGCCTGCATATCGTTACGGGATCGTGGCGTTGACGAAGACAGCAGTGACGAAACGCTTTATTTGGCTGTGCTTGGGGCCCGTAAACAGAAGGGTAAACTACAGCAAGCAATCCACACTGTGCACTGAAATTGGCGATCAGAGCATCGGCCGTCGATCAAACTTATCATCGCTGAGACGCGCCTTCTTTTTTACATGGCGCATTAGACTTTCCAGCCTTATTGCTGGTGGTCGCGAAAGTGCTGGAATAGGCTGGATTGTTCGCGTTTTGCGCTCAACAAACTGGTCTACTACAATCGCGAAGCATTTGGAACTTGGTCTGCGCTGAGCATTGCTTAAATTTTTGTGGGTGTGTGCGAAATTGAAACAAGAAACGCGCGTGCACTGCGGCGATATCAATCAGTCGAGTCAAGAACATTCCACCCGCACGCATCGCTTAGGACTGACATTCTGTTCGCGTGCAGCTGCTTGGCGAATCCATGGACTGGTCGGTGGGTCCGTGTCAAGACTTTTACCGCTTCGTGTGCGGCGGGGCAGCGAGCAACCAGACGTCGGTGCGCAATCGTATCAACGAGCGCTTTCTCGCTACCGTCATCGAAACCGCCAGGTATGGGTCTTTCTACAGCAAGGCTGTCTACCCCGTGGTGTCGCTGAATCTAGTATCACTGCGGTGCGCACATGAAGGCTTCCCATAGTTTGGCACGTGCTCGCGTAGTTCGCGAACTTTTGCGGTTTACCGTTCATAAATTTTTCGGCAGGAACGAGGAGATCCCGGCCGAAAGCCAGACTGTAGCGCAGAAGGCGGCGCGTCTCTTCAAGACCTGCGACGACGTCTTGACCCAAGACACAGACTACGTGCCTCGCATCCGCGGCCACTTGCGCGAGGTCAACCTGCACTGGCCGCAACACCCGGCCAATCGCGACGCCGCCTCGGTGGACGTCGTGAGCACCATGCTTGAGCTGAACGACAAGTGGGGCTGGCCGTGCTTCTTCGAGTTCGAAGCCGAGAAAGTTGGCGATTATTCGTTTGAGGTACGTGGAGGCCGTTACCAACGAGAAAGAGTGGGACGGAATGACTTTATTACAAAACGCGCCACATAGCCGCAGTGAAAGCTGGAGAAGCAGCACTTCCACAGGCTTTTTGACCTATGATGGCGGCTTCACAGCCCAGATTCACAGTGACTTCACAGCCCAAGATGGCGGCACCCATGTGCCGCCATCTGTGAAGTCGATGTTTTCTAGTTTGGTGTATTGCGGCGTGAATAAATGAGGCCACGAAACACCGTATGCACCGACCAAGCTGCTTTCATGTGTATGCGTCTACCGTAACACTGTTCAATTATTTGTTGAGGACGCGAAACACAAAGGTGAACAGCAAAGCATGGCCACACTAAAACACCTTGGTAGAATAATCTATAGAGCCCGTCGTAACTATGGTTGTGGAGTTATGGCTGTGCCCTTCGTAATGAGCTGGGAGCATTGGACGATCCACTCATTGAGCATTTGGCATTGTGTGAGGCCTGCTTGTTGTTTTACTCTTTTCCCACGATAAATTACACGTGTTAGCGTGATTCCTTGGCCGATGTGACACCTGTATAGAATATTTTTGTGAAAGATATTCAAACACTGACGTAGCTTTGTGATATAACACTCGACTGGCACAAATAGGTTTATGGTGCAACTTCCATGCGATCGTAAAAGTTCCATGGGAACAACATAGGCATCTAGACCGGTTGCTGTTGTCATCCTGCAGCAGCTTTCTCTGTGAAACAAACCAACTCCAGACCGCGTCTTCAGAAAGAAGCAAGACGTAGTTATCAGACAGGCTTTAGAAGTTTCGAATGTTTGAATAGTGTCTTCATGATGTATGGTGAAGACGTCCGTCAGCCATGCACTCCTCCAGGGTCACAGGTCTTAGATTGGTAGATATGTGCCCTATGTAACAGTAGAGCGCACCCATGTGTTTGGCCAGGGAGTCTTGCTGAAACAGAATGTCAACACTTCTTGGGTTAAAAACACTGTTGCCATGAATGCGAGAATAATGACATGATGGATACGTGGTCCTGCGTACTGTGTACCCCAACAATCAAATCGTCCACCTCCGTGCAATGTTACATTGGCTGCGATGCTCGGCTTCTGACTCTAAAGTCAAGGGTTACATCACAACTGCGAATACGATCGTATTTCGATAAAGATGGAATGCTAGAGACCCATCGAGTGTGTGCTGTCAGTGCACGCTCGATATCAGGTGGTTCAAAAGAATAGAGCCCTGTATACTGCGGCATGACGCGTAATCGTATCCTTGTCCCCGCTCGTTCAAACCATGACGTTGTAATTATAATTAGGAGCTGATTATCAATTTATTTAATTGAGACAGTTCTACAGTGGTAAAACACCTCAATCGTGCCATTCCCAATCGCGCGCGCGCATTTACGTGTGTGTGAATGTGCGCGTGCGTGTGATTCAGTGTGTGTTTCAGATGGCGCTCAAAGGAACCAAGGTTGCGCTAAGAGAATGAAATGTTCGGAGCTGTAGCACGCAATAAAAAACTTTAGGCACAACTCTTCCTCTCTCGTTGTTTGGTAAACAACAATCCGTTGTATGTCGACGCGATCAATAACCAACCATCTTGAAAGAACGTGAAAGTCTATACGGTGGTGCACCATCTTAAACAAGGCACCATGGTGTGGCCCTTGCGCAGCGCTGACTTCCCACGAATAATTTATTTCGCAAAGTAGCACAAGTAAACAGTGGCCGTGGTGGAGCTGTCAATGTTGTCACCTCCATGAATTTCACCAATCTACCGGGCTACTCGGCCTCTCCTGAATAACTTGACGGTGGCGTTTGCGTCGTGAGTTAATAAACAACTTGGTAGACCTCCTTGGGATGCGTCATCTGAATCGAGGCACAGTTGATCACTTTGGCCTGGGTTTCCACGACGGAAACCGCAGAAGGCTTGACTCCTCGGTACGCCGTTATCGCAGCGGCTAGGCCCCTATCGAAGTCAGCTGTGACAACTCTATGCAGCGGTTAGCGTGACATGACTTAGATCAAGAGAAGTGCAGGGGCCATGCATGTGTGGCAGAGACTAAAGAGCAACAACTTCTGCTGTGGTATCGTGGCTGTGCACAGCCACCATACGAAGAGCCAGGAGAATTAAGGCTCCTTGCTCGGACACCATGGTGTCCAGGCTGGCCGAGAGCCAAAAGCGTTCTCCTATTTTTCAACCTCCTGCTTCATCCATGCGGGAGGTTGAAATCCATGCGGGAGGTTGATCCATGCGTTTCGGCAAAACTGAACGAACGTGTCTTCCTTTGCGCTCCGGTGGCTCAGTCATCGGGACGAGGTGGATGTTATGTTGCGGCTGTGGAATGACCATGCGAGTTATGGTTCTTTCGCCCTATCTTTAAACACAAACAGCGCTAAAGCCAGAGTACTTCTACAAGAATAATATGTGTGACACCGTTGACGTTTGTAAGTGCATGAGTGATGCTATCTGTGTTCTTTTTAGGGAGATATGCCTTGATGCCTCCTCAAATGCGAAATTCAACCATCGGTGTCTCGCCTCCCGCAATGTCGCGAACAAGTGTTGCAAAAAATTGTTGAATAAATCACCACAAGTTTCACGTTACCATTGATGCCACGGCGGAATCAGAAGTAGCGAAATTTGTGACATTGTCATGCCGTCATTATGACGTACGCAACAAGACATCATGGGGGTCATTAGACTCATTACACAGCGTCGTGGCTTTCAAAAAGTTGACTAATCACGGAGCCAATGCAAAGCCAGGTGAACAATCTTGGAGGTCGTGCTCGGAGGCAGTTTTACGTTAAATGGAGAAGAAGAATAACCAAACGTTTTTGGAGGGGAAGGGGTAAAAAATGTATTCAGGAGCATGCATGGTGGTTGGGGACCCAAGTCGAGGGCTCCGCTGGCTTGCGCCGCTCGCCTAACGTGACTCACAAGTTCTAATTGCACCTCTGGGTCCGAGCTGGCAAGTTGTGCCTCCCACTGCTCCGATCTTCCTACAATGGTGTTGTCTAAAAAAAGAGTTCAGATTCTGTCGCTCTTGGTCTAAAGAGATGTGAAATAAAGTTGACGAACCGTCGCACCACGGGCAAGCGTTACGGTACAACGTAGGATATATGTTGCTGAGCCCCGATGCATTCAAAAGACTTCCGTCTGCACCTTGCGGTGATTTGTAGAGTCTTCCCCTTCAAAGTTTTCGAAGAGTGGCAGGTCCACTCGACATATCTTAAGTATCTGCTCCCTCTATATCATATCTAAAGGTACCATATACAGTAATTGCAGATACATCGACAAAGGAAAACAACTTTTAACCGCGAGTCGCCTAAAGGTCCTCTCACCAGGTAAAATAATGGATAATTAATTTGTCAGGCACTGGAAGTTGTTGCCCATTCAATAATGAGCATTGCTCTGGCTGCTAACAGCTTTAGTGGCAGTCTGGCAGAACTTTAGCTGACCGGGAGTTAGGTATATCCCACGCGGAGACTTCTAGGCCTTGCACGTGAAGGCTCAGTGCCTGCTGGAAGACCCTGCCTTCCAGCAGGCACAGGTCGTCCTCAGTTAATTTTATCGTGTGTATTTGCGCACTTCCACCTGTGGTAATTAGCTCGCGCACCTCGCCGCCAGGATGTCAAGGGACGACCATTCTTGTATTGGCAGCTGGTGTCACGTAGCACGTAATATATCTAATGCGATAGCGTTACAGAGCTCGTTTCACAGACATTCTGGTGTCGGTGTCAAGGGTGGTGAGCGAACTTAAAGGACCTGCTTAGTGCCTGCTGGAAGGCTCTAGGCTGGTCGTTGGGGCTGCGCAACGCAGCGGCCCACCGCTGCGGAAGGGTTCCGGAATTAGCACCTTCCGAGTTTTTGATACATTGCCAGAGCTTGTGGGTTAATGTGGCGACGTCAATACACCTGACCTTCCTTATATATGTAGCATGTGCATTCGGGTAGTCTGCTACACAGTGAGAGCTTAGGGTACGTGCACATGTGCAGTTTGCCTGCGTCCTGTCCAGCTTATCGCTGGGCGGACTGAAAGTTCAGCGGACCAGGTAGACTGCCACAAGAATTTTGCAAACTGTTTTATTAGATGCTCAGAAAGACAGTGTTTTGAAGCGCCGCGAAACCATGCGTGATGTGAAGTGGCACGCTTGAAGCCCTTCTGTTCGTCCCGTGTAGTCTTCGCAAGCCAATTCCCTCCCCTGCTCTTTTCGGCACTTGAGCGGGAGAACGGTATGGCTCATACGCATGGGCACGCCATGTTCAAACAAGGTATACTGTGCCCGAACCAGCCCGCCCCCCCAAGACGCGAGTGGTGCTGCGGCGTGAAGCTTATTGAGGCGGCGTTCCCAGCGCCGCGCATCATCTTTCGAGTTAAGCCGACTGTGTCTTCGCCGATCGCTTGGCTTTCAATCCCAACATGTAATGTGTGACACTTGTATAGACGTGAGACTAGCGGTATTATCAGCCAGGGCTGCATGCTTGAACATTTAGATAAACGTGGGAGGACAGATGAGCCTGATGAGTGCTGGAACGCGGTAGAAAACGTAGTTTCATTGCAAGAGGTTGCCTCTTCACGTTGCGCAAAGCGCCTGAATATGAACGCATGCGAAGCGGAGGCAGAATAGGCTCTCTGCGATTCGCAGTAAAGATTAAAAAAAAACGCACATGTTTCGTCTGTGTGCTTTAATATTGCTCTCAAGTTTTAGTCATTTATCCGAGCAACAAATTAAAAAAAAATGGCAGCATATCCACAGAGTGAATGATGGATAGTGTGGCGAAGCATCCGTTCGTCCATTCGTTCTTGCTTCCGTCGGTCCATGCGTTCGTATGTGTGACCGTCCGCGCGTCCATTCACCCGTCCGTGCGTGCGTCTGTTCATGCGTCCGCACGTCCATCTGTGCGTCCGTCCCTGCGTTCGTCCATGCATCCGCCCCTGCGTCCGTCCATGCGTTCATCCGTCGGTGCAGCCATCCGTGAGTTCGTCCATGCATTTGTCTGTGTGTCCGTTCCTCCACCTATTCGACACACCAAGTACTACAATTTCGCATCTTTTCATCATATATTCCTCATATAGAAGCACCGCTATCCAGCGGACATTCCAAGGACTGAACGAGAGGAGGTACACGCACACTTTCTTTCGGCTTGCGCTTGGTGTCTACTTCCCACCTTTAACCACCTCGAGTTCATTGGTATATACTAGTTCACTGTATTCATGGAACTGCGGCCCACCGTTCGCTCAACCTTTCTAAAACCAAAGAGGTTACGCCCAGCGAGTATAACGTAGCAACCTTTTCTTGTCAGATAGTGCTCAATGTACATGCCAATGGCTGCTAAGGGGGAATGAGAGACGGGAGAATTCGGTTTTTAGTTAACGTGCACGCTGCGAATTTTTTATTGTTCAACAACGCACAGAAGAAATCTCTCAGCGGCACCACCTTGGAGGTCAAAATGTAAGACTGGTTACACTCTACGACTACTACTACGACTACGAGGGACGAATAAGACTACGAGGGACTACTACGACTAAGAGGGACGAATACTACGAGGGACGAGGGACGAGGTGCCGCTATAAGGAGCTTCGCCAATAAAAAAAACTGCGCATGTGCCAAATAATCATTGAAGCGTTACGGGCTACGGTTGGCGACGTCAGAGCAGATACATCTACATAGAGGACGGACCTGCATCCCGTCCCTTACGTCTCCTCTTCACATGTGGGTGTGCGTCTGCAAGGAGGCCAAGCAGCGTTAAACTTAAAATTTGATCCATTTACGCAGGGGCGTAGGTTTTAAAAATTTTGCAGACGTGGTCATGAACGCCCTGTGTGTGCACTCCGCTCGTCAGATCAATATGGTGAAACCTGCCCTTCATGTGAATGCATAAGCGACTTCGTGAGCTTTCCTTCGTGAACCCGACAGTAGACGACAGGTCGCGACGAAGCTCTTCGAGCCGCCTCGGCATTGTTGGTACCGACCACCAGGGAGGCTAAGAGACTGGAACGCTCACTGAACACAGTGAAACGCTGAATTGTCGGTGCACTTTTTGGCACGTTTTTAAAGAAAGCTTCCTGGGTGCTTAACCAGCCGTGACCTCCTTGCTCGCAACTAAAAAAAGAAAATGATATGCACGTGCAAGTTCGGTTTCGCTGCGTCTACTCGCTAGGCTACGCATTGAAAGGCTCGCTTTTGCTGCGCCTACTCGCTTGGCTGTGTGTTTTGGCGCTACAATCAGATCTCGTAAACTGCATTTCCGGGTGCCTATACTAGTGCTTTGTATTTCGAGCTGTTCCTATTTCTCGTCCATCGTACCTCGTCGACCAAGCATCCACTTTCTCTCTAATTTTGCAGATCGTTGTGAAACCTACTCGAGGCCTCGACCTCTTCAAGACGACGGTTCTAAGGCTCGTGCCGGGGTCGCCGGCCCACCGACAGTACTTCGAGACGCTGTACACGCACTACGGTGCCGGCGTAACAGACGGCGTCACCTTCGAAGATATGCTTGGGTTCGAGGCCGAGGTCATGGAACCGCTTCTGCAGTTATACAGAGTGGCGCCCCGAGCGTACGTGTTCGAAAGAAGCCCCTACGACACATCCGGAACGTGGGAACGGTGGACCACTACCATTGCGAGGCACTATGACCTCACCGGAAGCGAAGAGGTGCGGGGACATGTTTACACTGAGAGGCGCGCTGCAACTTTAGGAGAAATATTGATGCTTACAACTAACCTGCAGTGAGCGCTTGTCCCAAAAATTCTATAGACGAACTCCCCGATGGGAACCCTGATAGACCTCTTGCAAAACGACGGCAAGACTGGACGGTGGCGTCCATGGTAAAGGAAGAAACGACCACGAAAAGCGTGCGTCTGCTGGGCTACGTTCTTTTCTATTCCGCTTTCGTTATGCAAGCGACGTTCCATGCGACTGTTTTCCCCACGACCGGGTGACAAATTGATATGTTTTGCCTTCTGCCTCTAAATGCAGACAGGCTAGTTGAGTTCTACCAAATCAAGTCGACGACAGAGCGTTTCTGCAACCGCAGCTACAACTTCAGCGTAGAATCGCGTGGGACGCCGCTGCCATAACACAGGCGGAATATAAAAGAACGGAGCCTGGTGGATGCACGCTTTTGTGGTAGTTTTTTCCTTTACCATGGACGCCGCCGCCCAGTGTTTGCTGTCGTTTTGACAAGGGTTCTATTGAATGCGAAGGAGCAGCGGTGTGCACGGCGTTCACCCGGCTGAAAAGGGCGTCGACATGGGTGCTAGAAGAACGGTTTGAAGCGATACTCGGTGTAGCGTTTAAGGCCAAACCTCACAAACGCGAAAATGCACGTGACAGCGACGAGCGATGCTATGAGCGACGAAACAGGGCGTTCGCGCGACGTGTCGCGTGGTAGTTTTCGCGCGATCGCTTGGTTCTCTAGATTAGGAAACCGTAGCCCATCGCCTGGAAGTGCTGTGCTCAAAGCACCGCAACAGGATGTACATGACTGACGTACTGCTGGTTCTCTTCTAGTGCCGCAAAATCGCTACCTCTTCTCACTCACCTCTCCGCCCGAGTCACGTGTGCACAAAGAAGAAATAATGTAATGTTTATGCACATGCACAAAAAAAGGGCTACAAGGCAATAATAAACCCTTTCCCTTCCATCACACAACAATATATCTTATGTTTAAATTGCATACCGCTCACTACGCGGTTTTCTTGGTACGAGTAGACGGCCTCATGCAAGCAACAGTGGAGTTCGCTCGCCGAAGTCGTCGCGTAAATGAGGTTTGCCTGCTCTAGCGACTGTTCGCGCGAAGGCAATCTACGTCGCGTCATTCCTCGCTGTCGCATGAATTTTCGCGTTTGTGAGGTTTGGCCTTTACTTGGTGAGCCTTTCTTGCAAACTCAAGGACACGGGAGGCGGGTTGGGTTTCGTGTAGGTTTCATCGCAGATAAATGAACCGAAAGAGTGTTTTTTTTATTCGTCGTTCGGTCGAGCTTTGAAACAGGTGGAGAGGGTGAAGCGAGGTAGGAGTGCGTTGAGGGTGGAGGAGCCGGCGGCTAGCTGCAGCTTCGGGTGCTGCGGCGAGCGTGCTGCGGGGGAGGGAGAGAGTGATGTCACGGCGCACTTGCAAAGGGAGCGTGACGGTAACACGCAGCTGTGGCGGGACCTATACTTGGTACCACTACTACCTCTGCGGTGAGGGGAACGCATTGCGGTACGTTCGTACGGACGCACGTACGTGCCGCGTTACACACGTGAGGCAAACAGCATGTTCTCATCTAGTATTCAATAGCTATGTAGCAAGCGAAAGTAGAACCTGTCAAAATAGAAACTTTACTACCGTTATAGCGATTATATAGTTACACTTATCATCTAGCCGGAAGTAGTGATACGTTTGTAGCTTTACTATTCAGATATGCTGCAATTAAAATGTTATCCCACATAATGTCTGCATATGACTACCTTGCACACCACAATGACACCCTCCGATAACATCGTGTGCACATCGAACACGCATGGATATAGGCGAGCACAGACCAACGGATTAATGAATACAACTTATTTGAAACACTATTAGCAAACGTAGTTGTGCTCCTAGATGTCCGGTAGCGCCTTGGCTGACCTCCCTATAGGGAGGTCCAGTCCATTAGTTGCAGCACACAATGTCGTAGCTTCTACGCGACACGAGCAACTGAAAACAATTTACTTTATAACCCTTCACCGGCGTAGCATACGTTGTGTATTTGAGCTAACGATGAACGCAGACATCGATATGATGCTACGGGCACTTATTTTCAGGATTCGCTATACTTGAATATTCGTGTAGACGCTCAGCCGTTCACCTTTCAAGATTTTAACGCGACATTTCTTTCGTCAGCTTTCGCGGAGTGTAGCCTGCTGCTCATTTTATCCCGGAGTTGATAGCCAGTTTGTTTCTGCGCGTGTATCTTACACGAAATAGTGTAGCCTAGCTGTGACAGCGGAAGATATAGAAAGAAACAAAGAGAGAGAGATAGAGAGAAATCCCAGCATAGCCTTCTATAGTATTGCGCGAGAATGCTAATGAAAACCGAGCATGAGGAGGACTGATGTGATGGTGAGAAAGATGAAAGTGAGCGGCACAGTGTATCATTGCATAGTGAAGTGTGGCATGGCAGGGGCATAGGGAAGCTAGGGTGAGGAAGAGGGAATGAAAAGGATGCCACCGGATCCCTTGTTTTCTGGGGATTTGCACCAACTTTGCGAAGCTGACCAGTTTTTAGGAGCGAAGTACCTTAACTCCGCACAATGTCCCTCCGTCCATAAACCTCCGCCCGCTGTGTTCAACGAACGTAGAAACCGGAACATCTGTGAAAAACAAAAAAAATATCAAAAGGCTGTTAACCGGAACATACAAAATAAAACACCTAATATACATAAACATTTACACCCATCATTCAAATCACATGACAGAACACAAATATAACCAGATCAAAATAAAAGGCTGTCAAACAGAACAACACAGAAGGCCGTAATACATAATCTGATGCATACTGCTTCGCACCATCATCAGCCTTTATTTTATGGATATGCGTGGGCGTTTTTACATAACCAAGGCCTACGGCACGGCTTTATGTTGTTTCATAGTTGAGTAGCTCTTACTCTAAATCGTTAAGAACTTTTTCTAAACACACATTACTGCAACAGCTTCAGCCAGAGAGGCTTTATCTAACAGTTCACGGGCCTAGTGCTTATAGCACTAGGCCAACTGGACAGACTAGTGCTCTCTCATAGTAGACTACCAAGTACTCTAAATTGTTAAACAGTTATTCTAAACACATTATGCGGATTGTCCAATAGTCAACTCACCTAAAGGCACCAAAGACCCTTCTTTCGTGTGCTACACATCCAGATCACGATCTCGACGAGCCACCGGGAGTATTTCCTGGTGGCGCTGCAGCTGATCGCGCAGAAGGAGACCGTCGTAGAGCTCGTCATCGGCTGGCTGTGTGTCCAGTTCACCTCGTGGTTCGCCAACCGACAGCTGATCGCAAACTACCACGGCTACGGCGAGGATGTCGCGGCGCAACACCAGCGCGCGTGCCTGTCCTTCACATTAGCGACCATGGGAGTGGCCCTGTTCGTGCCGTTCGTGGCCAGCGTATACACAGAACCGGTGCGCGCCGACGCTACACGCATCGCCAGGGCCGTACGTCGCACCGTGTACCAGAGCCTCGACAGGGCCACCTACCCTTGGTTTGAGATGGACGTAGTCTTCAGCATCATGAACATTGCCAGTGCGCATGACCTCGAGGCCAGGTTAGAAAGATCTCGCATAGCCCCTCTGCAGTGACGCGAGACAACTCGAAAGCAGTAGCCGTCGTCTTCGTCATCTTAGTGGATGCATTGATAAGCGTGAGCGGGGTTTCTCTTCACGAGGGGAAGGGAGGTGGTGATGGTTCTTCGCAGTTCCTCTTTCTATCAGGTCAATGTATGGAGATGTCTCTGCGCCCCCCCCCACGTGCGCACGCCTGTGGATGTTATGATCTTGAAAGGAACAAGGTTTGACCGTGTCCATTGGTGCTCGCTTAAGAATAATGCGCAGCACCGAACCTTACACAGAACAAGACAATGATGGCGCATGCACAAGGAGCCTTCATTATCAACAGGCCTACAATTGCGGTGTAGGTCTCGCGTGGTACTTCGTCATTTTTTTCTTCAGCCTGTAATACTAATTTTTTGTAGTTATAGGCACTGTGCATACGTACCAGCACTATCTGCTATGGGGGTGTGTTGTAAGTTAGGACTATTCTTGTTCTACGTTCGGGTCTGCGCTATGCGGTCTGCTTAAGGAGCGAATTTATTTCCGCCTCCCCAACCTCCCTCTGTGCCTAATATGCAATTGCAGTCCCCGCAGTATCGATGCCACTAAAACCTACATGTGCACCTCACCTGATTTCGTGTTAACTCAGCAATTGGCACAAACTGGGACCATCGTATGGAGTTCACATGATTTAATCTCACGCGATCACCTGCAACGACGTCGTCGTGTCAATGCCTCCAGGATTCAAGGCGCTGCAAACCTTTCTCACCTCACTTCGTCTTGCACTGCTCACATGATCGAGCCACCTTTCACAAAGTGGTGATGTGACGTGGCTACGACGTCGTAACGTGACGTTATGTTATGTGAACTACAAAATTTTCATTTTCCGTAATGTCATGATCACCGTCATGGGTGGCGTCATCAAGAGGTGATGATATTTAGTATTCCTCGTGTTGACAACGATGAACAGTTTTCGTTTTGTTGAGGCATTGAAGGCTCCCGAAGTTATGAAACACTGTCGTCGTCATCATAATCATCATGATCATTTAATTACCCTTAAAGGCCCTTTTCAGAGTATTACATGAAGGGGGCGGGGGGTACAAACGCATGACACGCAGCATGTTATTTGGTCTGCACTGTACGATCCCTTCGAGAAACTTCCGGTTCTGTAGGCACCGAACCACCATAGTGGAAACAGCGTGCCAAGAAAATAGAAGCAATTCTGTACCTTTCACACTGTTTCTGAAGTTTTCGGCGCTTCGATTGCTGGCCACAGGTTCTCCCGTTTTCCGGACATGGAGGTGAGCTTCGTGAGGAACGTGCGAGACGCTGCTAACGCCCTCCGTCAGACAGACGCGGACGCCATCGGTACGCAGATTCATACGTGGATGCTGCGGGACCAACTGTACGCATTCTTCACCTATCCCGACCGGCTAGACTACACCCTCAAGCCTTCCGTTCTAGCGCCACCCGTGTACCACGTGTCCGCGCCCCCGCCGGTGCGCCTGGGTACGTTCGGCGTCGAAGTGGCCAAGGCCACCATTTTCAGCTACGTCGACCTTCGTGACGAGGGCCACAGCACCGATTCCCTAGATATCTTCCGAGGCTGCTTCTACGCAGCCATGTACGAAGACGTAAGTCGAGCGAGCTCTAGGGGCGAAGCTCCTGAGAGATTTGGCTATAAGAGGGAAAAGAAAAGTGCGCCCCGTAACTGTCTGCATCAGGGTGCGGCACCTCAGCAGTAGCTCATGAGGTATGGGGGTGATGAGGGATTAAAAGGATAGTAATGAAGGTGTAGAGAGAGAGAGAGAGAGAGAGAGATAAATGCGCTGGGACAGCGAGCAAGGAGATATCGAGGGGGTAGGAGAGATAGGAAAGATGGGAACACGGTCACAGGAGTCCAAGGACGGGGCACCACTTGCAAGAGCTCGTGTCGGCGTCAGGAGATGGCGTAGGGCAAGTCCAGTAGGTCAGAGCTGCGCTGCCGTCGGAGATCGGCGTCAGGAGATGACGTAGGGCCAGCCCAGTAGGTAAGAGCTACGCTGACGTCGGAGATCGCGAGGGCACAACCGGTCGGCACGGAATCCAGCGAGGGGCTCGAATCTTCTGAAGACCTTGCCTTGTCTTCCATAGTGATTCCGGTATAGAACCGTTGCTATAGTAGAAACATATGCGAGACACAAAAAAAGGTATCACAATAGACTTCAACCTAGACATGGGCGTAAGGTAAGAGATCGCTGTTTCCGACGAAAATAAACCATCGAGAAGGGTACTCATGAGTTGATTGCTACTAAAATGCGCCTAGATGTCTGTTAGATGCGATTATTATTGTGTCTAACAAGTAAAACGAGCCCTTAAGTGTACACTGATCTCCTTCAGGGAAACCTGTAACACAAAAAGACACGTCGAGCACTCTATCCCAACAAATTACCCGTATTAAATTGCTATTTCTCGCCACCGGTATAAGGTGGTCGGTGCTTGGATTCTCTTTAGAGGCATATCCTCCAATCTGCCAAATTTTAAAGTTATTCTTGAATCGCCTAAGACGACAGCGAAGGAAAAATAATTAAAATTTTTTATCTCTATATACACTCAATGCCACTAACTTTACATTATGTGGGGCAACGGTCGGGTAACGTGTGGTTACTCACCGATACGATACGCTCAGCGTTGCCCACTTTTTATGATTCACTTCGTAGAGATACGTGATTTTTTTTTACTGTTGAACGACCAATTCAGGGCCGTCCGGCGGGGCGGGGATGCCAACCCAGTCCAGGGACTTCGAGCCGTCACCTAAAGCCACCGAGACCAAATGGCCGGCCAATTGTGTTCAATGAAGTCTTTTCTCTCTCCCTCTGCCACGAAACAGGGCCGCGAGGGGCACTGGCTAACACAACAGGGGATTAGGCCTAAGCACGCACAAATACTCTACAAAGCAAACGAGCGAGCGCCCCCCCCCCCCTCCCCGCAGTCGTAATTCAATTCGCAGAACATCGGGTATCGTGATTCGAATGTTGGCTTCCCGCCGATGGGGGGGGGGGGGTAATTTTTCATTAGTATAAATGGCGACATCTGTAGGGCCTAGATAAAACGGGCAAGTATGGAGTATGCGCTACAGAAACCTAAGTCATGGTACTTGTATGCTGGTGTACATTCTCCACAGTGACTTTATAACGAGTTAGTTGCTGTTTAAAACGTGTTTTTATTTTGATTAAGTAAATTAGACGAAAATGGACGTGATTTTATTTGAGATTACACGAAGCGCCATAGCATATCGGTGCCTTAGTTGGGAACCCGGTATTTTTCAGCGTAGTCCTTAAACGCAAGTCGCGGTTGGTGGCGTAACCGATAGATATAAAAAAAGTAATCGATGGACACAGACATGACAAAGTAGTCACAAAAATATACGCAAGATCGAATGGGATTCGAACCCGTGTCGCCTGCATTCTAGTAGTTTTCGACCCCACACCAATGCTGGTGCTTGAATCTCATTGGAAAAAGAACTCCATACAGGCGTCACGTCGGGCAAGGACCCAGGTGGTCGAAATTTCAGAAGCCCTCCACTACGGCGTCTCTCACAATCATATGGTGGTTTTGGGACGTTGAACCCCCCAGATCAATCAAATAAATGAACATCTGGCGAGAAATGGCGTTAATCTTTGATGTAGAGCGAGGAAGAAGAGTAAAATAACAACCGCTCATCACACGACGCTGATTACGCAACGAGTGTGTGGTTTAATGCTTCCCACGTACTGCAACGTGCTTAGCTATACAATTCATCGTCCTCAGCCACATGCAGGATCAGCAACGTGGTCGTAATACCTTACAGATGCATAGCGTGTACCTTCGGTATTCAGTGTTGGCGTCGTTGGTTGTAAGCGGGAAGTATTCAAATAAAGTGAATAGTAGAAATTTCTGGGTCCGAGTGGGAATCGAACCCAGGGCGTCAGCGTTGGCACGCAGCGGTTCTCTCTGAGTCACAATGTTTGTTCGAAGTGGTTTGGGAATAGAACACTATCTGAATGTCATTCAGTGGCATAAGTCTCCTTATCGCGTCGTGTATTGCGTGGCGCGAGCGTTTCGCGCCAGGCAGCGACAGATGTGAACTGAGCAACGATTGGGTGTTTTGATGGCCCACCGATTACAAAGTGATCAGACATACTTAATTGTAATCGGCAGCAGAACCATAAACAATTGTGAACAGCTGCGTAGATTCGCGTGTTGCCCTACGGACGCGCGTCGGACGTTTCGCTGATTCGGAACGGGAATAAATGTGGCCCAGTGGCCCCCTAAGTGCGCTTGCAGAAGGCAATCAGTGGTACTATGAAATGACCAGTGTTACGCGCACAGCCGTTCGTTTCCTAACGGCATGGTTCAGGCATGAACCGATATTGATACGTGGCGGTTTAACGTGCCAAAACCACCGCGTGATTATGAGAGATGCCATATCAGAGGGCTCCGGAAATTTCGACCATGTAGGGTTCTTTAACGTGCACCCAAATCTGAGCACACGGGCCTACAACAATCGCACCTCCATCGGAAATGCAGCCGCCGCAGCCGGGATTCGATCCCGGGACCTGCGGGTCAGCAGCCGAGTAACTTAGCCACGAGACCACCGCGGCGGGGCAGCATAAACCGAAGCATCGGTAGCTGATTCGCACGAGGCTAGATCACGCCATCTCTATGAAATCTTGAAGGCGGAGCTCAAATGCCCTCCCGTTTTCTTCCGATGTAAAGATAAGCTTACGGCACGATCAGTCTCGAATCCCATTATGGGTCGCACTTTGTTTCAGCGACCGAGGGAGGCCGACGCCGAATGGGAGCGAAGAGTGGGCCTCCACATGGCGTCCGGTGCTGCAATAGACGTTGCGCTGGCGGTGCTCAGAACGGAGGCGTCCTTCGACGAACAGAGGCTGCCCGACGTGCCTCTGTCGGGACGCCAGCTGTTCTACGTGATGCTGTGCTACATGCAGTGCGGGGCGCAACACGGCGCGGCGCTGTGTAACGAGCCCCTCAAACACAAGGAAGACTTCAGCGACGCCTTTGCGTGCCCTCCTAGAAGCAAAATGCGATCGAGGCACCAATGCAAGAGCTTCGTTTAGCGTATAACGCCATGCACCGTATATCGTGCGAAACGACTCTAGCATTCGCACGGTATACAGTGCACTATGTGTATGTTTATTAAATGTGCGTGTCGAATCGCTTTAACTTAAACAAGCGAAAAAAATGCACGCATCTTCACTGAGTGAATTGTTACGAGTGGGCGAAGCACTGGCAATTGTTATTACTGTAGCGCCTACCTTTCTTGACGTCTGTGTTGTATTTTTCTTTTTTTCATATCTGCCGCGCTCATACATGCTATGTCTGCTGGATTACGTTTGCGCGAAGGAAGCGAAGGCGAGCGACGCCAGTGCACCTGCGCTTTTGGCTTCGCCCACCTCCGCATACAATTTATTAACAAACACTTACGCTGCCAAAACAACTACACATGCTGATCTGCAAGGGATACACTCTATCATATGTATGGAAGTGTGGACCTAACCTAGCAATGCCACATATCGCTGTGCTGGGTGCGAAACATATGTTTAGGATGTGCGTCTTCATCTACTAGGATGTGCGTCTTCATCTACGCACCATGAAAGCGGGTGGAGGCCCAACTGACAACTTCACGCCTTGAAGGCAGGCGACGTCTGGTGAAGAAAGCCAAGCTGTCACCTCGGGTCCGTGGTATCCTGGGATAGAGAGACGCCAGCCATTTTTTGCGACTCTGTCGTCCGCTAAAGTTCACAGCGAGGGGACAAGCATTGCATTGTGATTATCAATTTCACGGTGTAGTAAAAGCGTTATTCGAATAGAGATCTTCAGAGCGCATTGCAACTCGCTGCTGTTATTTATCAGCTAACGAGTTGTGCTACTGTGCTTGTGGCCGTGAGTTGGATTCTCGGCCAGAATGGGCGCATTTGAATGGGTATAGAGCACCCAGCCACTAGGTTAAGGTGGAGATTAAATAACCTGAGGTCTTCAAGATTATTCTGGAGACCTGTACGATAGACCATGCCTCGTAACCATATCGTGGTTTTGCGGCGACAGCGTCAGAGCAAATTGTAAGCGTAAAAAGAGTTCTGTGGTGTTTGTGATGCACCTGTCAACAGTTGTGAGCACGTGTTAACACTACTACATTCTGCTGCTACTACTGATACTAAAGCTATTTCGATGGTGGTTTACCTTCTTGGTTGGGTGGCTACGTTTCTCGCCTTTTGAGCCGAATGGGAGGGCATTGATATTGGTCGGGCTGAGCGCCCTTCAATGGAGGTGGTCACAGCCCTGCAATATTGTGTGTCACATATAACCAAATTGCGAGTTTAATTGGCAAGTAAAACCACAGAACACTAAAGGGACTATCTACCACCCGCAAAAAATTTTTCTGATTGTGGCGCAAATGAGCAGACCATTCTTCACATCGGCAGAAACGAGCATGCGTGTGTCCCATAAGAAAGTAATTATAATTTTGACCTGATGCTAAAGCCTACAAAGGATGACCGCTAGCGTCACCCAACAGGGATGTGGCCAATCTACGGGTAGGACAAGAAATCACGGCAGGTTGACTATTTTGTCTAATGACAGACATGTATAACCAAGTAGTATTGTATACACGCTTGAGGAAGTTTTAGGTTGTGCCAGAGGCTGCTGCTGCCGGCGGTATTAGAGAGGAAACGTTCTAGCCTCTGCAGCGGTATCTTCGCTCGCCTGCATGCCAGCCTGCAAACGGCAGAGAAACGCGAGCACGGCGTGTGCTGCCGCCCACAAGAACAACAAAAAACTGTGCGCGTGCATTAAACGACCATCAAGGTATTTGTTTTATTAATAATCAAAATTTCATGAATTCAACAAAAACCACACGCATGCAGTTTTAGTTTTCAACTTTCACTGACAGTACAGCTGTCATCACATTGATCGACCAGTGTTGGGGGCATTCTTTCCAGCGATTGAAGGAGACCAAACGCAGATATAAAAATTGTTTTAAAAAATTCTGCGCACTTTCCAAGGAAACCGCTGCAAGGTTGGACGCTTCAGGTGTTACGCTTTTTATTGCGACAGAAAACAAAAAAAAGCAGTGAAACACGGTGCGCAGTTCCTATACCCACCTTTACCACTATTACTGCAGCGGCTTCTAACATCACTGTCAGAATGTTTTTTATGCGTTCGCCTCACTCGAAAAAGCAGGCCACCTTTTTCTTCTCGCACCCAATGGGTTTATCCTCTCCCGCCTCCACCCGAAAGTAATCTGCTCCTACCGTGGCCTTGCACTGCCAATAGTTTCGGAGCATGGTGTAAGAAACTGTAGTTCGAGGAATCGCAATCTTTCTGTATACCTGCCCTGATTTTTCGGTGCCTTTGTGATCAGCCAAACTTTAACCAAGCGACGATGTTCTGTGATGCCATCAAAGAGATTACAGCATACAGGTCCAATGAAACTCATGGACTACAGAAATTTTGCCGATCTGAGAAGTCATCATGTGATGATGATTTCTTGCATCACTCGTATTGACGGCGTCGACACCGATAGTTGATTTCCGCATTTCGTGAGACCTCTGAGGCTTTCGTTTTACAACAACAAGGACATATCGACGGCACATGATTGTTTTCCTCCGCATAAAAGCGGCAGATATCCCTTACAAAAATGATTGTTGATTTTTCATTGTCAGACTATGATTCCGCAATATTCATTTGCTTGCTTCAATACTTTGTCGACAATATTCCTGTTGAGCAATTCGCAATAGAAATCTCATTGACTAATTTCTATTGAAATACCACTGAGGAAGTTTTTTTTCAATATTATCTATAGTGAGTTCATCGATGGCTTTTCAATTGAAAGTCGTCGGCCAATTTTTAATCTTGGTCAGCAGTTTTCTCAGCGGCAATTAAATTAAACCGTCATGTATTTTCAATGCCGCCTGTTCTCATTGCTCAATAACTTCGCTTCGTTTTGTTTCAATAGGAATTTTTGTAAGGAATGCCTGCCTCTATCTTAACGTCTGTCATCATTATTATCATCGAAAACACGGTAACGTAGACTTCGAGAAAACGCAAGAAAGAATGCAATGAAGAAGAAGCGTCTCTTTGTTTCGAACGGCCGTGCTTTCGACGAGCTCCTTCTTGCTTTGAAGAATTTTGTCTCCTTGACGACACTGCGAGGACCAGAGGTGAAGACTCCGTCTCGAAATCTTCTTGACTCTGTAAGTCAACAAGAGAAAAAAAAGCCGTAATGCTTTATACTACATTACTGCTAGTCCAGTAGATCCTCCGTGAGCGGTCACAACCTGGTTTATTTCGTCGTAAAAAGAGGGTTGCCCCGTATTGTGGTAGGCTGTGCAAGCGGGTGCAATGCGAATTCCTTGCCCACTTCTGGATTGCGCGTGTAGTGAAGGCCTCCCGGCTGTGCACAGGGTTGCTGTTGGGCATGTCATGCATGAAACAATTGGTTAGGTAGTAAAATAAACAGAAAACAGACGACAGTTGTACTTAGGAAGAGGAGCTACACTTGGAATTGTTTTGAGTTGTCCAGTGCCCTTCGCAGCTGCAGTGCCGTGAACTCAGTTACTATTTTCATTATTGTCTTTATTGTTTTCTAATGCTTTAATTCTGCAAGTGTACCAGGATTCTCATTTATTCCGCTATCGAGGGTGTTAAGTTGGTGGATAAGGTATGACTCTCGTTGTTGACGTTCTGGGTTTGATTTAAATCCCGTCTCCAAGAGCGTTACTGAGAGTTTGTCGAATGCATGGTCGGGAAGAATAACATGTTTTCATAGGGGTACATTTGGGGCTGATTTCGCATGGGCTCTGTGATTATTGAAGCGAATACTAAATGGTGTTTCTGTTTGTCTGATGTACTGCATACTACACACGTTGCATTCCAGTAGGTATACCACAATAGAGGAATGGCATGTTAGGTTTCCTCTTATGTCAATCAAAATCTTGGATTGTGTGCTGGTTGCTTTGTGTGTTTCTCGCATCGCCTTACATACAAGACATCATGGCTTTAAACAAAGTCGGCATGAATTATTGGGGGGGGGGGGGTGATGTGTTAATTTGAGAGTGGACAAGTGTGTCTTTGAGGTTACGTGGTCGTCGGTAAACGACGCCTGGAGTGGATCGGAATGCGCGTTTCAGACGTTCACTTTGTTCCAGAATGTTGTAATGTCGTTTAAGGATTTTGTTTACATCGGGGAATATTGTGCTGTAAGTCAAGCAGAGGTTTGTTCGTTTTGGGTCTTCTTGCGGTGGTCGCTTCATAAGTAAGTCGTCACGCTTCAGTTTGCACGCTCTTTGAACAGCGTCATCAATTACATGTGGGTGGTATTTTGGTTTCTCGAGCATAAGTTTTAGCCTCTGTGAGCTCGTGTCAAAATCAGCGTCTCTTGAGCAGATTTGCTTAAACCGGTGAGCCTGGCTGTATGGAATACTGTGTTTACAGTGGCGCGGGTGATCGCTTTGGTAATGGAGGTATTGTTGTCGATCCGTTGGTTCGCGATATAGAGTTGTGGAGAGCTTGTCCTCTTCTATCGTTATGGGCACATCAAGAAAATTTACGGTTACTTGCGAGTATGTGTGTGTGAAGTGTATGTTCGTATGTACAGCAATGTAAGTGTCGATAAAGCTGAGAAGTTTGTCCTCGCTGTGGGTCCAAAAAGGGAACATGTCGTCTATGTTTCTTCTGTAAAGCAGTGGTTTTAAGAAACTTTGTGCAAGAAATTCTGATTCTAGCTTTCCCATAAATATGTTGGCATAATTGAGTGCCATTTTGGTGCCCACATTAGTCCCGCTGATTTGTCAAAAATACACTTGGTTAAACTCGAATGAATTTAATTGGAGGACCATCCTCGTCAAAGTTGCGATGGCAGAGAAATCTGAGGTGTTAGATTGTCTATGGTTTGTGTACAGGTTTTGCAATGCAGCTATGCCGTAATCGTGAGGAATATTTGTATACAATGAAGAGACATCAAAAGTAACCAAGTACGAGTTTTTCGGCACACACAGACCTGCAATGTCTCGAAGAAAATGTGTGGTGTCTTTTATGTACGACGCGAGTGTGCATGGAATGTGGCTTATTAGTTGGTCCACGTACCCTGATATGGGTTCAGTTATCATACCGATGCCTAATATGATTGGTCGACCTGGGTTACCGGGTTTATGAATTTTTGGGAGGATGTAGAAGCGACCTGGACGAGGGTATGCTGCACACATAAGTTTGTGGTCAGGGTTGGTTATCTTTTCTGCATCCAACAGCTTCTTCAGTTCTGTTGATACGATACGTTTGTATTCGTCTGTCGGATCACCTGGGAGGCGTTCGTAAAATCTTGAGTCGTCTAGTTGGCGGTATGTTTCTTGTAACTAGTTGGTTGTATTAAGGACTACAATTGATCCTCCTTTGTCAGCGGGTTTTATTGTTATGTCTGTCGTAGATGCCAAATTTCTCATACTTATTTTTTCAGATTTTGTCAGGTTTTTTTCGGTTTCCTTTCTGTCTGTGGTATTCGTGTACTATATATTTCTGTACTGCGGTGATATAAAGGTTCAAGCACTTATCTCGATTACTGTTCGGTGTCCAATCATTTGATTTACGATGGTGAATTGTTTTGTGGTTAGAAGGCCTGTCCAAGAAATATTCGCGCAACCTTAAGCTTCGAGCGAAGCTTTCGAGGTCTCGGAGCAAGTGGGATTCATCGAAAAATTTTGTGGTCGGGCAGAAGCTTAGTCCCTTAGATAGCAGTTTTTCTTCGTCAGGTGACAAGCTCGTGTCCGATAGGTTTACAACCACAGTGTCACAGGGTGTGTTCCTAGATGGTGCTCGTTTGTACCATTAGTGATTTCCTGGGTGGTGGTGTTGTAGTGATAAGGAACTATATCAGGGAACGCGAGTTCGGGCACATGATTTCTTTTGAATTTATGAACGTTTGTGGTCATGATGGCTTGGTGTTTATTCTGTTTAAATTCTGTTAATCGGGTGATTTCTTCGTTCGATAAAGTGTTGTGGCGGAGAATGGTGTTGGTCATAGCGACCAGTTTTTTCACCTGCTTATCACTGTGATTAAGAGCGATTTCTGTTAATTTAAGAGATGCTTCAAGGAGGACGTTTTTTCATGTTATTTGGTCGTGTTCATCTAGATTTGTAGCGGCTGGTGTGAGGGAGAGTGTCATACCCTTGGGGGCTATTCTAGCATGAAGGTACACTTGCAATATTGATTTATGCATTTCATGTCTAATTCGTTTGTCAGCAAGTTTTCGTACTTTAAGAAAAGTGGCACTGCAACTGGGAAGCGATGAGCTGAACTTACACTTCAGAAGTCAATCTTCTTTTGGGTGCGGGATGGCACTGATGAGGTGCGCTGGTTGTAGTTATGTCCGGCAGGCCTTCGTCGTTGTAGGGAGGATATCGGCATTGCGCTCCCAGCGAACGTGTTCGTAAGTAGTTCCGGGGTGCGCGATAGAGGGACGCGGTTTCGTAGTTCGGCAGGCTTCCCTTTGAGGAGTGGTGTAGTGGTGCTGTCGTGTAGTGCTTTTGGTCTCGACATCCGCAATGGAGGGACGCGTGTTGGCTGTTCAGCAGACTTCCCCCCTAGTAGTGGTGCGCTATTGATGATGGTGAGGGGGTGCTTGTGGCTCGCGGGAGTCACAGTTTCGCCGATCGTCGGGAACACGTCTGTGATGTTGGGTGGGTGTGGGGCTCCTGGAGTATGTTGATATGCGGAGTTCTTGTCGTGGGTGTCTTGTTGTGTTGAACGAATATTGATGGGAGCTGCTGGTTTAGTCGACCACCCCGTGGTAGCTTCGAAGTCTCCGCGACCGAGTGCACTCTTGAGGGCTTCGACTATCAAAGCGACACCCATAAAACTCGGATGAAGCCCATCCGCAGCAAGAAAGCGTCTTGGTGGCAACTGCTCGAATTGGTAGTCGATGTATGACACCTTGTTGGGCCTTCAGCAGTAGGCCTTGACTGTCTCGTTGAATTGACGAGCGTCCCAGTTGAAGTGGTGCACGAATTGTTCGTTCGATCGTTCCAGGTGTAGGTTGAGGTAACGGGGCAGCACGCATAAAACAACAAGCCTTTCGAGTTCCTGGCGTGTCCGAAGCGTTTTGTTCACTAGGCGGCGAAGGCGGCGTAGCGATTCCTCTAGTCCGTACGACGCCAGCTCACTCGTACCGACGTGAAAAATGAGCGTGGTCACAGATCGTGGTATGCCAGCAAGCTCTGTCTCGATGTCGAATGTGGAGGCTCCGCGGATGGAAATGATTGCAGGTGTCGTCTTCTCATGCGGGTTGAAATGCCGATGTAAATACCTTGTTTGCAAGTTTCCGATGATGGCTGATGTTGGCGCATGTTTAGGAAACTTCCGTGAGACTTGCTCGACTGGAGGTGCGCCTCTGGCCGGTCTTGTGTAGGCAGGCATGGTGGTTGAGTGGCCCTAGCATTGCATACAGTCCAGTAGATTCTCCGTGAGCGGTCACAACGTGGTTTATTTCGACGTTTCGGCCTAGAGTCTGGCCTTCATCAGGATTAAAGGTACAGTTTATTGGTGCTCAGCTTTATACAATCTCAACTCTGAAGGAGAGGAAAGAGGAAAAATACAGAAAAAAAGAAAAAATGCAGTAATGCAGTTTTATCACCACGCGGATTTTTTTTTATCCGGTTGGGAACTGCTCGGCACCGGGATTTGAGTCACGGACCTTTTGCATGCGAGGCGGATGCTCTAACCACTACGCCATCGCTACGAGTCACATGTGAAGCTACGCAAATGCGCAAGTCTTGTATAGCGCTTGCGCACTGCTGTACCGCGTATTGCGCCGCTGAAACCGCTTGTTTGCGTTTCCGCGTAAGCGTTCAGTATTTGACTGGCAGCAGAGCCTTGAAATGCCTGTGCTCACGGTAACGTGCTCTCTACGTAACTGCTTTTCGCGCGCTTGAATCCAGGCCCCGTTGCTGCAAACTCGGCAGGAAGTCTTGCAAGTGGCGAGGATCGCTGCAGAGGCTCGTGGGACACATTCTTGGCACGCACGACTTTGTTCCGAGATTACAAGGTGCAGTATCGCATAGACAGTACGCACAAGTATAGCGCCAAACCGATAACCCGGCTCGTATTAATTTATGAAAACCAACCGCGCCGCACTTCACGAGACGGACAGCTTTTGCAAGCTTTACAGGTCTCCATGCTTGCGAAGCGCTGCAGGGTAAGGAAAAATACCCCCACCTCTCCGAAGGGAATTGTGAGCAAATGCGAATGCATTTTTTGCGCCGAGAGATTGTACAGTTGTCGTTAGACATTCGCCCTCACCGACTTCTGCCATCGTCTTGAGAGGCACCGAGCCAGCGAATGCTCTAGAGTGAGGCGCAAGCGGGCGGAAGGGTGGGGCGCAGGGAGGAGAGAGAACGAATAGCGAGAGAAGCACTGCACCTATCTTCTTCTACACTCTCTCCCCCCACATGCTCTGGTTGCTAGGGTCGATGATAAGCACGCGCGCCCGCAGCTGTTGCTATGGGAGAGGGAGTGAGAGCGGAGAGACAACACCTGCCGGGGCGCGGACCCTGCCACGGACGACGTCGGATGCCGGACATAGTCTGACTAAGAAATTCATTCGCATAAATAAACAAAGACGATATAGAGTGATGCGCAGAGGTAGTATGAGCAAGTAAGTGAGTGAAACAAATTTATTTAGAGATCTGGCTAGTTGTTAGTCTAGGTCTTAAACTTAGATGGAGGACGGAAGACCTTGCCATCTAGTAGCATCCCACACATTCCGGATAGGACAGGATTCGTCCTGTACGTCGTAGCTGAGCAGAGTTTTCCGCCATTGCTCTCGCATAGGTTCTGTGAGGTCTGCTGTTCGAGCACCCTCTTTGTATGCGACTTAAGAAGTCCTCTTTGGTTTGCGAAGCATACTTCACGTTTATGTATCTTACATGTGACGTCATGGATCAAGCTGCTGGAAGTACTCGTACTCCACCACGGCGCTTTTCACTACAAACAAGTTGCGGTTATTCGGGTTGAATGGATAATGACGTGGAAGGGTTCCCCTTGTGCCTAAATAAAAAAAAACTGGCACGTGACGTTCTGATAAGATAAATGTGACTTCGCAAACTTCGCGTTCCCCTTGATGATTTCACAATAGCGCAGTTTCAGTGGCTCCAAGGGAAGCAATCTTTAAAGCATGGGCCACGCTGCACGATTTATTCTTACACCATGATCTGGGTAGTGTTACGAAAACCTCATATGTAGCTGAATAGGAGTAGGATAGAATTTATTTTGCAAATTTGCTCACTCTTCGGCCTGTTTCCTATCTAGTTCAGGGTGGCGTGAATGAGATACTCCAGAATATACAGACACGTGCAAAATTTACTTCACAAGACATTCTCGAGAGGACTTTCTTTTACATCCGTAGAGTTATCGGAAATTTAGCGTGTCTGCCATCTGTTAACATGGACATGGATATCTTTACAGTGTATACCTTCTTGACGATGTAAGCGAGTAGAAGTGACGGCATAAATCCGAGGTATTTGATTGAATTTAGCAGGAGCACCAGGCGAATAGCACAGGAAAACTTGAGAGCAGGAACAGACGCTGGCGGTTTTCTTTTCTTGGGATACTCTCTCGTGTCAATGTTTGCACGTTTCACTTTTTTATACGACTATATTTTTGGAAAGTATGCAGTGAGCCTCGCTGAAGCTGACGAATATTATGTGATTTGATGCCCTTGCGTAATTCATTCTTCCCTAGACGTTAAAGAATTTGCATGGTACAGTCCCGTCCTTCAATACGCGTGGCCATTGGCTTGACAGTATTAACTAACCTTGGGCACGATGCGTTTTATCTAACGTTTCTTGATGGACTGAGTTCATGGCCAGTGTTGTCGGACGGAACCTACGAACTATCCAACACAATCTCACCTAAGCCGACCGAAAGTAAACTTCACACGATCTGACAAGCTAATCAACAGAGCATTTGGTGATCCATGAATCTATCTGATAGGTGGAAAGACGTGCCAGTAGTCCGATGACCAACGAACCGTGGACTAATGATCAGTTGGTCAGTCAGAGGCGTCATAGGAGCATCGACAATTTGAGCTACGAAAGCGGCGAAGACCGCCCAACTAACAAACGACTAGTGTATAGACCGTTCACGCGTACGTAATTGAAAAGTTGGTCACGGCTAACCTAATGACTGGGCAGTGTCCGGGGTCGGTCATGTCTGTCAGACCAACGAACAGACGAACCAAGTCGCTGAGAACCAACAGACACGATTTCGGATGGACGCAATGTCAATCGAACCGATAGATGTACTAACGAACAAACGACTCAATGGTTGGCCGACTGACCGTTTGTCTGCAGCTGGTCAAACTGCCAGACAGACCATTCAATGGGCAACCGACTTGTTTAAGGGACATCAGTTTGTCAGCCTTTTCTCAGAAAGGTTGCGGGCTTACTTGTCACAATTGATCAACCAACCGACCATAACTCAACTGATTAAGCGGTGTACTAAGCAATCTACCAGCTAATAAAACCAGCCAGATTACACTAAGCCCAGCCAAAAGAAGCCTAAACGAAAAACGAGTCCCATTTGAAGTCGATCGGATTAAAATCGGATCTTCTAAACGGACGGGCATGCATAATAATTTGGTATTTATATATTGTCGTAACTTTATAACTATACAAGCACGTAAAAAACACGTGTACTTTGTGTAGACACGCCCTTTAACTAAGTGCTCGTTTTCCACGCAAATTAAATACAGGCGAGAACGTGGTCGTGACGGCGACGAACTTCCGGCGAGTCGAGGCTTTCTGCTGGGTGGCGCTGCAGACATGCCTGGGCCGCGACTTCGTCGTGATGCTCAGGAAGAGGAACAACAGGGTCTCGAGGAACCACTTCTTCGGCGCCGTGCTTCTCATCGGGTTGAGCGAGGAGGCGCTACGCTTCCTGTACCGGTTCGAACTGCGCGGCGCCGAACCGGCTCTCGTGGTCAGCCAGGACCCGGAACCTGCACTCGCAGACCGAGACCGAAAGGAGCGGAGGTGGCCTGGTGTTGGACATGAGCACGGCCGAGCGCCTCTGCAATGGCGCCGACCTCATCTTGGGCGTCACCGTCAGCGTCGCCCCGTCCTTGAGCGGTGATAACGTGCTGTAAGAAGGTCGGAGCTATGCAGCCGCCAGCGAAAGTATTCGCAAGGCAAAATTTACGGGAGGTTGATAGTCGTAATTATTGGTTGAAATGTATTTTAGTATATGTATGTCTGTGTCGCTGTACTTAAATCTAGCTATTCATTGTGGGGCAGAGGTGTAGCCAAAGGTGGCACTTGGAGAACGTGCCTCCCCTACCCAGTGTCGTTCTCCTGCCGAGGGATGCAGATCACAAGACGATCATTTGGGCGTTTGGGCGAAGTCGATCGGTACATATATCTGAACTAAAAGTAACACAAACGCGCAAGACGCCCCACACAGAACCACAATAACCTGCTCTGACCCCTGGACTAATCAAGATCTTTCTTACACTGCAGCCCTTTGCAGCTTTATTGCAGAAATGCAGAATATTTCTTATTATAAAAAAACAAATAGTTTTCAACGATAACTTATAAGACCACAACCACAATGTTAGTATTTTCACAGCAGTGCTTATATGAAATTTGACTGAGCCAATCTATGAACAGAACCGGGTAAATTGTTCCAGCTTTCAACAACCCTTGGGGGAAATACCTCCAGTCAAGAACATGGGTGTGAATAGAAAGGTTGGAATAACGTCTAGTTTAAAGAGGGTTTACACGCGATATATAATCATCCCAATACAGACAAGATGAATTAATTAACGTCCTTAATTCGCAACAACTGTACGGACGTATTCTACGGACGTAACATTTATACAACAAGCAAGTTATTAGAATCAGTACAATTAAGACGCAGATGATGTCGATAACAACCTAATAATATAAGGAAGACAAGAAAGTCACAGCATATCTATGGAGTGAATGTAAAGTCACATCATATCTATGGAGTGAATGATGAGGATTGGGGTGACGCGTCCGTCTGTCTGTCCGTGCTTCCATCCATCCGTCCATCCGCCCGTCCATGCGTCGTAGACGGATATACGGACGGACGTACTCGTGGCGAATTGGTCTGATGAAATCATGGATGGGTGAACGGACGCATGGAAGGACGATTGAATGTATGGAAGCATGAATGGATGAATGGACGAACGCACGAATGGGTGGAAGAAAGCCTTAACAGACCGACGGACGGATGGACAGATGAACGGAAGCGCGGACGGGCATACAGGTGGACGGACATACAGCTGGACGGACGGACGCAGACATGGACGGATGGACCAACATAAGCACGGAAGAATGGACGGAAGCAAGGACGGTGGACAGACGCATGGACGGACTCACGGAACCACAAACAGACAGATGAACGCAGTGACGGACGGGCGATCGGACAGACGCACGGACGGATGGATGGACGCGTCACCCACTTATCATCATTCTCTCTATGGATATGCTTCGAAAACCACTAACGTCACCTAGTTACATTATTCCCAAGGACGTATACAAACAACTTCATCTATTGACCGAATCATAATAAAGTAGAGGTGGTGACATACAACAACAACAACAAAAACAACAACAACAACAACAACAACAGAGGTGGGAACGACCCACGGTATGGACCAAACACTTCTTTTTGTTGTTTACCATCTGTTGTTTTACGTCCCGAAAAAACCATGATATGGTGGTCTCTTGAAGACGTCCGTTTTGATGATGGTAACACTATCTGTTGTTTTACGTCCCAAAACACCCGATATGGTGACCTCTTGAAGACGTCCGTAATTGATGATAGTAACATTATCTGTTGTTTTACGTCCAAAAACCCCCGATATGGTGGTTTCTTGAAGACGTCCGTAATTGATAATAATAATACTATATGTTGTTTTACGTCCCAAAACCACAATATGATTATGAGAGACGTGCACTGGTTATTGAATTGAAGTTTTCATTACATGATTTATGTTGGCTACACAGAAATGGTTATTCAAGCAATGTACAGTACCACCCATTTTAAAGGGAACATTCTGATGAGAACCTATCATATTGTGAATCTCATGACTGCGAGTAAACGTATGAAAATCTTTCACGCTCGGCACCACGTTACAACAGTCAGCCAGCAATAGTCTTATGCAAATCTGAGCCCCCAATTTTTGCCACAGAGTGAAATCCAGACACGCTGCGGACGAAAGTGTTTCTTTTAACTGTGAACCCGTCTTTAAACACGCTCTTCTTGCCCTGTTAAGTAAGTATCTGAACTAAGTGGGCAACTTACACCACGCGGACGTCGTTTCAAATACAACAAAGGCAACCACAGCGAACAGCAGTACTATCTGCTCTTTATGGGCGCGACGTGACATGTGTGAACTTCGGTATCGATAAGCATCGTTTTCGCAGGTTTGCACCATCTTTCTCAGACCACGTGCTGTTCGATATTTCGGAAGAAGAAAAATGATCGCATTGTTGTAACAGACCAGCTGGGGACCTTTGCTTGCAGCATGTGTGCATGGTATTGTGTGGAAAAAGTGTTTCGCGCGTAAAAAGAAATTAACATCGTCCAAGTATGAAAGCCGTAGAAGGTGCCTCTATGAATGGGACAATAAAAAGAAAAGCAATATCTTTTGCAACAATAAGTCATTTTACAATACCAAAATCACTGCTCTTACAGCTTGAAGATCGCTTTGTAAGCGAAGTATTGTGCAAACAAAAAGTGGCTTTGTCCGAGATACAAAGATCCGTCTTCATTCACTCTCTCTCTTTATATATCTATTCTCTCTCTCTCCATGCAGTCTGCCGTGCGTTGTCCCACGGCAGACTGCATGGAGGAAGGTGGGCGACCGCACACCTTCACTAACCTGACTTTGAAACCTGGCACAAATTTTTACGAGTTCGCATGCAGTGGCTGGGTTCGCACTTACCCGTATCCATCAAACTGGAAGAAAGTTTCTGTGTGACGATCTTGTTGTGCAGATTGCCAAAAAGAAAACGGTGGAGTTCATCTACGAAAACGTTTTGGACCATGCCACGAACACGGACCCTCTTCTCTGCAACGTTTTCAGAATATTTCAAGGCTGCAGCGATGAGTTTTCCTGAGAAATCCAGCCATGACATTGCAAGTAGCTCTGGACGACGACGTTCGCCTTACGGACTGGCCTTACGACGAAGAACCGTTGGATTTGGATGTTCCCGAAGCGATCTCATTTGCCACCCACAAGATGGACGTTAAGCCGTTCTTTGTTCTTTCTCTCGAGATCGACTGTACCGCCGCGTCACGATGGTGTTTGTGTTTCGAGAACCCCGGGCGGTGATCACGGAAGACGCTTACCTCGCGGGCGACGTGGTATTGACATAATAGAAGTTGGTCATGCAGGCTATGTCGCTCGTGAACAGCGATAAAAATATACAGGCGCTTGCCGAACCTGTCCTCTGATGGTTGAAAAAAACTGCCGGCTTACCACCTCCACCAGAGGCTCATACCCAAATCACATATGCAATATATACATATATATATATATATATATATATATATATATATATATATATATATATATATATATATATATATATATATATATATATATATATATATATATATATATCCACCAGAGGCTCATACCCAAATCACATATGCAATATATACATATATATATATATATATATATATATATATATATATATATATATATATATAGGCATGGTGGTTGAGCGGCCATAGCGTTGCATATAGTCAAGTAGATCCTCCATGAGTGGTCACAACGTGGTTTATTTCGACCTAGAGTCTGGCCTTCATCAGGATTGAAGGTACAGTTTCTTGGTGCTCAGCTTTATACAATCTCAAATCAGAAGGAAAAAGGGAAAAAATACAGCAAAAAAGAGAAAAAAGAAAAAAAGAAAGAAAGAAAAAGAGAAAAAGAATATAAGGTGGATTCCCCCCTGGGCACCCCCTTCCACTCTTCCTTCCACTTCCCCCGCCATCTCTCTCCCCTTTCTCCCTTTCACCTTTTTGATGACTGCGGTCTGTGTATGCTTCCTTTTACTAACGCATTCTTCCCGATCAGACGGCGCCTCCTGGCTCTGGCGGTTCGGTGTGGGGCAAAAAGAGCTTTTTTAAGAAGTTTAAGCCTTTAACTACTCAGCGATCCGCCGTCTTTTCGTCGTAGAAAGAGGGGTGCCGCGTATTGCGGCAGAGGCTGGTAAGCGGGCGCAATGCGAATTTCTTGCCCGCTTCTGGATTACGTGTGCAGTGGGGGCCTCCCCACTGTGCACAGGGTTGCCGTTTGCATGTCATGCTTGGTACAATAGATTGAGTAGTAAAGTAAAAACAGAAAACAGACGACAGCTGTACTTAGGAAGAGAAGTTACACTTGGAATTGTTTTGAGTTGTCCAGTACCCTTCGCAGCTGCAGTGCCGTGAACTCAGTTACCATTTTCATTATTGCTGTTATTGTTTTCTAATGCTTTAATTGCTGCAAGTGTACCACAATTCTCATTTATTCCCCTATCGAGGGTGTTAAAACGGTGGATAAGGTATGAATCTCGTTGTTCACGTTCTCGGTTTGATTTCAATCCCGTCACTAAAAGCGTTACTGATAGTTTGTCGAATACATGGTCGGGAAGATTAAGATGTGAAGAAAGCAATGAGGGTGAAAAGATAATTTCCCGTGGGCAGAAACCGATATATATCGGTGCTAAAGCGAAGTCGACGATTGAACGAAGAAGTCGCAGCTTTGCCGCAAAGGCGAAGCAATGAATGGAATAGCAACAAACCGTAAAGTTACGCGAAGAATGGCAAGCAGATTGCAACGTTGCCCGTGTTTCTCACGCACAAATAACAGACGAAACGTACTCACAGGTGTAAAGGAACGCGGATATGGGTCTCAGTTGTCAGTTACTTCGCTGTGTCTGAAAAGCGGGCTCTTTTCGCAAACTGAAGCTGTGCAAGGATTGCAGGGACCTTTGTGAGCCCGGTCACTGCAACAGAATTGTTGCGGTGAAAGCCAAAGGTCAGCCAATATGTACAATCCTCCCCACCGCGAGAAAGGGGCACGGGAGAAAGCGTCCACCCCTGCCCCCTCCCTGCGGAGCAAAGTACAGGTGGGAGATGATAGCGCGTGCCGCCGCGTCGTGACAATGTGGCCACGCGCGCTCATTGCGCCAACTTGCTGGTAATGCTGAAACCACAATAGTCCCTCCCCCCCCACCCCCCAAGATGCCCGTTACCAGCGCTAAGTCGTAGATATAAATAGCTTGCCGTTTGAACGTGGAAGAACGTGCACCATCGTGGCTCAGTGGTTAACGCCTCACATTCACGATTCTAAAGTCGCACGATCGATTCCGCATGCCGAAGGCTTTTTCTCGATTTCTTCTTTCTTGCGTTTTCATATAATTAGACACGCATACATATACAGTGAGTGACCAGGACCACGACGCTGGCGGAAAAATACAGCCGAGATTGTTCATATAGTTGCTCACGCAATAAAACGATGTTTCATTGCCTACGTTATGGCTGGGGACCGGCCTTCGTCAGGGCATACACGCACATGGCTGTAATGCGTGTCTTAAGGACGTGGCATGGGGGCCCCGCATTGTGCATATTCATTGGTAACAAACAGATAATAAGGCTTGCGCAGCATTTAGTATTGTGATAGCATAGATAACGGATTAGCGGTGCACACTGAAAATGTCACAAGTTGAGTAAAAGCGAAGATAAAATATAGATAGTATGCAACTTCTTTGAAGTACCACAAAACATACAATGAATAAATGATCTATACAACTATACAACGTAGATAAGTCGCATTTGTTTGAAATGAATTGTACAATACATAAATATCAGTGTTTATTTCACAGTAAGGAGCAAGTATACATGTGCCTTATGGTCACCTAACTGATTGGGGTGATGTCACTAAAGCTTCTCTCGAAGAAGCAAACAAACTTAAATGCGGTTCGCGATGAATTGACTTATCTGTTTTACTGATGCGCTGTCAAACTTTTGTGTAGACAGGCCGTACAAGTAAGTGCTCCTTTCCTACGCACATTATACTGTACAAGCGAGAAGGTGGTCGTCACGGCGAGGAACTTTCAGCGCGTCGAAGCATTCCGCTAGGTGGCACGACAGTTGTAGCAGGGACGCAAATTCGTCGTGATGCTCAAGTTGAGAAGCTGGGCCCCAAGAAACCGTTTCGTTGGAGTCGGGCTGCTCGTGGGGTCAAGCGAGGAGGCGCTACGCTTCCGGCACCAGCTCTAACTGTGCGCTGCAGAAAACAGGTTCCTCGGGGAGGCCAGGACCCTGCGGGCTCTCGCAGGCCGAAACCGACCACAGTGAGGGTGGCCTGGTTTTCGACGTCAGCACGGCCCAGCATCTCTGCAATAGCACTGACGTCGTCATGGACACCATCATCAACGTCGCCTCCGGCCAGTGTTTCCACTTCCGCCTATAATAAGTGAATTTAGCTTCTCTCCTTTTTTTGCGAGACACTTGTAGAGTTTACTATTGGCGGGTAACGTTTTCAGGCTTATTCGCATTTTCAAGCAAACAGAGTGGTTTCATTGATGATCATGTTCACAAATAGCTTGTTTGTCGATGACAGTAAGTATATGAACCTTAAAAAAACGCTGGAGGAATCAACAATCAACGTTAACGATGCAATGACAAACTTACATTCAACCATCTAGTAACTACGCTGGAGACAATGTTAAAAAGGACTTACATGCTTTTGGTCGTAGACGCGCGTATTAGCGCCGTATAGAATTGTCAGAGATTTCTTAAACTGCCCTTTGTATATAAATCAGAACTTAACAGAACGGCGAATGGGGCTAGATGGGAGGGATTAACAGTAGGCGTTCTCTTTCCCGTCTGCGTTTGTGTCGCTACGCCCACAATGAATCAGAACTAACAAGTAATATTTTGAACGAAAGTATAGGAGATTATGTTAAAAATTCTCCAAAGGCGAAGCAATGAACGCGATAACAAGTTAGATTGTAACGCGCAGAAGGGCAAACAGATTAAAACGTGCCCCGCGTTTATCGTGCACAAATAACGCACGGAACGTAATCACAGGCACAGATGAACGCGAATAAGCGTCTCAGTTGTTACTTCGCCGTGTCTGAAAAGTGCGTTTTTTTCGCAAACAAAGACTTTGCGACGATTGCGGGGTCCTTTGTGCGCTCAGTAACTATAACAGAATCGTTGCGGTGAAAGTCCAAGGCCAGCCAAAACGTACGATTGTCCCCAACGCGAGAGAAGCGCACGCGTGAGCGCCCACACTGTCCCCTCACCGCGGGGCAAAGTACGCGTGGGGAATGAGAGCGTGCGCCACCGCGTCGTGACAATGTGGCCACGCGTGCTCAATGCGCCATGTTGTGGTAATGCTGAAAAAAAAACGATAGTTCCCCTTGAGATGCCCGTCACCAGCGGTAAGAGGTAGATATAAATAGGTTACCGTTTGAAAAGCGAAGGAGGTTTTTCTTCGTGGCTCAGTGTCCTACGCCTGGCACTCACAAATCAAAGGTCCCACGTTCGAGTCTGCGTGCCGGAGTCTGTTTCTGCGTATTTTTTATTTCTTGCGTTGTCGGCCATATAGATATGTATACATATACGGCGAGTGACTGTGACGCCGACGTGGACACCGGCGGAAAAATTCAGTCAAGAGTGTCCATATCATGGTTATCGCAATAAATGGGGACAAAACGATAACTTGCCGTGGGCAGGAACTGAACCTGCGAACTTCGATTGACGCGTCCGATGAGTTTACTGACGGAGCTTCCACGGCAGCTTTCCCCCTGTCTACTCTTAGGAGTACATATGTGCATTTATTTATACGAGGGATTTGAGCATCAGACAGCGCGGTCAGAAGCCATGACAGTGAATATAAAAACACTCTTTATTCGGTCCCTGCCCACGGAAATTAATTTTTTCTTCAATATTTTCGTTCGGTCTTTGCCCCTTTAGCTCCTTCGCTTGGTCCGCTGGCCCGATGAGGCACTTGACTATTATTCACTAGGGTTGGTCAATTCTCTGTAATCAATATCTTAAGCGCATATTACGTGGCAATGTAGCTGGTTCACATAAGCGGACGTGTGGTATTTTACAAGGCAAAACGCTTCTGAAATCTGTGTTGGGTTGAGTGTATGTATGATGTACGAACTAACGATATCTCGCAAGAAGGCGTAAATTATCACCAGCAGACAAATTGCTTATTTTTAGCATGTTGTCGCCATCGCCCGGTAAAAGCGATGGCGATGACAGTAGTAATGATGACTGCAAGCTCACAGAACAAGTTTGAAGCACACAACCAGTGGTTGTCCAGTTTATTCAGTGGTGCACTTTCGGCACAATTGATTCACTCCTTTTGTCACCGTAGAACATCACGCTGATGCATTTTGCAGCATTTCGCTCAACAATGTTCCGTCGGCATCAGCGGAGAATTATTAGTAACGTACTACGCACTTCTTATTTTCCTGCAAATGTCTTCACGAACGCAATCGGCGCAGCCACCAGGTTGCTTTCTGAAGAAACCGTTTCCACATACACATGTCACACCAGTGTTTTCGCATGTTGATCACCGATGCGTTCCGCCGTTGAAACTGTCACGGCCGCAGTATTTCTCGTCGGCATCACGTGCTCCTTTTTGTGCTAGTTACCTCCTGATGGTTCCTTTCACAACTGGAGGAAGGCTGGACTGCACGAAAGGATTTAAAAAATACATGGCCCAATTTGAAATAGTAAAGATGAGAAACGTATGTTTGGATCACCTTTTCACCCCAAAAACGATTATGGAGTGTAATGTCACTAAACCTTACTTGAAGGGATTCCGGGGCTCACAAACTCACATCATCTACTGGGCCGAAGCCGTGTAATTTAGGCCGTCAAAAAACTGGGACAGCAAAAAAGCGGTATGAGCAGGATGTCGGCTAACGCTACAATTTCATATGCTAAGCTTTCCCATATGTCAGGTATTGGGCCACTTTACGTATATGAGTTAGAACTGTGGTGTAAGATCTTAGACCATGGTCATACAAGACGAGGTGACCACATGAGGTGCTTTACGAAATAAAGTATATAAGACCGGTCACCACTAAGCAGGTCACGCGATCAGCTGTTGTACTTTAACGTGGGGATGGATCAAGTGCACGGGCCTCACACATTTTGCCTCCATCGATTTCATCTTGCGACCTTCGTGTTTCCCGACTACCAGAAATCTCGCGTGTTTATAAACGTATTAAATCGTAAATTATGTGGTAGGTCAAGTATGCTTATGTCTCGCTCGCCAGCTCGTTTGTGAACGGAACAGGATTGACCCACACAACACAGTTTAGGATAAAAATACGACTCTTTCAAGCTATCGAAAGTCTGCGGCTCAAACCTCACGACAGCTTACCAACTTTTATAAAAGAATGCTAAGATATTCATCCAGCTCGAGTAGCCAATATAGAATGTCCACAACCAGGAATCGTGTAGGCTTTTAAAGCTCGAGTATAGGGCAGAGCTGGTGAGATGTTGATAGCATAACGAGAAAACCAAGGCGGAATGCTTGTCTCCTCACAGTTCTACTGGATTTCGAAAGAATGGCCCTTGTCATATGGTGGTTTTATGACGCGCGACTCCACAAATCATTCAAATCAAATAAAGAGAATGACACTTTGCTTTAAAAAGAAAGGCACGCACACAGAACTATACACAGCTGTCTAAAACGAGAATTATATTGTAACCTTTGCACTTCCATGGGCTCATAAGGTATAAGCGAACATAAAAAGCTGTGATAGGTAAAGGTTTGTGACACTTGTTATTGCTTTTCCGTAAAGTCAAGCTGTGTGAGGCCTCATGTGTGTGCGGGCTGAAATATGCTACGCGTTTGACTCTTCGCTAAATGTGGACGTGAACAGTGAATCAAGTAACACAACGCTGAACTAAAAAAGTGTGGACAGAAGAATAGCTGAAGCTGTATCGGGAAAATGGTGGAAAGCCTTCTTCTTTATTCCTTTCTTTTTTCTTTCTTTCTTTCTTTCATTTTTTCTTTCTTACTTTCTTACTTTCTTTTTTCGCATTGTGTAACGTTTTTTTAACTGCTCCTTCGTGCCGAGAATTGCACATTTATCAATGTGCTTATATAGAAGCGCAGCACTTGAGTGGATAATTTCAACAACAATGGTCAACCTTTCGTGCCCATGTGAAAATTAATACGACCTCAATAAGAAGCTTGATTGCCAATCAGAAACTGCTGATCACAGAGAAGCTTACAATTGAGAAATCATCAATTTTAGAAAAACAGCCAGCACAAATATGCGCAATTAACCAGTGCCTATTTGTAGGCCATGTTTTACCCACCAGCGCCAGCGGGATGGTGTTTTTCTGCTCATAGTACAGTCATAGAGAAAGAAGAAGACAAGAGCGGACACTCCGCGAAACCTGGCCTCAGGAAGTGCGTCACGACTACGTAACGAACTAGTGCTCCCACCACACGTCAGAGGGCGCAAGCGCAAAAAAAAACACAGTTATAATCAATGCAACAGAATTTTTTTCACAAATTAATAATTACACGCCCAAATTTGGTATGTTCTTTATACATAAAAACGATTTATTCAACACACCTTACGCGATTATTTTTCTTCAGCCGTACTGTCATAAACACCATCTATCCAGCGACAAGCCCATGCATGACTGACAGCGAGACGCTTTCGTCGCTTTCGTCAACGTCGGCTGCGTCGGCGTTTTCAAGCGTGAGATAACAGGTGAGGCACGTTTTCAAGCGAAGCTTGTTGAATGACATGTTGTTGGTCTTGTTGGGTCATTTTTTCAGAAAACGGTTACGCCTGCGCGAAAAAGACACCATGCAACAAACATAGAAAGATGCACACACACACGTTGCGCTTCGTGTGTGCGAGTTTGTTTCTTACGTGGCGTGTCATTCACGCAGTTGTAACCTTTTTCTGAAGCTTGTAAGGACTGGGAGGTTCGCTAAAAAGAAAGTTTGTGGCTCTATGCGGCGGTTAGACGGGAACATTGTGCAACGTATGCAGTATAGAAAAGGCGGCACGGCGTCAAGCCGAGGCGACGCGTGCTGCGTCTGCCACGGACGCGAGCGTCTGTGCGCTGAGCATAGCTGGGCAGCTAGGTCGTAGGCTCGGTGCAAAATATTGAGAAGCGTTTGTTGGGCCTCGCATGCTTCACGACGCATTTCCCGAAGGCTCGGAACACGAATAATTCTTGGTGTGCCGGAGGCAAATCTGGACTAGCCAAGTGGCCATCATCTTCGTTTCTTCGCTAGCCTTGTGCCACTAGTGCAAGCTGCCCACAAATTTTTTTGACGTTTCCAATATAATTTTACCGCACAAATTTCAACTACGATTTTTCTTCCCAATGTACTGCTGATACTGCGTACGCACGAAGGTGTTCTAATGTTCCCAGGCCGCGATACCATTGCATTACAAGGGATAGCGGCCTGGAAACTTCTGAAGATCTTTGTTCGTGGTCTTGACGTATATCTTTGTAAGTCAGAGTTTTATGGGTCAGAGATGTATCACTGGTTTTGTATTGTGCATCGATTAGCTAATCATTCAAAGGGGTTTGCTGGTACACTTATGACGTGCACATATCTTTTTTGTAATTTGACAGCGAAGCATCCACTTACTAACATTTTCAGACCGCGCTGACGCCATGCCGTCCGGCGGTCCAAGCTACGGCAGCTACTGCTGTGTATCGTGGTGCTTCAACAATGGCAGAACCCACAAGAAGCCTGGGACGAGTTTCTTCCGCGTACCACGGGACGGCAGGTGTGTTAAAGCTTTTGTATGGTTTGCATGTCTGTAGGCTTACTGTTCGTACTTGCTAAGTGAGGGTAACAATAAAAAATCACTATTCAAGCACTTCCCCTTTCAGCTGATAGTTCATTGCCAATGCAGGATGAAAGCATGGATGCAGTATGCTGGACGCGATGATCTCCTGAGTAAGCCGGCCAGCCTATTGTACGCAACGTACAGGGTTTGTAGCGACCATTTTACTGCTCAAAGTTTCATGGACCCTGGGCACACAAGGCTTACAAGAATGGCTGTTCCCAGTGTGCAACCAGCTGCACCATGTAAGTGATTGACTGAAACTCAAATATGTGCAATAGCAGCCACTTGTATTGAATCAGTGGCGACAGTTAACCGTGAAGATCTCTGTAGCCGATAGAGAAACCTCACTACAGAAGTAACACTTGGAAAGTCTTAAGTTCTGTGAATTGTGGGCTATTACCTTCCTAACAGCAGCTTTACATTTCTGTCATTTTTTGATGCTCTGGACCTGCGCAACTTGTTTTGAAAGACTTTAAAGGGCTATTTCACGTTATCTTCAAGCCTGAGTGCACATGTACGTATACCTTTCATCAGTGAAAGCTGCCACTGTTGATAATTCCAAAAATCACAAATTACTTGTTTCCTAGTTGGTGCCGTCTCTTTTCTTCCACGTTCGACCAATTTATGCGTTTGAAAGAGCTGTTTAAGCTTCCCCATGCTACAAGCTTTGTAACTTGTACCAACTGCACATATATGCAGGTTCTCTGAGCGTCGCTTCAAGTAGTGACTGTGACATGGCTGCAGAAGCTGCACTGCAAGGTGCGGATGAGCTTCAGTTTGTGTTATTATAAGCCTCTTACTGACACATTGTCGTAATTTCATCTCTTCAGGACCTGCGGTAGAGGCTTCAGAAAGCGGCTCCCACACATTGAGGTGCCCCGATGAACAGGGTGCGTTCAGTGTCGCGATTTCTTTTTTTTTTTACCCAAATTGACTGTTGACCAAACCTCTGCAGGTGGCAGCTCCCTTGTAGCTGGTGAAAGAATTTCTGATGATTTCGTCTTGCCGGAGAAAACCTTAACCAGTCGTTCAGCTGTCACAAAAGGAACTTGTGTGGCCGGTAAGTTGTATGTTCACTTCAACACCAGAGTGGATTGATATAGAGACTTCCGCAGGCCGCTCGCAAGATTGTTCCGACAGCATTGTCCGAGGCACTGAACAAGCTTCACAAGACCCTCCAGAAGACGTCTCCGCCAACAGCTCCACGCCTGAGTGCCTTAGAGAAAATGGTGACTATGCTTTTATTGCAGCAGTTTTTAATGTGCTATTTTATGTTTAGGACATTCTGAGGAAACTATCCTCAAAAGGACACTACGTGTGCACTTACAAAATGTAAGGGTGGGCTCTCAGTGATTTTCATTTTTTTTTGTGCATTGTCAACATTGTGAATGGTTTGTTTTTAGGTAGTGGAATCGAAAACTTTGTACCACAGAAAGTTTCAGACCTTGGGTCTGAAAGAGCGAGGAAAGTGCTCGTATGGGATTAGTTGTTCTTCGCTTTTACATCAATTTTTTTGTTTATTGCAGTGCGTTCCTGTGTGCCAGCGACAATGTCTCCATCAATGAAGTACAAGCAAACCATTAAACATCTGCAAGCCAAAGTAGCAGCACAGCGGAAAACTATCAAAAGACTGCAGAGACAGCCTCACCAAGCACCGTCATCGACTACGAAGGCCCTTGAAGTTATCCGACCGCACGTCACCGAGGAGGTTTTTAAACTTCTTTCTGCACATGTTCGCTTGAGGCCCAAATGCAAGGGCAAGCGGTTTCCCGTGTGGTTCAAGAAATTCGCTCTTCACTTAAACTTCCGAGGTCCGCGAGCATACCGATTTCTGGCTCCGTATTTTTCTTTGCCCTCCCGGCGTTCATTAAGGAGGTGGCTAGCTAATGTAAAGATGACTCCAGGCATAATTCCAGGAATCCTTTCTTCCATTGCAACAAATACTCAAGCTTGGAATGAACGGGACCGAGTGTGCGCTTTAGTTTTCGACGAAATAGCACTCAAAAAGAATTTGTACTATGATGCTTCAAGAGACGTTGTCCAGGGTTTTACAGATGATGGCACTCATCGCACTTCAACCATCGCTGATCGAGCACTGGTTTTTCTTCTTGTTGGTGTTTCGAGAAAGTGGGTTCAACCGGTTGCTTTTACTATAGGGCACACATCAACACCATCATCTGTTATGCATAACTTGCTGGTGTCACTCATTTTGGAGCTTAGGAGCATTATTATTGCAGTGAAAGCAGTCATTTGTGACCAGGGCAGTTCAAATGTAAGTCTCGCTAACCAACTAAAAGTGACTGTAGCAAAGCCTTTTTTTGAAGTTAATGGTGAGCGGGTATATTACATTTTTGATGTTCCGCATTTAATTAAAACAACGCGCAATAATGTCCAAGCACACAAGTTATACATTGGGGATGACATCGTTAACTGGTCGCACATTGTAAGCCTTTACCAATCCTCACATGAGTTGCGGTTGCGATTGGCTCCAAAGTTGACTGAACGGCACGTTCATCAGAAACCTTTTTCTAATATGAAGGTCAGCAGAGCAACTCAGGTCTTCAGTGCATCAGTTTCGATTGCTATCACGGCAATGGTGTATGCGAAGGTGCTGCCTGCCTCGGCCATCACTACAGCTCAATTTTGTGATCGTATGGACAGGATTTTCGATGCCTTGAACAGCTCGAGTAAAAAAAGAACTTCGCAAAAGCTGCGGCATGCAATCATGAAAAATGATTCAGAGCTGATTGACTTCCTCCGAGGCCAGCTTCCCTGGATTGCATCATGGCAGTTTGTTGGCAGACGTCAACCACAAACCATCGTAGGTTGGCAAATTACAATTCAGGCAATTTGTCAACTATGGGACGACCTCTCCAAAAATTACAATTTTGAATACCTGTTAACACGCAGGCTTCAACAGGATCCTCTGGAGAACATATTTGGCCACATTAGGCAAAAACAGGGTTGCAACACCAACCCCAATGTAGCACAATTTATTTGTGGCCTGAAGCACATCTGCATAAGAAAACTCTTCAAGCTGTCAGAATACGGAAATGTCGAGGATGATGAATGTGACCTCCTCCAGGAACAGCTGTCGCCATTCTCCCTCACCAGTGCGTCTCTTGTGGATAATGAGGAGTGTGCACAGCCACAGCCTGACGACTTTCCCGCTCTAGACGATCTCTCTGAACTTGCGACAAACATTCACTCCCATATTATCGATGACTCCGCTGCATATTATGTAGCTGGTTTTCTCATCAAACACTTCCTTCGGAATGCATGTGACGGTTGCAGTTGCCCACAGTTACTGAAAGACGACAGTGAGACGCTTAAGGGTACCCACCAGTATTTCACAATGCTCAAAGCATACCACGTCCCCAGCAAACTTTTTGGGAATCTCACTGTGCCATCAGAAGCAGCTTTTGCATACGTACAACAACTTGAATCTCGCTTTCTTGCCATAATTGAGGCCACTGCACATCACCTGAAAGTGTGCGATGTTTTGTATCACCATCTGTCAAGTGTTGGCGATTTTCATTTCTGCTCTGCTGGGTGTCGCGCTAAGTTTCTGAAAATGTTTTGCCGGGTTCGTTTATGTTGGCATGTGCGTTTTGTGAACCGAAACTTAGACAGGGTTAGGTTCCAGTCTTCAATCTCGGGCATGCAGCTTGACAAGTTCAAAGGTTAGCAATTAGCGGCGGGTTTACACTAAAGTATTGGAGTTGAGCCGAATCCTGCAATAGCTTTGTTATGTTATTACTTCGTTACAGCAGACTTCATTATGGTCTTATATGCTTATATTCAGTTCAACTGGACTAACCACTCCTTCGTTGCATTCATTGTTTTGGTTACCCGCTATGAGGAGTACAAACACTGTGTATTCGCTCGAAGTGATTTGCATAACCTTAAAAAGAATGTTGGGCATCCTGTCTGTATTTTTTGTAGCAAATACGGGCGAACTGTACACTTTACTGTGGGTCGCTTGGTCACTGTGTATGCTTTATCTCTCCAGCTCAAGTAATATATCGATAACAAAACCGCTTGTTGAAATGTCTTCGAGCGGGTAAGGAACACAGTATGAAGTGGGCACGGTTCATGTTATCACGCTTTTCGTATTTTAGCTTCTCATCAACCTCCTCATCTTGCCCATCAAAATTTTCAAAAGAATACCCAAACTTGTAGTGTTTGATGGGGCTGCGGACGCTGCCATTTTATTTTTATATAGCTTGTGAGTGATAACGTACGATGTAGAGCCTTTGTGAAAAATAATGAGCCAAAGTGGTTTCCTTCTGCTATTTATTAGCCCTGTAATACCGCTCTCGTAGCACCAATTAAAGTCCACAATTCTGGATAAAGTGATGACTACAATCTATTTTAGCTCGCAAGCGTCACAGCAACACCCAAACGCAAATCACTTGGGATCTTAAGTTTTTGATGAAGGCGACGCATAACAAAAGCCACAAGACCTGCCAGTGTTGTAGCATAAAGTTTGTCTTTCACGTAGTGAGCAAGCTGCAAAGCCCTACCTTTCTGAGGACAAGCAGGCATCAAGTCTGCTTTTTTTCATTTTGGACTAGCTGTTCTTAAGCACAGCCAGCACACTGCACCTTTGCCTTTCTGTTATATTGTGTCGTGTGGTTTCTGTGCGCTCTTTTTTTCTATGCATTATTTCAGTTAAGCCCAGGCGTGATTCGCGACTTCATTGCTGTGTATATGTCACTTCTTCCTTCTTCATCAGCATTGTGCGCTATGTTTTTGCCATAGATCCTTAGTTACCCACTGGCCCGGTGTGTCATACTTCACCAGTTTCTCGGCTTCTGCCAACTCTAGCGATGTGTGCGTTGTCTGTGTTCTCTATGTATTTGTTACAATATTTGTTACAATTTATTTGTAAGGCGAGATGCATTTGTTGTCTACCTTTGTCATATTGTGCTTTTTATATTCTCATACTCTACCTTGCCTTTGAATAAAACATTGCGGATGCTCTGTTTCTTTGACTGATATATACATTGATCACTTGTTCCAAAAGAAAAACACAAGCGCGATGAATAAAACGATAGTGAATTATCATTACCTGCATCTCTTTTTTTTATAACTTAATCAAAATAAAAATTACGTCACGACCGATTCGCACGAACCACTGAACAAAACAAAACAGGGAATCGCTAAATCAAAACGACCTACAAAAACTATCCATTTGGGCGATGAATAGTGGTCTGAAATTATGAACTTACGACATAGCCAAACGTCGGTTATGCAAAGTAATTCAAAAGTTGCGCCAGTGAAACCGAAACCGGAAGCGCAAGCCACTTGCTCTCATCAACCACTAGGTGTGCTAGAGTCGATTGGGCCGCTGGGGTCTACGGGAGTGTCCACTCTTCACCTTTTTTATTTCTCTATGGTACAGTAGCAAATCCTCTAAAATCGAGATTCAAGCTCTCTGATGGGGACATTTTCCTCAGAGTAGCCACGGGACGGCTTTAAGCCCTCCCATAGTAAAATACCGAGTACTCTTAATCGTTAACCAATTTTTCTAAACACAATTTTTTCTCAACACAACTTGTGATCATTCGTTTGCTTGGTCGACCAGGACAGCTCTAAGATTTCCCATAGTTATTTACTCCCTATTGTAAATCTTCGAACATATATTTTAGACACTCGCTCCCTCGATGATGGATTTCAGCTCCCCCATAGTAGAGTACTAAGTGCTCTGAATCATTAACCACTTTTCCTAAACACATGATGCGAAAATCTGTGAGGTGCGAAAGTTTCACTGAGAGACCCGTGAGAATCTAAATCAGATAGCGTTTCTTGGCATCTCTGAGGACGCACACAACGTGGCTTTAAGCAGGACGAATTTCGCAATGCGAAGAAAAAAAAGAAGAAACAAATAAAGATGAGTGAGAGCAATTGTGTTTTACTGACGTCAAAATAGAGAATATCCTCGTGGATCTATCAGTAGACGCAGCAAACAATTTTTTCTGATATATGAGGTGACAGGGCGTGGTAGTATATCCGCCGATTAGCTCTGTTAATTCATACCTTGTTCTGTCAAGGTATCTGCGTACAACGAAGCTAAAAAAACGGACGACTTGTTTTCATACAATTGTATTTCACGTAGAGGTTCACGTAACAGTTTACATTGCTGGTGAAGGTATTATATTTTGCTTGCTTGATAACGTAAGATTAAAAAGAAGGGTACTTCTTTTTGCACAAGAAACACAAATAAACATAATAATAATGTGTAATGATCTTTGTCGCAGTCTTCAAACGGTAATGTTGTTCTCACACATCTAAGTTGCACAGATTTACTACTGAAACATACCTTATTTTTTTAAATTACAGTACATATATGGCGTTAAAGGACATATAGAGAAGAGTGGCCGGAGAAAATTGCTAATCTAGAAGGCAAAAACTAATTAAGGCAGCTTATGAATATGAATGCCAAGCGTGGCGGAAGTACGGGGCTTGGATGCATTATTTTGTTTCTTTTCGCTTTTCTCGAACTTTCCTCTTGCATTTCTTTGCTGTTATCCCTGCCAGTTTTCATGTGTTTTCAGTGACGATGCAAGCAAGATGAGATCACGCGTAGTATCTGTGACGTCAAAACGATTGCAGCGCTGGCCTCGTTGCAGTGGAGGTCCTCGCGGCCAATATCTCACTTGCTTCATGTTTCGCTTTTTACACGTGGATGGCGTTTTTTTTACTGACACTAGAAATGGTCAAACTTTATATTATCATCATTGGCACTCGAAGAGCAAGAGGAAAAGATGCATTAGAACTATCATCATGCCGCTCGGAGAACAAGAGAAGGAAACTTCAGTTAGGCGAAGCGCGAGCTGAGTATGCGACAGCTGATTACGCTGTACATGGTTTATGCTTGCGTTACGTCAAGTGACAACGACAGCAGCCCTCCCCTGCCTTACATGCTCCGCACTTAACGAACGCTAGCAAAGTTTGAACGTGCGCTGACGGAAAGTGCTCTTGCAAGGGCCGGAACACACGCGCAGCTCAAACATGAGCCGCAGAGATAGACAGGTAGAGTAAATAATGATTGTATTGATTGCTGGTGTTTGGCGTTCCAAAACTGTCACATAAATGTGAGAGACATGTGTAGAAGAGGGCTCTAGAAGTTTAGACCACCTGGGGAAATTTAGCGTGGACCCGAATCTGAGCACATGGGACTACAGCATTTCCGCCTCCATCGAGAATGCATCTACCGAAGCCGGGATTTGATCCCGCGACCTGTGGGTCAGCAGCCGACTGCCTTAGCCACTAGACCACCGGCGCAGGATTTAATAAGAGTTTCATATCGGTGGCAAAGTGGGCTTGTTGGTAGACACACAGGTATTTCAAACAGCGCAACGACAGGACACAGAATAGAGCACAAAACGCCAGCCTGTGTTGTGTGGTCTATTCGGAATCCCGCGTTCGCGCTCTTCGAAATAAATAACAGCTCTGCTGTTCGAACTACAGTGATTGGGTCGTTCATACTGGTAGCCGTGTCTTTTCAGCAGCGGAGCTGTTTAAGCTTTTCTCGCAGCTGTGTCGCGTTAAGAAAAAACTATGCGGCACAATTACTAGGCTGGTGTCAGGCACGGGCTCTCTTTGTCCACTCCTTCAGCTTTCGCATCACCCCAGGAACACGTGCACCGATTTGTATGACGTGGAATGCAATAAAACTGATGGGTGAGAAAGCAAGCGCAGAGAGAGAGAGAGAGAGAGAGAGAGAAAGAGAGAGAGAACGTAAGGGAACGAAACGAGAAACAAATAGGTGACATGGCTCAGGTGGCCTTTTACGCATGCGTTGCCGTTTGCTGTGTGGTTCCATATAGTTTTTGCAACGCCGCAGATGCAGTGCTGTCAGTAGAGCTAATGACATTTCTGTGAAAGCACACACACATAAAAAGTTAACAGAAAGTATAACAACATGTAACAATAACAGTACTCAAACAAAATTTTAGTACGATATGGTACAAACAAACAGGTACGAAAGGCGTAATACACATGTCACGATCTCGCCACAATGAAAACAAAGCCCCATTATCCCTATAGTTTCCTACCTCTTCAGGAGTTTCATTCTACTCTCTAATTGTTGTTTAAAAGAAGGTGTGGGCAAAACAAGTGGTTTTGTAATAGTAGTTTAGTTTCTTCTACTGTCATTCCGTTGAGTGTTATGCTGTTGCTAATAGGCATTTCTACTTATCCATTCCTGGTTGGTTATAATATAAGTCATGCAAAATTTCTGATCAAAGTCTCCGTCTTCGAGGATGTAGAGTTTGCCAGACTATTGTTGTCTTCATTTCAGCTATATTTGCGAATGGGTCATGATTATATCGTGATCAATCGGGCTGCCTGATTTTCAAACTTTTCAATTGTTTCCGCAAGATAATTTTGAGCCACGTTCCCGATAAGACAAGCATGATCAAGCATTAACCTTACATGTAAGATGTAAAGGGTCTCCTTTACCTTTATTGTGGCACAATGCAAGTATCGGCCAATAAAAAAAAACCTCTATCTTGTAGCCTTTAAGACCATTCGTTCTATGTCTGTTTCAATGCGATCAATACGTTAAATTCTCAAGTATTTACACTCTGATACTTCTTTGACTGCTCCTACATTGGCACTGTATGTGTACTGAGCTTCTGGAAATCTTTTTGCAAAGCTGACGTGGTTCTACTTCGAGATACTTGTGTGCATTCTCCATGTAAAGCACCAACGTGTTGCTGCAGCGTTTAGGTTCTTTAATTGTATTGATTCGGCGTCCACAAGTGAAGTGATGAGACGGTAGATGACGCACTCATCTGCGAATAGTTTGCGGTACTTTTGCTGCGCGCAGCCCCAAAATTTAAATTGATCTCTTCATGAGGCGTCCAAGTGTGACCAGAGTGGTTGGCCCACATGACGTCTTAATTATACTGCTGAGCACTCAACAATATTCAGTGGAGGTGATTGCTCTTCCTTAAGGGAGAGAGAGTTTAATGAAAGGGAAACTTTCTCATTGAAAGCTTGACAGTTGCTCGGGACGAGGGGAATAGCACTCGTTGAACACCTTCCCCCAAATGGAGAGCACGGCGCACTCCTAAGGCGAGGGTGGCGTTTTTGATTTGGCATCGATCCAGAAAGACAAAACAGAGGACACATATAACCAATACAACGTGTAATTTATCATGAAAGCACGTTAACTAAGAAAGAATAAATAAATTACCACCGCATATAAACCAAGCGGTGATGCCTTCTCTCGCGGCTGCCGAACAACACGTCGCACTGGCACCGCCGCGTCTGTCTGTCCGCTCCTTACAAGGCATTGAAGTTCTCCTTCCTCATTATCTTCTCTAAAGCTTCAGCGGAAAGCTTCAGTGTCAAGAAGAGCCTACTGCTGCCTGAGAGCCATGACCCTCTAGAGGTGTTTATGGCCTTGCTGGAGCGTCGACCACCATTCCAAGTAAACCGGCTAGTGGCGTTGAATCCCAGGGGGTCATTGCGCGTTCCAAGCATGTCAGAGTAAGTGATGCCGAAAACGAATGGTGCTTCATGAGTCCATGCGTTCTTCGTTCGGAGATGTGGACGTCCTTCCTCTCTTTTCAACCACGAAGGACTCGGGAAGCATGGTGCTTGTCCACCATAAAGAAGCCAGACGTCGCTTGTCATGAAAGGGTAGCCGCGTTCCTTGTTGGATGCAGGTCGAACGCGACCCGGTGGTGATTCCGCCCTGTAGGAAATGTAGGCAGCCGCGTCCGTCTTCGTCATCGCTGCTGTCGCGGATGTCGTAGAAGGAGGTCTACAGGTCCTGGTGCGGTGCTCGAAGTCTTGACCAGTGGTCGGTAGAGGGTAGCCTTCGCAAATTGTCAGGACCAGCAGTGAAGGGTGGAGTAGGTACTCCAGCATGACTGCTTGCTTCCCGCTCACGACCTCGTCCGGCAAGGCGAGAGCTTCTGGTTCTGGGTTTTCACTCGCAATGACTTCCTCTTCTCCCGTGAGGACATCAAGCTCGCTCGAGACTTGGGGTTCCCTGCTGTCCCATGATGGTGAAGCTTTGATGTAGCATATCGGCTTCGTTACGGAGTCTCTAGAAACAGATAACTCGCAGAAGAGTGCCAAGAAACGAGATGGTCACGCCGCGTTTCGAGAAAAGTCGCACCGACGCTCACCTTGATCAGCTTCGTGTTCCGTCATCTTGAGATGGGCGAAGAGTTTCGGAAATCTTGCTTGCGTGTTTGATGACGACTAGGGCTGCCCCTCTTAGGATGACCACAGAACGGTAGCTTCGACTTTAAGTCCGTTCTTCTGCGACACTTAGGAACAGCGACGATGGTTGGCATGCCTCGAAGGTGCCGAAAAGGGCCCTAGTAATTTGAGTACGGGCGAAGCACGTTCAGGGCGCAGTGATACTAGCCGCAAGATTCCGATGGTGGACGTAAAGTGACTTTGGCGTGGGCGGGACGCGGACCGGCGACCTGATGGAACAGAAGCACGACTGCGCGTTCCAAGAACGAGCCAGCGAATGCTCGCAGTGCCACGTCGAAGCTGCAGGAGACGTGGGCACGTGCGCTCGTGGCACCGAGAAAAAGATAATGATGATAATGGTCTCGTATTGATTGCGTTCACCCACAAAGCACTGAGATGATGAAGTCCTTGTTCCCTCCCATGTATTTTATGCCAACGCCGACTAAATTTATAGGCCGAAAGGCTGCCGCAGTGACGTCAGAGGGAGGGGCCCAGTTACACCGCGAACGCGGTGGAAAGCCTGTGTTTCGTTCACTTTTTAGGAGAACTAACTATCCCGCTCTCGCAGCTGCTGCGGCTTGATTGGCCCGAATAAAAGTTGTGGAAAAAAAGTCTTACTGAGCATGCTCAGTTGGGCAACTGGGCCCCCAACCTCTGACGTCACTGCGGCAGCCTTTCGGCTTTGAAATTTAGTCGGCGTTACTCGTGCCCGCACTGGTGTAGCAACTACTAATTGATTATATATATTTCATGAAATCTTTGGAGTATTACGTATTGATAAGCAAATGAAAACGAACGTAAGAAGAAAAAGAGTGCAATAATTGTTGATTAGTAGATTTAGACCAGGCAGCTCAATGGTTATCACGAATCGAAATTAAAATATGTAACATCAAATTGTAGCCAGAGCATATTTTCGGGCATGAAATTTTCGTGCATAAATGATTTTCGCTACTCCGTTCAGGAATTTGGCACAGCAAATCCTTATTGTGCCTAGCTTTTAACGCATCGTATAGCAAGACACATATAACGTCATTGTTCGGCAAATTCACTCGGCTCGACTGATCCCGGCAAAACTTCTCTTGGGGCTAGTTGGTTCATAATCGTAGAAGTACTTATACAGCGCAAACACACCAGTAAGAAAGAGACGACACACGCAGCGCTGTGTGGGACGCCACGCAGCGACGAGCTGCGAGGCGTTCGTGTGGTCCGGCCTTTACGCAGTCTTCGCGTCAGCGCTGCATGACTGCATCTGGTGGGGAGCAACAACATAAGAGAACTCGCTGCAGACAATGCCTATCTGGACGACGGTTTTCTGCAGTTTAACCCTACATGCTACTCGTGTAGGGTTAATGCTACATGCTTCTCGTGCAGGGTTAACTCTACATGCTTGCATCAAACATTGGCGTCATTGACGCTTTGGTAAACAGAGCAGATGGGAACTCTCTTAGAACGGGACTCAACGGGCGCCCGTGCGACGCACTTTCTCGTGTTTCACAATGCAGGGGTTGCCACGGCTTCTTGTTGTCCTAGAATGACTCTGTTTAATGTGCGTGTTCTTCGGCAGCGGGCGTACGTAAAGGTGACGCCTTGTTTCATGTGATATGTTGGTCTTAACACCGTGTTGAGCGGCGTTGTTTATGCCGTGGTTGTTAAGTGTTTCCCTTTCCGTAGGGCTTCGAGCTATTCTTTCATATTGAGCTATTCTCTGAGCCTCTATGAGTTAGTCAAGTGTATTATGGAGTTCCAACGTTAAGAATTTGTCAATAGTTACCACAGCGGTCGCACTTCGTTTGGCGCACTCGTGCATTGTTTGCAGCCTGGAATTATGTACGTAGCGTAATCCCTGGCCACAGGTGCGCTGTTTCGGCGCCTCTAGAGGTCAACAATGTAAGTAGTTTGTTGGGAAAGATAGTTCTCGACGTGTCTTTATGCATTAGAAGTTTGTTTAAATCTTAAATTTGGAGAAATTTTATTCAAAAAGCAACTCTGCATGCTTTTCTGGATAAATTACTTTCGCCGGCAACTATTCTGGGTCTGGTGTTTACTATAAACAAAGCAAAACCGCTTTATCACCAAACGAGCACCCCCCGAACTGAGCATCTTTCGCGAGACAAACCAGGGGTTAGGCGTGGCTTCACCTTTGCCAGTAGCGCGTTGAGCTTTATTCACATGATGGACGATAGTGTGATTCGAGCAGCGAATCGTGTACTACTTCCGTACGTCAGCCGTTCCCGCACTTCCGCTTCCATTCGTGAGGACCGATTCATAAAATGACGGAAGCCCAAATTGCTCTTGAGATCCTCTCTTGCAGCATGAATTTTTCCTTTCTTGTGAATGCTGGGCATGTGCTGGATGTAGAGTGATTCAAGTTAAGTCACTTGTAACGTGACTGGTCCGCCCTGGTGCATGTCCGTCGTGTGAGTACAACTTTTAAGAGATTTTTCACTGCGGCACATTTTAATACCCGCTTAGTTCCACCATGAACTCTCTTCCAAGCGTTGCCAGAACCATAGGTGTGCGCGCAGGAAAGCCAATTAACCGCCACCACACCTCCGCCCCTCATAATTGGAGGGTTTGAGAATTGGAGGCCCAAGACACTGGGTCCCCAAGCTTCGTTGGGTAGGCTGCTCTTGTGCTTGCAGGATCACAAGAGTTTGAGAACTGGGTCAAACACAGGCTGTATTGGGTCAAACGCGCGGGGTGCCACCCGTGGCCAAACTCGAAATTATGCGAAACATGGGTCATACGGCACCATGGCTCGCACTGCGTCTGCTTCGTCTCCCTGGCGATCCAAGACGCCTTGGTGCCCACCCTTCAGCGCTGTGGACGCTACAGGGCCCCTAAACCAATAGAAAGGGCGATTGGCTTCTCCACGTGTATCCATTCATTCGCGCCATGTCGTCTGCTCACCATCTTTCCGTATTCTGCTCGCTGCATTGTCTATACACTCATTGCAGATAAGCCTGGTTAACTAACTTAAAAATACAGTAAAACTGTGAAACGAACAGTCCCGCCAGGAACTTTAAGCGTACCATGGATTTGTTGCTCTGCACGCCGAAGATCGGTAGGCGCTAATGCCGGCGGATAATATCAATTTGTGTCCGGTTCTCTCCGACATTTATCGTGGATCTCGTATGGGCACCCGACAATGCAGTTTAAGAGATCTGATGGTATATAGTGCCAGGACACACAGCCTAGCCAGTAGGCGCAGCAGAACCGAGTATTCTAATGCGTATCCTAGCGAGTAGACCCAGCAAAACCAAACTTGCACGTGCATATCATGTTATATTTAGTTGTGAGCAAGGGGTCCCGACTGATTATCTAAGCGCCCAGGAAGCGTTCTTTGAAATTGTGCCAAAAAGGGCACTGACACTTCAGCGTGCCATTGTGTTCAGTGAGCGTTCCGTTTTCTTAGTATCCCTGGCCGTCGATACCAACAATTCTGAGGTGGCCCAGAGTAGGGAGCCTTCATGTGCGCGCGTCTCCGTGTTTTAGGGTGATGACGACTCCGAACATGGTTGCTTACAACTGGCTAAAACGGCCCCCATACTTGACGGGCCGCCATGTCGGTTCTGAGTGGTCGCTCATTTATATTGATGGCAGCGTGGGTTTCAAAGAGAAGAAGGTTTTTTTTTGTATAGCAAGTGCTGAAGGCTGAAGGGTTGTTTTTTTTTAAGGTAGCCCTAGTTTGGTAGAACAGAAAAGACAAGTTCGTGACTCGAGTTTGTATAAAATATTGTTAAAACAGTTCGCTTCTCCCACTTGGTAGACCCACCGCATTGGTGGAGTGAGCTCATTTAGGGAGCCTATATTTGCGAGGGGGAGATTCTCGATGTCACTATGAATTGACTTCAATGTCTGCGTGCCATTCATGAAGCATATTCACCTTAGCATTGCAAATACCTTAAAGGCCTCTTAGTGCAAGGCTCGAAACCATGCTGTTTATATGATGGAACTCGTAACGACCGGGAAGGCAGAACAAACAACCGGGTAGCTCGCGATGTTCTCTCTAAACCGAATAGCTGAGCTAGCCTGCTTCTCATACCCTAAACATTGCACTTCTCCGTAATATAATTTCCTACAGCAAGTTTAGTTCTTGCGAACGAATATGTACAACGACTGCTTAAAAACCTTTTAAGCTGTAAGCATTGCCCAAAAAAGTAGGCCATTCAATCACACTACACCGCCCTCCCCCTATGCCCACAAGCCTGTATATTAGGCTAGAAAAAAAGCAAAGGGTAACAACGAGGGACAAACCAAGTTTTTCAAAGTCAGATTTTATTGCAAACAGCATCCAAACGGCATCTGGCCTTGTGTCTTCAAACCATCCTGCCTCCTTTGCTGGAAGTTTGTGTCCTCCTTTGCTGGAGGTTTGTGTCCTCGCAGTGGGCCTAGAAAAAAGCAATAGGACAAAAAATCATACACGGCTCCAACCACATATACGGCGTTTATACACATTTTCTCTACAAGCACTAAATAAAAACAGAGTTTACTATATCAAATCATCTGTGTGTCAGGTTATGAAACAGAAGGACGACACAAATAACGATGCACAACATAGGGCATATTTGAGTTATAGTTCAGGACCGATATAGTTCAGGACCGACAGATAGACAGAAGGATGGACGGACACGAACAGTAAATCTGTCGCATTCTATGTCATTAAAGAGAAGTTCTTTTTGCAATTATTGAGCGAGTTTCGGTGTGGTTGCGCGTGTCATTGAAGCGAAGAACGAATACCCCATGGCAAGTCACACAAAAAGTTAGTTGCGTTGCAACTGTGCAAGACAAGCGCCTACAGGGAATGCGTTCATCGGCTCGTATGTCTACCTTTCCAAATGCCCTTCCTCAGCAACTGAGGTAAAATTGCAGGAATGCGAACATCTGCCAGAAAAGGAAGAAGCGAACGGGAGCGTCTGTAGGTGGTTTAAGGGCCTGGCCTGGAAGGAGAAGAAGAAGTGCTGCTCCGGGCGAAGGCCACGAGTCTCTCCGAAGTAGTAGACGTCAATGCTCTAGCTCGGACGCCATCACCGCTGATCTTCCGCTGAACCGGGCTTCGTTCTGAACCGGGCTCGTCCCTTCGGACTCTTTCGGACGGTGGTTTGGCTGAGTTTTTGGGTGAATTTGACCTGTTGAAACTAGCTGACGTGGCATATTACTTCTTTAAGCAATCGAATTAGTGCTAATGTCTAATTCATCTCCTGGCCAAGGGCATAGCCCTTGGTCAGCCTCCTTGCCTAATGATGAATTGCCATTGGAATATTTTTTCCGCAGTGGTGTTGGAAGCATCCCTGTTGCGCTGGTGCCCTCGAGTGGTGGATTTATTAAGCTCAACCACCCGAAGGCGATCCAGGTGGGGTTGCAGGCCATGACGCCGCACTTTCAGCTGATAAGTGATGTTCGTCAGTTCGGAAGAGGTGGTTTGGTATGCAGATCGTCAGATCCTTCGTGCGTTTCTGACATCCTAAAATGCAAGACATTTGCTTCGGTCCCGGTAAGTGCATTTATCCCGCCTCATTTAGCGTGCACTAAGGGAATTGTACGAGGAGTCGACTCTACATTAACGCCCGCTGAGACTCTGGAAAAGCTGTCTGATGCTGGGGTCATAGCTGTGTACCGATGCAACCGATTAGTTAACGGTGAGAAAGTCCCCACTGAGTCGGTTATTGCTACCTTTGCCGGCACTTCCTGTCCATCCGAGTTGAAAATATGGCCGCTCATTTTCAGAGTCGAACGTCTCGCTTCTCGTCCTCTCCAATGTCAAAACTGTTGGCGTTTTGGTCACAGTGCAGGGGGCTGTAAATCAAATTCACGTTGCCGCATCTGTGGCGATACCCACCCATCGAAGGAGTGCATCGCCGAAATCGAAAAGTGCTGCCTCTGTGCAGGAAATCACGCGGCCGATTATCTGAACTGCACCGCAAGGTCTAATGAAACGCAACTTCTAGAAACCATGGACAGACGTCGTTGCTCGCGGCGAGAAGCAATAACAGTTGTGAAGGATAGAGCCTTTGGATATGCCGGAGTCGCGTCGAGGCACGAACAACTAAGTGAGACGAAGATTCTTAATCTTATTGAGGCTGCAGTAGAAAAGGCGATGTCGAAAGCGCTGGAACACATAGTTACGAGCGTGAGTGAGTGCATCTCTCAAGTGTTTTGCTCACAGATGACACAGCTGGCTTCTGCGATAGCAGTACCGATGGCCAAGTCGGCACCTTGTGCAGTGGAAGTTGTACCGAATTTAGCCCCACAGCGACAATCCCGCGAGGAGAAAACCCCAATTTCGTCCGTACCTTCTACGTCGACCCACGTGGAGGATCAGAATGAAATGGACGTATGCCAAGATTTCAGGCGTCAGAAGCGCACTGGATCTCCATTAAAATCTCCTGGCCCAAACACAAAACCCAAAAAGGGCAGCGAAAATGCCAGTGCACTTTTTAAGGAGAGTATTTTAGAAGCTGCCGTTGCTGAAGTGTTTCGCTCGTCAACATAGATACCTTGAAAGTACTACAGTGGAATTGTAGGTCTTTGATTTCTGCTTCTACTGACTTACTTTGCTTAATTAATCAGTTATATCCGGATATAATCTTATTACAAGAAACCTGGCTTAACCCTGTTAAGAATTATCATTTAAACAATTTTAGAGCATTTCGGTTAGACCGTCCATCACTAGGAAGTGGTCTAATTATACTAGTCTCGAATAAATTTTGCCGCACAGCGAGCATAGCTTTTCAGCTTATGTCCACAGACTGTGAAATTTTGGCAATAGACCTCTGTCTGCCCGGTCACCACCCTTTTTCACTTATAAACGCATATTTTCCAACGGGTTTGCATAATACTCAACAATTAGATACTGCCTTAGCTAATTGCAAGAATGATTTCCTTCTGACTGGTGATTTCAACTCACATCATGTTTCATGGGGATTTCGAACAGACCATTCTGGTACTCTTCTGTGGGATTGGATGATTAATAAAAATCTTACCTGCCTAAATGATAGACAGCCTACTTTTATTCGCGGACGGACACGATCGGTATTAGATCTCACGTTTTGCAGCCCAAGTGTTTCAATAAAGTCTTGGAAAACTATTGATTTCTCTTCAAACAGTGACCATCTTCCTGTATACTTTGAAATCTCATGTGCTGTGAAATCTATTGAAAGGACAAAGAAAACATTGATCAATTACAAAAAATTTAAAGACTGCTTGCGTTCCAACATCAGGGCAGTGTCCAGTGGTCAAAATGAAGACCTCGGCAGAAATCTCTGTTCTGCTTTAAAAATCTCCAAGAACACTTCAGAATTTGTAATTGCTTCGTCGTCATCCAAAAGTGCCCAACCTAGTAGATGGTGGAATGATGAGTGCACACGAGATTATAGAAGAAGAAAAGCCGCATGGAAAAGACTTATATGTAATCAGAGTCCAAAAAATTGGAAGGATTATCAGTTCATTGCGGCAACATTTAAACGCACTGTATCGCGAGCGAAAGAGCAATATGACCAAGAACATTTCGAGTACCTGTCTAAATCAAATAACAAACGTGCTTTATTCAACTTCCTTCGTGGTAGGAAGAAGACCCCTATACCAGAAAACGTTGACTCAGTAGTTTACACCTCACAGGAACTACAGGAATCTTTGAATCAGTTGGCTAAAGAATTAGAAAACAGGTTCTCAACGCATCTTCCTAATTCGGCTTACACAACAACCATCTATGACTACACAGAAATATCGACTTCCGAATTAAATCAGGCTATGGAAAGATTGCCAAATGCAGCACCAGGCCCCGATGGAATAACAAATACAATGCTAAAAATACTTCACAGGGAATATCCGAATGATCTGTTAGGTCTCGTCAATTATTCCCTTAGAAGAGCATGGATCCCTTCAGAATGGAAGATTGCGAAAATTATACCATTTCTTAAGAAACAGGGGGCAGGCTATAATTTAGACAACATACGACCGATAGCCCTAACATCTAATGTAGTAAAACTTATTGAAAGGGTACTTCATGGTCGTATAATTAGGTTTATTAACGAGAAACAACTGTTGAGTTCTTCCCAAATTGGCTTTAGATCTGGATATTCCATATGGCATGCACATGTAGATCTGGAAAGTCGTATTCATATTGCCCGTCACAAAAAGCACTTTGCGGCTTTAGTAACGTTAGACATATGTAAAGCATATGATAGTGTAGAGTATTCTATCTTGACTAATCAGTTATGGAGTCATGGACTTCCACCTTATATAGTAGCATGGGTGACGGAATTTTTAAGTAGAAGAGAATTCTATTGTTATCAAGGCGGTTTCTCTTCCTGTAAGCACAAGCAAACCCGAGGTGTACCTCAGGGGTCAGTACTTTCCCCGGTTTTATTCAACATATTGCTTAGTACCATCCCCGTTCATCCAGAAGTGAAAACCTATGTTTATGCCGATGACATTGCTTTCTTTGCTATGTCACATGACTTCCACTGTCTCTACACTATCTTGCAAACATATCTTAATAAAATAGAACATTGGTTGGATGGATTGAAGTTGAACCTCAATGCCAGTAAATGTGCTATTCTCGTTTTTCCAATCAAAGATCCCGTGCACATATCTATTAATTACAAGCTTCAAGATATCCCACAAGTACAATCATTGAAATATCTTGGAGGTATGTATAATGAGCATCTAAATTGGCGCCCTCACATTGAATACATCGCGACAAAAGCAGTACGTGCGATGGGGGTATTGCGGAGGTTGAGCAATTGCAGATCAGGTATGAGAAGAAAGGCACTTTTGATTGTATATAAAATGTATGTCCGACCTGTGTTGGAGTTTGGCTGCATTCTTTTTTCTGGTGCGCCAGCCTACAAACTTCGGCCGCTCGTTCTGTTGGAAAGAGAGGCTTTACGGCTCTGCTTAGGACTTCCAAAGTATACTTCAAATGCAGTGTTATACCTTGAAGCACGAATACCAACCTTATTATGTCGCTTTAACATTCTTACTGTGCAGACCTTTTTACGACTATATGAAGCACCGTTTAACCTTGAACAAATTATTTTTATTTCCAATCCTGACCTATTCTTCTCCGTGCATTGGCCCAGATTTACCAAACCACAAATAGTATTTGTTCAATCGTTACTTGAGCCCCTAAATGTACACGTTCGTGATCTGATTCCTTTAACTGAGCAACAAAATTCTCCAGAAATTGTTTACCATGATATCTTCCCAACTCACGCAAAGCTATTACCTACAGGCATTTTAAATGGTTTATTGCAGGACCATTTAAGTACTATGCCAACAAATGTCATTATAGCAACGGACGCATCTCAATCACATGAAAAATCAGGCGTTGGAATATATTGCCCCGTACTTGATTGGTCATTTTCACTTCGCTTACCGGACTTTCTTCCTGTCTATCTGGCTGAATTCATGGCAATAATGTTAGCTTTGCGAAAGGTAAATATTTCCATTCCAGTTGTAGCAGTCATAACTGATTCATTATCAGTGTGCTCTTCTTTGTCCGCATCTGGTCACTCACCTATAGTGAAACTTTTTAAATCGTTGATCCCCTGTCGTCTCCGAAGTATTCATTTAATCTGGACACCAGGGCACAAAGGTTTGTTGTTAAACGAAATAGCTGATTCTCTTGCGAAGGCATCCCTTTCGACACCAATTATTCCTATTTTCCCCCATACAGTATACATTACGGTGGCGCGATTTCGCACACTTAAAATCAGAAAAAATTTATCTGACCCTGCACTGACGGCTTCTCCAGAGTACAAACACTTGTTATTTCCCTGGCGCAGTGAACTGACTAAATCAAGGATGATGGAAGTTGTCATCACGAAATTTCGTTGCCGCGTAACCTCCCTCAATTTTTACTTGCATAGATCAGGCATATTGAATTCCCCTATGTGCATTTACTGTAATCAAGAGGAAACGATCAGTCATTTTTTATTACATTGTCGCCGTTTCGATTTATTCAGGCAAAGCATACTAGCACCACCTCTTCAAAGACTGGGCTTGCAACTATCACAGCCTGATCTTCTTTCATTTGGAGCCTCTACACTGGGTTTCAGCCACAGGGATGTTTTATTCGCCGTTCAAGAATACATCACTGCGACTAAACGATTTTCTTGCTAAATTGCTGTCTCAAAATTTTTCTTATTTTTTTTTCTGCAAACATGATATCGGTATTTCAAATCAAAATTAAGTTACAAAAAAAAAATTGTAGGAATGACACAATGCTGAAAGTTTAGGGCAAATTCACCTTAAAATCGGCCAATCCCCTTCTTTGGGTACGAGCCATTTCTACAGGGCAACAACAACAACAACAACAAGGGCCTGGCGTTTTCCGCGACGAATGCAGCGACGGCTTCGGAAACCGACAAAGTGCAGATAGTGAATGCATGCAGGACCCCACATTTGACTAGTCATATCAATCGATTGAGGAACTGTGCTTCGACTACAAGAAAAAACAAGCATACTCAGCCATCTTCCGCTCGCACAGCGTAGCCGAACGAAACCCAATTCATTATTATACTGTGCATGTTGTCGAGCTTACTTTGCTCAAACTGCTTTTCGTTGCATGGCTAAGTCAGCTATTTCACCAAATGTGCGGTGATATACTCAACCCACTCGCAATACAATGGTACTCACCTCAAAAACACGGCGATAAGTAGTCGCCTTCAAGCAGTCTCACTTCACTCGTGTAGCCCAGCGTTTCCGTTGGCTATAGCAAGTCGGGAAGCGGGAAGGTCTCCAGATGGTTTCGCATTGTGGCACGCAGCACCCTGGCATTTACACTTCAAAATTCTTTTATGTGTGGTTAGCACGAGGATGGTGTCGTAGCGGAAGCTACGTTTATGGGGTAATCAAACGCAGCTCATACCGCAGCTTGAACACTCGCGCTAACATGCAGTTGGTGCAGTGCGAGCAGGAACGCCTGGCCGCAAGAACCAACATGGCGCCTGTTGCCACAGAAACTGGGACTGGCAGCATTATGTTTTAGCGGGTGGTGGCAAGTGGTGGGTCAAAGGCTGACACCACCCTAAAACACGAAGACGTGTGCACATAAAGGCTCCCTAGCCCAAAGAGCTTCGTCGCGCCCTCTGGTCTACTGTCGGGTGCCTATAACTGCTTCTCCATCGACGCGTTCCTTCGCGTCTCCCGCTGCAATGCTTCTTTTCTCTCTCTTTTTTTGTTTCCATCAAAAGAGGGTCTGACGCACAGGAAACGCTGTGCCATGTGTCATGTCGGATTGTGTAAGATGCAGCGTTCTTGGTCTGGCGACGCAGCCCAAGCCCTGCTTCGGCGCGTTAGTCTTAGCACGTACACCTAGGCAAGCAGCATGTGTCGCTAATAACGACAACACGTAGTTGATGTTTTATTCTCAGAGTAAGGTGAAACAAATCTATGGTGGATTTCTCTATTCATTTGTTGCTGTCAGTGCAGTGGGCATGTAGCAAGAGCAAATTCGCATCGAAGCGGGCGGTCGCTTTTGCATGGAGGCTGTCGTGTTGACTTGCAAACGCAGTTACCGGGAGTAAGAGACAAAAATAATTTCACGTGTGAGAGCTAAATGCGAACAATAAATGCATCACATAATGATGTGGCATAGCACACACCAAACAAACGCCAATTTTAGTCAACCCGTTCAGTTTTGAGGCACTTATTTTATCTGGGACTATGTTTTTCTGCGCAACTGCGTGGCTTTCTTACACCCCATAGCTTTGGTAGTGCTGAACCAAAAGGTTTTCGGCCTTGTGTCAGCACGAACGCGAGAGCCCAAGATTCACTTGGTTTCTGCGCGTGCGCTCTGGCACGTCACAAGTTTCTTGGGTCCCCAAGCTCCGTGGGCCCCGATTAGAAAACTCTCTGTCTTACCTCCGTATTCGGAAACGCTGCTTGACTTGATATTGACTTGCTACCGACTTCAAAGCAGCAAAAAACTGTTTCGAACGCTCTGTCTTTAGGCGGTGCCAAGGCAGCACAAACGCACAGACGCGTTTGCGAACGCTCTGCACTGAAGGTGGTTTCAAGTCAAGTTCAAGTCATGTAGCGCTTCTGAATACGGGGGTTAAAATTGCGTTCACATCGCAAGTGTCTTCAATTTGAGAGGATGAAGAAGAAGGGGGTGGGGGATCACCGCAGTGAAGTCCACTCACTCTCCTCCACATCCACTCTCACAAATGAAGAACTGCCAAAACCAGGTCAGCTAGAGCTGCCCTTTCTATGTGCACCAACCTAAAACGTCAATACAGAGGCAACAAATTTCCAAGTAATAAATTTAATTCTTCTTAAAGCCAAGGTAATTGCTGTGTTGGGGGCTGGCTGGTCCCGACGAAGCAGAAGAAGAAGACGGCCGACGGAGACGCACGCGGCCGGCGGCGACGCCGACCAGCCCGAACACGCGGGTTGGCGCGAAGCGCCGAAGAGAAGAACAACAACCGCACTCCACGATTACCCAACGCACAGTCCTTTTATTTTACAGTCGCCTTGAAATCCTGGATGCCAGAGCGGCGCCCCCTGGCATCCTCACATGTCATTCCAAAACAGAAACCGAAAACCCAGAACACAACAATCATCCCCTCCTCAAAAGAAGTTAACCTATACACTGTTTATATTATACATGATCGATACCAACGTATTATACAAGGTATGTACGTTAGAACACATGAAAACTCAGAGCACGGCGCACCGAACTCAAACACTATGAGTCCTGAAAATGCACTGAAAAAAATGTGCACAACTCAGTACAACATTGATTTGAATGCATTCGACCTTTTCACAGAACAATAATGTTCACAACAGTAATGAACAAGAGTTCTACATCACGTAGTCTTCGAACCGACGCGGCTTCTGCCGCTTCCGCTTAGGGCGGGCCCTTTTGGGTGTAGAATCAGGTGTCTCTGCACCTTGGTCACTTGTGCTCTGATGTGACACATTAAGAGCAGCAAAAGATTGTGAAGGCTCTGAATGAGCGTTAAAATTCATCGTCTCATCAGAGCTCGCAGCATGAGCTTCGGAAGAATTTTGCGGACCGGAGTCCGGTTCAACGGTCTCAGCCGTATTTGAAGGTTCGAAGTGAACTGTATGACTTGGTGTACTTGAACCAGCGACACCGACTGGTAACTCCTCCCCCCTTGAAGAAAAAATGCCTGTGCATGGAGGCCACATGTAACAGTCTGATGCATAGTTGAAAGGCATAGACGGAACGTGATGCGGAAGACTTTTAGGTGTTGAAGGCGAATCCGTATGAAAAATAACAAGACGCGAAGCATTTCAGATGTTACCATCCCATAAGCGAAAAGAAGTGGGGCTAACCTGGCCCAAGACTTTGTAAAGACCCCGACACTTGGGGCACTTGCATGGCACACGAACCTTGACTAGATCGCCAGTGCGAACTTTGGACTGCTTTGCACCTCGACGGGTGTCGACATACTTTTCCATTGCTTGTTGATGAGAAAAAACCCTGGTACGGATTTGATCAGGAGAAGACACTGCTATGTTACGAGGCAAAGAGACTATGTCGAGAGAAACTCGCGGTTGCCTACCGTGGAGAAGTTGAGCAGGAGACACTCCAGAGGTGCCTTGTGGTGTGAACCTGTACGAAGGTAAACATTCAGTCAAGGCTTGCTTGACGGGACGGTGCTCTAATTGGGCGATCTGGATATGTTCGTTCAGAACGCGATTAAAGCGCTCGATTTGCCCATTTGATTGGGGATAGAAAACTGATGACCTCAAGTGCTGAATTCCTCGTTGTGAAAGAAAAGCCTCAAAATGTTGCGACTGAAACTGTGGACCATTGTCCGTAACTATGCCATCAGGAAAACCTTCCCGGCTGAAGATTGAAGACAGAAACTCAATGATGACCTCAGAAGTAACCGTATGTGTGAAACAAAGCTCTGGCCATTTGGAATGGTAGTCGATGAGAGAAACAATGAACCGGGCATTTTGCGGAACATTATTCAAAGGACCAATGATGTCCATGCCAAGTTTCTGCCAAGGCCGATCAGACCACTGGACTGGCTGCAACGGAGAAAATGCAGGTTTGGAAGACTTGTCACTGCCTGACATATATGGCAGTTGTAAACTGCATGCTCGACCTGCTTGTCTAAGGCTGGCCACCAGTACCTGTCTCGGAGATTTTGTTTGGTGCGGACAGTGCCTGGATGGGCCTCATGGGCAAGCTGTATTAGCTTGTTACGGAAAGAAGCAGGGGAATCACGCGTTCATTGCGGAAAAGCAAGTCCTCGACACAAGACGGTTCCTGTCGGACTGCGAAGTAAGGCAAGAATTTAGAAGCAAGAGCACAATTGGAAGGCCATCGTTCACGTAAATATTTGAGAACTTGAGACAAAGTGGAATTGCAGCTGTAGCTGTCTGAAGCTCAGCTTCAGTAATGCAGGAAGTAACTAATGAAACAACTTCCTCATCCGGCTCTTCAGTAACCGTTATCTGAAGAGGAAGGCGCGACAGTGCATCAGCAACCACGTTATCAGAACCTTTACAATATTGAACACTGAAATTAAAATACATGAGTTTGGCACACCAACGGGAAATGCTAATGGGGCGGTGGCCTTCGGATCCTGCAGAAAGAAGAGCAACTAGTGCTTGGTGATATGTACGTAATGTGAAGTGCCGGCCCCACTAGTAAACATGCCATTTCGCACAGGCAAAAAGACACGCGAGAGCTTCACGCTCTCCTACTGAATATCTGAGTTCGGCAGGGGTCAATGTACGAGATGCAAAAGCGACAGTGATCAGCTGATCACCTCTGAATTGTTGAAACTCTGCTCCCAGTCCAACATCGGACGCATCCGTCGTGATGACGATGGGAAGCTTCTCATTGAAAATACTAACACCTGGCTTTGAGGCCAGTATTAACTTAACTCGAATGAAGCTCAGCTCAACTTCAGCTGACCAGTTAAAAGGCTGTGCTTGACGAAGTAGAATACGCAGTGGTTCAACAACATGAGCATAGTGAGGAACAAACTTGGCATAATAACCAACAAGACCTAAAAATTTGCAAGGTTTTGGCATCGGTAGGCCGTGGGGCATTGACAATGGCCTGAACTTTAGATTCAACAGGTGTCAAGCCGCGGGAACTGACATTATGTCCTTGAAATTGTAACTCATTCACAGAAAAATTGCACTTGTTATTAAGTTTCATACCACATTCACTGATGCGGTTGAGAACAGTATGCAAGTTAGTATCGTGCTCTTCGCGAGTACGTCCCCACACCAAAATGTCATCTAAGTAACAAAGGGCGCCATTACAACCCTTAAGAATAATTGACATCATTTTCTGAAACACTGCAGGGGCAGATGCAAGCCCGAAACACACGCGGTGAAACCGAAACAAGCCTTCGTGCGATACAAATGTGGTTAAGTCTCTACTGCACTCAGAAAGTTCAACTTGGTGATAAGCGGACTCGAGGTCCAGCTTGGAGAAACATACCGCTCCGGAGAGCTGATGAAGCAGTTCTTCAATGTGAGGAAGTGGAAACCCGTCTACGACGATCGCCTTGTTCGATTCTCGTAAGTCGACGCATAGTCGAAGGGATCCATCTTTTTTCTTGATGACGACCAGTGGAGAAACCCAGTCGGAAGCAGAGACAGGCTCGATGATTCCGCTGGCTTGAAGGCGAGACAGTTCCGCATAGACTTGCTATGCGGAACTGTCTCGAAGAAGAGGGATGCGGCGCAGCTTCGCACGCACAGGGCACACACCTGGTCGACGCATCACTTTATACACAAAATCGCGCACACAACCCAGTTCACGGGTGAACAGGTGGTGGAATTCAGAAGGCGCGTTGGCCGGAAGATCATCTTGGACGTCGACTTGAGCACACGTCATAGACGCACCGAACATGTTTATGGACAAAGCCCTGATGGCATCAGGTCCCAAAAGCGAGCTGCCATTGGCAGTTACATAAAGAGTAATGGAAGCAGTGCGACTGCGATAGGAGACCTGAGCTGTAAAATGACCTAAATTATCAATCGTTTCCTTGGAATATATTTGTAGAACGACGTGTGAAGGCAAAATCCGAATGTTGGAAAAATGACTATGAAAGTCAGCGGCACTGAATAAAGAGACTGAAGCACCAGTGTCCACGAGAAATGACAAGGGCGCATGACCCACTGAAGCTACGATGCTGCGCTCGGACGTAGTGTGGAGGCCATCCACATTTAGAACAGTGACCGTATTTGTCTGTGCAGTGCTCGAAGGAGCGGACAAAGAAACTGGTTCAGGAAAATTTGCTGGACGGGAATTGCATACGGACTGAAAATGTCCGATTTTTCCGCACGCAAGACAAGTGCGGTTTCTCGCGGGACACTGCGCAAAATTGGCTAAATGCCGAGCCGATCCGCAATGAAAGCAATGCGTGGTTGCGCTTGGAGAAGAAAATTGCAAACGCGATTTAGGAGCTCGGTGCTGTTACTGAAAACCAGAATTTGGCGGAATGGGGTCGCCATATTGCCGGCAAACAGAAACCAAAAACCCAGAACACTACATTAATTGAACGAAAATCAACGAATGAGTATCGTACGCAGTCGGATCAGCACCTTCCTCTATCGCCGCTGCCCATCGACCGTCTTTGTACAGGCGCAGCCCAGTATTCGTGTCCGTGCTCCTTCGGGGCATGGCGATTGTCCTTCACCACCAACGACCTCCACGGTTCAGCGGCGTTTCCACTTGTTCAGACAAACTGGCAACGCACCGAATGCCACGGTCTTCCAGGAACGCTTCTGCCATTGCTCCAGCATCGACTTCAACTCTGACAATACCAACTGGTGGCGCCACATCCCTGTCGGTCATCGCGCGTTCCACGCCTGCTGGGACAGCGAGAGACAAGGATTAGATGACAACCGATTTCAGGCGCCCATCGTTTGTTTCGCCACTCCGCAGCGTGAGACTCCGGAAGAACATTTGCTGGTCGACCAGGAGGAAAGGAAGAGAGGCCTGCCGTTACCGCGGCCATCTACATTCATTGGCGTTGGACGCAAGTAGGACGCGACCCGGTGGGTACTCCATCTTGGAGCCACGTTAGGCCTCATCGTCGTCGTCGTCGTTGTAGACAAAGGTGTACAGGTCTTAACGCAGCTCTCGAAGTGCTGGCCACAACTTCGCACAACGGTGCCTTCACGAACCACCGGGTCAAGCAGCGGGTCAAGCAGAGAGTGGGCACTCCCGCACGACCATACGCGCGTCCACGGCTACGACTGCGTCCGATAACGTCACAGCCCCCGGTTCAAGCTTCTCACTCGTGACGACTTCGCATTCTCACGTGGAGACTTGAGACGCACTCGAGGCTCGGGGTCTCTTGCTGTTCGGAGTACTACCGCTGTCTGACGACGATGGATCGTTGATGTCGCAACTCGGCTTAGTCTCTGGAGTTTCTGAAAACAGATCACTCGCAGAAGAGCACGCCAAGAAAAGAGATGGTCGTGTCGCGTTTCGGGGAAGGTTGCAACGGCGTTCACATCGATCAGGTTCCTGTAGCGTCGTCGAGAGGCGGGCGAAGAGTTCTGGAAGGTTTGCTGGCACGTGGAACGATGGCAAGCTGCTGGAGTTGCCTCTCTTCTGACGACAAAAGAACGGCAGCTTCGACTTGAACTCCTTCCTTTTGCGACGCTCAGGAACAGCGACGATGGTTGGCATGCCTCGAAGTTGCCGGGTAGAACTGTGGTAATTGGCGCACAGACGAAGCACGTTCTACGAGAGTTAGAACTAAATGCCTGATTCAGCGACTTCAGCAAGGGCAGCGAAAGAATGCCGACAGTGCGACGTCGATGCAACAGGTAACGTGGGAACACGAGCACACAATATATTTGTGTTGACACGTGCATCATCTACGGAATATAAATGGATGATATTGCCCAGATAACATTTAAAAAATGCGTGTCGTGGCACCACACGGGAAGTGTGCCTTGATGACTCGCCTGATTACAATATTGTCATTCGCACTGACTCGGACCAAGTGTGCCTTTGTCGTGGGAGGTGGATTTATGTTTCTTTTATCTTCATTGAAAGTCGCGAAGAATGACCTGTGGCGCCTCTGCCGGTGAAAACAGGAATGATTCGATGTGCCAGAACATGTGACCATTGATTACTGTACGTGGTCGACGATCTTTTTGATAGTATTGAAATATTGTTGTATTTTTATATTAAAAGGTATTACACCATAAGAAGTACCTCCAGCCTTGTTTAGCTGTATGAAATAAAATAGCACAGCCTTCACCGGATGTATACGGATTTACAGCCCGCCAGTGCGTCTTGGGCAACTTTTACAGCGTGCTTATATGACCGCGCAGAAAGTTTCTATGTCGCTTAGATTTTGCAGAGGCGTAGTTCTGCTGCCTACACGTCGTCATTTCTGAATGTTACATCGTTTCTGCACGCGCATGTCCGAAATACGTTGTCAGACCTTTTAAAGAAGACGAAGTGACTTTTCAAACTTTCGCTGCAGTCACAATTATTGTGCATTAAGATTCATCTTGCTCTTACCTAATTTCTTTTTAACCATGTATTTTATGAAAACTTAGGCGTTATAAAGTGCAGTGTAACCGATCGCCCTTGTGGATATGAACCACGATCTTCTTGGTGACAAAAAAAAAGAAACTAAACGATTCCCGCTCAAGCAATTGTCAGCCATCCAAGCTTTCGTTTTCTCCTGAACTTTCGCCTTCTTTGGACTTCGCTCTTCGCGTAACTTGATGCGCTTCTATGCTTTAGCTATCAACGATGGTTGCTAACACTGAATATTTTACCCGTTATGCATGCGAGAATTCACCTTAATGAACAATTCGGGTAGCTGTTATTTCGGGAAGCAACTTGGAACGCCTCGACGCATGGTTCGCAACTCGTGCATGAGATGTTATCTGCAAGAATGCATCGAAACACTCCGCGACGGAGTAAATGTTTTGGATGCATCCGATGTAAATAAATATAAACATAGAATCGTGCCGAAGGCCCTGCAATGCGCGAGAATTACAATAACACTGACCCCCGTATTCACAAACGCTCCTCGACTCGACTTCTTCCCTTTACTTGACAGAGTTAATAATACGTCACAGCTCGGCTGAAAATGACGCTGCGCTACTCAAAAATTCGCAGCAGAAAATTGCTGATATGCGGTGACTTGCCGTGCCTAAAGACGGCGCTGCCATCGGCTTTCTCAAATAAAGGTGAAGTGTTGAGTGAAGGGACGTTCTAGAATACGGGGGTGAGTCTTCCTTGAACGCACTAAGGTTCGCTAACGTGGCATGAGAAAAGAAAACTGAGCCATTGACGACTTTACCGTGGACATGCACGACAAGCGTGGCAACTGCAATCGCTGATCTCGGGAGCTTTGTATTTATTTTCGCAAAACAACGCGTCAGGGAGCTGCAATAAATGTCGACAGAATAAACGGGTGTGCTTTCTCCAACGAAAACCGATATGTGAGGTTTGACAACCCAAAACCACCATATAATTATGAAGACACCGTAGTGAAGGGCTCCGAAAATTTAGACCACCTGGGGTTCCTTAACGTGCACCTTAATCTGAGTACATGGGCGTACAGCCTTTCCAACTTGATGGAAAATGCAGCCGCCGCAGCCGGGATGCAATCCTGTGACCAGCGGGTCAATAGCTGAGTACCTTAGCCACTGGACCACCGCAGTGGGGCTGAAAGTTGTTTCTTAACTCTCCTTAATTATGACGTTGAGAAAGGAATAGCGTTAACATGGCTAATAAAGTGTTTAGAACATGACAGGAGCAACTAGACGTCACAGAATTCGAATTGCGTTACGAGTGGGTCGTCCTATGCTCTAGCCCATCGGAATGCTTATTCTTGATCACGTATCAACAGTGGTGCATACCCACTTCAGGCATAATTCTTCTTCGTCGTCAGCCACTGCATCAAAAAACAATGCACAATATTCTCAGCAATTGGATGGTTGCGAGGCACCGGAGGTCGGAGGACAGAATACCTTTACAACACCGATAACAGACCCCGAGGTCTTACAGGACTGCAAGGACATCATGGTTACCTTTCACGATATCCTAAACCATTCCAGAAAAACGCGACGACGTTACCCACCACCCCACATGCAGCTAGAAAGGTCTCAGGCGTCTGATCTGAGGCGTCTGCAGACCGACACATTTGAGAATCTCCGGCACCTGCATAGACTGTGTCCCTCGCTGCACCCGTCACCCGGCTGTCCGTGGTGCGGGCACGAAAAAGCCGACACGGCGCATATTCTTTGGGAGTGTGAGTGCAGTGTTTGCCGCCTCTACTCGGACGAGCATGAGCGTACCCCAGGACGTCTGGCTGAGCGGTGGCGAGCCACCCTTCTCTGCCCACGTGCAGTGGACCAAATCTGGGCTGTCCAGCGAGCCATGGCTATCACCAAAGGCATCGCACGATGCTCAGCGGACGACAGCTCCAGGAGGCCTAGCCCGGGCCATTAATTCTTCGTTGGATCCTAATAAAGTTTGTCACTTACCTACCTACCTCAGGAAGTGTGTAGTGGATGACATGCTTCTCCGAAAAATGACGAGGGATAGCATATTGAATGCTGGCCTACTAGGAGGAGGAGGAGGAATAAACTTTATTAAAAGGAGCCAGCAGTTTTAGATGGCCGGGCCTAAGCCTGCCATGAGGGGACGTCAAGGGCATACCTCGACGCTTCCTCACCGGCGTGCTGGGTCGCCCAGGTTCGGTCGTAAAGAGCGGAGCTTCGACGAAAGGGTCGGGGCGTTAGTGTGTCTGTACTGTGCCGGGCAATCCGACAGCATGTGCGGAAGCATAGCCGGGTGAGTGCCGCAGCACCGGCAGTGGGAGGTTGTGTACACGTCCCTGGAATATGAGGCCTTTCACCATTCGGAGCCCGCCAGTGCACTTAAAAGAAACGACAGCCCTGCGCGGAACAGCCAGCCCCGTCACAGCGAAAGCTAAAAAAGTGGCCTTTCAGAGCCTTTTCTAAACACTCTTTGGGTAACAGCTACAAGCTCACTTGTTGGTTACCCACTACATTATAAATAGTTTTTGTGTTGTAGGCCAGCAGCAAACACGTATCCGTCACCTGCCCGCTGCTGGCCTACTATCACTAAAATTACCCTTGTGGGTTCTCGCCGTTCTTGGGCATATATATATATATATATGAACTGTCAAACACCTGTGGCACATACTCGCATACCTGTGGCACATACCCGCCCCCAGGCTTGTGCCACTGTTCTTTGAAGAGTGTTTGACAACGTACACGACGTGACTTTGACATTATAGATGTCATGACCAGCGAGTCGTATACTCTTCAAACCATTTTACCCTCAGATACTTATTTTGGTTTAATCCAAGGTAAGGGCGTTATCATGAAGCACCAAAACGTAAGTGGAGATAGATAGATAGATAGATAGATAAATAGATAGATAGATTGATAGATAGATAAATAGGTAGATAGATAGATAGATAGATAGATACATAGATAGATAGATACTCAAAATACTACGGAACGCAAAGAAATTCTTCGCATTTATTCTGTATCGTATGACTCAGCAAGGTAATTATATGTAGTTCGTTTCTTTAGTACGCCAAACGTTTCTTATGATTCGAGCATCTGCGCATCATAACGTGGTCTTCGTTTTGATGTATAACGCGTATTATAGATCGAGTCCGTAGTACAAACCGGCTGCAACCTCGCAGATCTTGATCCTGATCTGGATCGAGTGCAATCTGGATCGGTCCAGATTAAGAACAAAAATGCCCGAGTGACACTGCTATATTAAGGGGACAACGACAAAATAAATATAAATACAACAGTCTCGGGTGAACTGGCGAAAATTTGTGGCGTTTTACTCCAGTACAAAATACGAAATAAGATATGTGAAACAAACGCACGTGAAATACAAAAACATGTGTACAATGCACGCGTGTCAAAACGCCAAAAACTTCAAACAAGTGCGTGCCGCCCCAAAACCGTTGTGGTGGCTCAGAGGGTAACCAATAGGGCGGCAGTCTGTAGTGCTGCCTCTCAGCCGTCAGCTTGGCGCCAGCCGTAGAGGGCCAGCAGGGCCATGGCAATCGGGAACATCACGGAGACGACGACGGTGACAGCCTCGGAGGCCGCCTGCTTCCCAGTGCTGTTCCCGTCATTTTTCTTGGGCTTTGGCAGTGGCGGGTGCCTGGGGGGGGGGGCGGCTTCGAGCTCCTTAGTACGCAGAGTCCAGAGGGCACGTCGCATATCGTGTCCTGCGGACAGAGCAAGCAGTACGGAGCCGCGTAGTAGAGCGGCTTTCCCACCAGGGGCGCCCTGGGCCCGTAGAGACAGACGTAGATGTTGAAGTACTTCTCTGGCAGGACCGTCTTGGGCATGATGTTGCGCGTGTAGCTGCATCCGACGGCATACGTGTCGGCGGCGGCCAGCTGGACGAACTGCTCAGTACCGGCCGTCTGGACGAACTTGGCGACATGTTTCGGGGGGAACAAGATGTTTTGGTCGAACCAGTCACGCACCACGAAGCGTCATATGATGGGCGCCGTCTCGTCGTCCGTTTTCTGCGGCTGCATGCTGATGCCCACGTCGGGGAAGTCGACTGTCCAGATGCCTCCACCGTGGACGTTTAGGCTGCCAATTTGGTAGGCGCACAGCCGGGCCTTGGCCTCGGCGACCCTGGCCTATTCGTCGTCCCAGCGCAGCTGGAGCATGTTGCCGGCCGTTGGAAAGTCGGCGAGTCGACCCAGAGCCAGGTGGGACCTGTAGTGGTTGTGTATCCACAGGACGCTTTCGCTCAGTAAGGTCGAGTTGACGAAGTACGTGATGCAATCCGTGAAGGGCTGCGTCATGCACATGACGTGCGAGTCATTGTACGGCGGCTTCTGGCAGAAGTCCTTGGGTCTCGGAATGTTCAGGGGCAGCGGCGACGTCGTTGTATCCGCAAGCTGCCGTAGTCTTAGGTCGGGGCTTCCGGGATGAACTGATGACGACGGCTGTTCCTGTGGCTGGGCCGGAAAGAGGAGCGACAGCAGGAGCCACGCTCTATGCCAGAGCATTCTTCGGGTCATAGCCTCCTATATTTTTTTGTGCCCGCGCATTAGCGCTAAATACATACGCGCCATCCGTCCCTTATAGTTTTGGCGCTCGCCGCCAGATGCCGCACCGATCCCATAATAACAGCAGACGACGCGGCCTATGCACGCTTGCGTTTATGACGGTCTAGAAACCGTCTACATTGCATTGGATTATGCGTATACGTTAAGAAGTGCGCACACACCAAATTTTTAACACAAGCACTGTATGCAGAATGCAATGTGAGCTTTGTTATTTGATTTCGCGCTCAAAGCTTGAGCACTTTTCGAGACAATGGTTTGACATGAAAATCTTTTGCCAAGTCGTGTTTGTCAGTCACACTCGTCGCGAAGTTCAGAAAAAGTGGGCGGAGAAACTTCACGAGCACAACCTCCAAAAGTTTTTTATGATGTCCCGGGGTCGAGCACTTGAGTTTGTCACGTTTCTGTAGTATTTGCGCGGCGTTGTCAACGGCAGCCTTCAGTGGCTGATTCATCTTTCTCGCTCTTGCGAGGAAAACTTCCGCGTAATTCTTTAGAGAATTTAGAACCATTACGAGCTCAGTTGACGGATACAGGAGTACACCTGGGTGGATATCTCCACATTCAATCAGAACATGCTCCGCCGTTTCCTTATCTTTCCCGCAGCATGTGCATTGTTCTTCTTCTTTACTGAATCTTGCTTTATAACTACGCGTTCTAAGGCAACCCGATCTCGCTTCAAACAGTAAAGCGCTTCCCCTTGAATTATCGTAAAATGCCTCCCTCCTTATTTCATTTTTGCCCTTTCGGTAGTTACTCAAAGCCGGTTTTTTCTCCATAGCTGCCATCCATTCTCTCGTTTTGCGCCTCGGCGCTCCGCCAGGAGCGCTCGCATCCCATAATAGCTCGGGGGACGGCGCTGAGGGACCGACCGCTCGGGCACAAAGTTATAGAGGAGGCTATGTTCGGGTCGACGTTCGCCGGTGCCTATACTGTGGCTCGCGCAGCTCGAGTAGGCGGGAGCTCACGCAGCGATCACGCACTTTCTCTCGTTCGCTTTATACTGTGTCTGACACCCACTGTGGGGTAGTGCCAAGGATTTCGTGGTGTTGTGAAATGTTATGGTACTTGCTTGCTTGCTTGCTTGACCCTTTACATGTGGCTCGTATGATCAACGGGAGATAGACCACTTTTAACGCTATAAAGGAATTAAGTTTAGATTACGCAAAAATACTTAACTGATTGTCTAAGTATTATGTAATTACGTAATTCTTATATGCGATACGATAAACCAGTCAGAAGTTCACAGAAATTTTGGAATGAGAATAGCCTAATAATTATGTCTTGTTGTGTGTCCACGAAATTCCTGGGTGGCAATGAAAACGTTCTTTTTGGTGTGGTCCAGACAAGAAGCTCCAAGAAAACGAATACTTTTAGAATAGGGAGTAGTTCTTAATTCTCAGAAAAAATTGCAGAGATGCTTTTTTCTAAAGCTATAGTGGAACGACCGCAAAAGTAAAAAAAAGTAATCAATTTTTTTGTGACTGTCGAGAGTGAAAGCATTAAGGAGATGACACCTGACCAGACCTGCGTTAGTGAAAATTAAGAGGAGGAATCAAGCATTAAAATTTTGAGAAAGACACCTCCAATTTGCGAGTGGGGCACCATCTATTATCCCAACAAAAAGAAAGGTGAATATATTCTAGAACTTGCAAACTATAATGTTTATGTAATTTTGAAGTGATGTATATTTGCGAAAGTTGTATTCGCTAATAAAATCAGTATGAGGGAGAATAGACAGCACCAGACCAACTAGGACCACCCGAGGAGGTTTAGAAAATGCTGGAGTGAGAATTATCGCCCATGAGTGATGCTGTACCTACCGTAAGATGGCGACTGCGGCAGCCATCTTACTAGGGGATTGATGAGCTTTTGGGGGTTCGGCGATTGTGACGGAGCATTGTCCTCGCGCGCTCGGCAAGTTTAACGTGGCAACCTTTTTTGGTGAGACAGTGCTCAAATTCGTCCTTGTATTGCTAGTTTTCTTCAGTAAGCTCCTAGTTCGAGACAAATTTTATTGGAGATTAAAACACTGGTATTCGTCTCCGTGGGTTATTACATCGAAAACAACCTTTCAATTTATGATTAACGCAGGCTTTAGAGGGACAGGTCAAAGCCACTTGATGTCTAAATGTGCACCACCAGAAAATGTTGCTGAGATCATTCGAGGGCAAAAGCTGGCTTCACCATTGCTGGCAAACCATTGCGGAAGCTTTTACTCCAGCATTTAAAAAATTTGTAACCTCCTTGGAACCACCACGCGAATGCATCAGACTTTTCATTAAAAAAAATTCCATGATGACCAGCAACCAAACCAACTGCAGTGTATGCTAGAATTTGGAAATGAAAGAAGTAAATGCATTCTAAATTCGAGACTCGAAAACGCTTGATGAAGCTGGAAATTTACATACAGAGAGCGAATCGGTAACTGCGACTTACTTGAAGATTTCGAAGGGCTAAAATAATTGCAAGGAGCTCTATTTGAAATATTGGGGCATAACCAGGGCGAAGCACTGAAAATGACCAAGATATAAGGCTTTGAGAGAATGCCTACGCCTGCTTTTTCGTCACCCTTAATTGCATAACTGGCAATTAATTACGAATTCCCAGTTTAAATAGATGATCTTCTAACAAGAGTATTAGGTATGTAGGAGGTGGAAGCTTGCAGCTAGAAGGAAATCGGTAAACAGAGTTGTCATTTAGAGTGATGCCACATATGTTAACATTTACAAGTTCTAGTTGATCTTGCACAAAGAAATTGTGAGGCCTACATACCCGAGACCAAGGCTCATTAACCATTTTCCCGATTTAGGAATGAATCTGTAATCCGTAATACTCTCAGTGAAGATGTGCACGTTTTTAAATCTGTTTTGATGGTGAGACTGCCGAACCTGCTAGCTATACCGTAGGGGGGTCAGGCTTCTTGGTATAAAACACTGCCGAGAATTAAACCTCCTCTAGACAAATACGAACAGCGCCATCCTCAAAAGTCATCGAGAATTCGAGCGACGAAGGCATTGCTTAATTTCCCAAGGACAACATACATATTTACACGAGCGGCTATAGACTCTTAATGATGCCGTATACTGCACAAGACTGCCACTCCGCGTTTTCCACAATTCCTGGGACGCTCTCTGCGTCCCGCCTTGTGGCGATGGCAGCGGCGACTTCTACAGGCCCCCGTAGTCAAATGTCGGCGCCCTCAAGCTCTTCTGTGGCTCAAGGCTCATGGTCCATCACTAGCGATGGCTCAAGAGATGCTCCCGCTCTCGTGCCCTTGGACGAAGAACCAACTGCTGGCCCGTCTGGCTACCGCTCAACATTTGTAAGCTCCGCAAGGAAACGAGGCTCTTGGTGCAGCTCCAGTGAATACACAGACATCTACTCAGTCGACGGCGACGACTCATCAGATGGCAGCTTCGTGTCTGTGATGAGCCGCAAGGCCAAAAGGAGGCTCATCAAGACGTCATCACCAGCAAGCACGTCAACCGTGAAAGCAAGGAGTGAACGCTGGCCACATACCATTCTCTTCATGCCCGTGGATCCTTCCGTCAGTCTTCGAAAATTGAACAGGCAAGCTATTTCCACTGTTCTTGAGGGAATAGCACAAAATGAAATTAAAGAGGTCCGGCTAAACACACGGAAGAACGTTTTAGACTCAACACATCAAGACATGCTGGAAAAGCTTCGAATGATGACAGAGTTTGGAGATGTCAAAGTACGAGCGGTCGTACTGATGACTGGGACCTGCACTGCAGGTGTCATTTACGCCATTGACTTGGCAATCCCAAAGACGGATCTACCCATTCTGATAAAACCGGCGTACGAAGGAGTGGTCATTAATCATATAAGCCACCTCGGGAACAGCCGCTGCGTTAAGATAGTCTTTAAGGGCGACTCAATCCCTACGCACGTCAAGGTGGGACATTTCCTGCATGTGGTACGGCATTTTGTCCCAAAGCCGCTTCAGTGCCACAAGTGTTTCAAGATCGGCCATGTCAAGGGCATCTGTGCGAACTCTACCGTATGCCCCGGTGCACGGAGGCGCACACGGTAGACACCTGTTGTACAACAACTTATAGGTGTGGCAATTGTCGAGGTACGCATGAAGCCACGTCTAAGGTATGCCCAAGACTCAAGAAAGAAATGGGTATCCTGAAAGAAATGGTCAAGGATAACTCCATTCATAGAGAAGCTTCACAGAAAATCTGGCGTTGACGTCGCCACCGACGGAAGCGCTCCAGTCATGGTGATATTCATGCACCACTTCGGTCTACACCACCATCAACATCCAGTAGAAAGCCAGACAATACAAGAATACCTCCACCGGCGAAGCCTCTCTCCCCTGAAGACTGGCCGGTGCTTGCGAGCGCACGGCCTTCCGAGAAGCCTTCCCGCTCTCTGCTCCCAGTGAAAGCCGATGCTGCTGATGACGAGGCTCCAAACGCAGATCGTCAAATTATTCCTATGCTGCGATCCATTGTGAGTGTCACCTGAAGTCTTCTGACAAGCATCGATACGCCAACTGCTAAGAGCGGCCTACAGGTGCTGGACGCGTTGAGCCTGGTCCTTGCAAGCCTCCAGTAAAGCCATGGCCGACAATCACAAGTCGTTCCGACAGGAGGTCAGAGAAGCGTCAATTTTTCAGTGGAACGCAAGAGGTCTGAAATCTCGCATATCTGATTTTCGCGAGTTCTTTCATCTGTACCAATTTCCTATCATGATTATATGTGAACCGAAATTATCTCACCCAATCAGATTCTCTGGCTACAAGTCATTTTTCTCCTCAAGTGACATCCAAAGTAGCAAGGTTGTTGTATTTATTCGCCGGGAGCTTACTTACGTCGTCCAGCCAGTGCAACCTCACGACGTCCATCAGTATGTGTGCTTGTCTGTTAAAAAAACAAAGGTGACATTCGCACTTCTAGGTGTGTATATATCCCCATCAAGTGAATTCGACACCAACAAACAAGACGGCATATTAGGGGCACATCCGGGTCCGTGGGTTATCACAAGGTATTTCAATGCGCATCATCCCATCTGCGGAAGCTCAAGGCTTGATTTAACGGGACGAGGTCTAGCATAATTGGTTTCCAGCCATGGTCTCGTCCTTCTGAATGACGCCAGTCCTACGTTTTTGCGAGGCACTACATATAGCAGCTGCCTTGGTTTGTCCTTTGTTTCACGCCGATTTGCTACACAGGTAAAGTGGTTTTTGGACATTGAAACACACGGAAGCGACCACATCCCCACTTACCTGAAGATTAAAGGTATTTCGAACACGTACTCCTCTAACACAACAGAAAGAATAGATTGGAGTGTGTTCAAAACTCAACTTGAGGATGCTTGTGAAGAAGGCCTGTCCAATGGTCTTCAGCAAGCTATTAAGGAAACTGCACATGCGGCTATGCGCACAATAATATGCTCTTCAAAGTACTCTGAATTTGACCTCGAGCTGGAGCGACTTCGTGCGATCCGCTGTTGTGCCGAAAGACGATATCGACGCAACAATTCCACAGACTATCTACGAACAGCCCGCCGCATCCAAAAGAAGATAAAACGGCGCCTCGACAAATTAGACACCCAACGATGGAGGAAATTTTGTGCGTCGCTAGATCCTCATAAACCACTGTCTCAAATATGGAGAATTGTGCGAAGCCTACGTTCTGTTCCAGAGCAGCGTTTTCCCTTCGAAGCCCTTGCACTTTTTCATCGGCACGAAATTGAGGTAGCAGAAGATTTCTGCGCCATGACCGTGGGCCAGACAGCGTACACAAGCTTACATACAGTGAATCATATCCCTCACTCACGGGACCCGCGCATGGATCTACCGTTTACATCACAGGAGCTCAATGCAGCGCTCGTCTTATGTAATAAGTCGTCGTCAACTGGCCCGGATGACATCTCATACAGGATGCTGTGCAACCTTGGTAAGCAGGCACGAGAAACACTCCTTAATATCTTCAACGATTCCTGGCAAGCTGGCGTCGTTCCGCAAGATTGGATGATTAGCCGCTTGGTACCGATTCTTAAGCCTGGAAAATCTTTCCTGGACATTGCCTGTTACCGACCGATCGCACTTTCAAGTTGCGTAGAAAAGGTAATGGAGAGAATGATCTTGGCGAGGCTTGAATGGTACCTGGAATACTATGAGATATATCCGAACGCCATGGCTGGTTTTCGCCGTCACCGATGTTCGATCGACAATGTTATAGATCTCTTCACATATGTCCAGCAACAAAAGGCATGTAAACGACTATCTGCTGCAATGTTCCTTGACGTAAAAGGAGTACGACAACGTTCTACATGACGCCATCCTCGAAGCCATTGAGTCAGTGGGCCTAGGCGGACAACTGTATTGTTGGACACGCAGTTGTTTACAAGGGCGGACCTTATTTGTAAACACTGCAGATGGTACAACCTCCCAACACCCAACGCATCGTGGAGTTCCGCAAGGAGGCGTCTTGAGTCCAACCCTCTTCAACCTCGTTCTCATTGGTCTTGTAGAACGACTACCAAGTGTGGTCAAGTTATCCATGTACGCTGACGGCATCTGCGTCTGGGCATCTGGCGTGACAAGACCTCAGGTACGCGCAAGACTTCAGAAAGCTGTGACGTTGGTATCGGTGTACCTCAAGGACCAGGGTCTGAAAATCTCGCCAGCGAAATGCGCATTGATTGCTTTCAGTGGAAAGCCAATGAGACCATACGCTATATCAGTCGATGGCCCAGTCATACCGTATGCCAGGACGCACAGATTTCTAGGCGTATTCATTGATAGAGACCTCTGCTGGGGCGCACATGTGACCCACTTGAAGAAGAGGCTGACTGAAATTGCTAACATATTCAAGTATCTTGGAGGAAAAACCTGGGGGACTTCAGTGCATGCAATGATGCAATTGTACAAGACGCTTTTCCTTGGCTATTTGCGCTACAGTTTGCCTGTGTTGACCATCACCTGTAGGAGCAACATTCGGACTCTCGAAAGCATTCAGGCTATGGCTCAACGAGTTTGTCTGGGGCTACCGCCATGTTCATCAACAGCTGACACAATAGAGATCGCTAATGACTACCCGGCGAAGACGCATATCATAATAGAAGTGCTCAGAGCACACGTGAGGCATCTTACTCGTGCCCCGGCCCATCATCTAGCTTCACTGCCAGAAGCCCGACCTCGTGCCTCATTTCGCCAGACAGTCTTGTCATATCGCACACGCATTCCTACGGGATATACAACTCCATCGAGAATTTCAACTCCCTCATGGGGTATGACCTATGCACATGTTGAACTCACGGTTCCACGCATAGGGTCAAAAGCCCGGCTCTCGTCTCCAGCGCTAAAGCAGCTTTCTCTTCTCTTGTTATATGAGAAGTACAGTGAGCATACTCATCTATATACTGACGCTTCAACTAAAGTGGATGGGTCTGCAGGGTCGGTGATCTTTCCTGCAACAGCGACAACAGTGAAGTTTCGGTTATCCCACCAGACATTATCGACAGCTGCGGAACTTGCTGCTCTACGTAGCGCGATTCAAGTCATTAAACACCAAGAAGCCAAGAAATGGAGAGTGTTCACGGACTCTAAGGCAGCACTACAGTGTTTGATATTCGCCTTACGCCGGGGACCTCATGAACAACTAGTGCTGTAAATTAGAGAGCTGCTTCATCACCTCTTCGACGAAGGACAGAGAATCACGTTTCAGTGGCTTCCAAGTCCAGTACTGCGGCATATTGGGCAACGAACATGCCGATGCCGCTGCTCGATCAGCACACGAAGATGGTGAAGAAGAATCTATACCATTTTCAAGGACTGATGCTGCAATGACCATCCGAAAAATCGCTAATGCAGAATTAAAATCCCTGTGGAACGCCGAATGCTTACGGCACACGCGACTGCATAGACTGGACACGTCTCGTCGACTCCGGCCTCCGTCTGGACTCTCTCGACTCGAGACAACGGTGCTTTGCCGACTATGGCTTGGTGTCACCTTCACTAAATCTTGGTGTCACCTTCACTAAAGCTGACTGCGTGACTCAGTTTGGACGTGACGCAGTCAAGTATTCACAACAACATCCTTTTGGGTACTGTTGTTACTGCATTACTGACAGTCGAAGCCCAATAGACCATGTTTACTACATTTTCGCATGGTTTCTAAATCTCCTAACCTGACTTCTTTCAACAGCCTGATGTGCTGCCATTTCATTCATTGTTGCAGCCATTGTCGAAGCTGTCACTTTTTTTGTATCTCGCGTTGTAAAGGGACACCAAAGAAAAATAATTGTGAAGAAGAAGATGTGCCTGCAGCGAGCAGCATCGCCAACGCCCGGCTCTCTCGGCTCGTGCTTCGGTTCGTTGCTGTGCCAATCGCTGGACGGTTGTTCACGCTGTCTCGTCGCCGACTTTAACGGCTAATAAACCTCCTCACATTTGGTGGAAGGTGCTGTTGATCCCCGTCGCTACACCCTGGAGCTGCGAAGCCGCACGCTACCACCTGTCGTGACTGCCAACGCCACTACATCGACGCCTTCGCTCCAGTTCAACTGCCCTGGCCATCCTACGCTACGGGAGTCGAAGGTCTTCAGCGGTGCAGATGGGACCGACGTCGAAGACTGGCTCGAGCACTACGAACTGGTGAGCGCCAACAATAAATGGTATGAAGCCGACAAGCTGGGCCACGTGATAATTTGTCTCACTGGCGTCGCTGAATTGTGGTTTAATTACCACAAACATAACATCCCCGCATGGAACGTCTTCAAGACATCATGTGCTGAAGTGTTCAGTCGGCTGGCTGTCCGCAAGCAGAGGGCAGAACAGCGCCTGCGCGTCCGCTCTCAGCAGACTGGCGAGACCTTTACCAGCTATATTGAGGACGTCGTCGACCTTTGTCGACGTGTGAATGACACCATGCCCGAATCTGACAAGGTCAAAAACATCCTGAAGGGCATCGACGACGGCGCATTTCAAATGCTCTTGGCAAGGAATCCAAGCACAGTTTCTGAAGTCGTCAGCTTGTGTCAGAGCTACGACGAGTTGAAAAAGCAACGCACTCTGACTAGGCAGCCTCAGCCTGGTGGTGAGTCGCTGTCCAGTTTCGACTCCATGCCGGACAATTCATCATTGCTTCAGCAAGTCCGAGCCTTCGTCCGTGAGGAAGTCGCCCGCCAACTTTCCCTAGTGCCCTTTACTCACGAGACCACCACCCGTCTACCTGCCCCGCTTCGCACTGCTATATCGGAAGAGGTTGCACAAGCTGTTCCTCTTACGCACTACGAGCCACCTCTACCTAGCCGTGGCCACTGCCCGGGTGGCGCACAGCCGGTAGGCGCTCCTGTCGCCTATCCGCCAGCCGTTCAGCCTGTGGCCACGCCCCTAACGTATGCAGCGCCGCCTGTGGCTCCTCCTGTCGCCTTTTCACAAGAGATGCAGCCCGTAGCCGCGCCGCTCACATATGCAGACGCTGTACGTAGGCTCCCGCAACCACCCTACACCACGCACTCACAGCCCGCACACCCGGCTGCTTATACTGCACCTTGGGCGGCAGCACCAGTCGCCAATCCCTGGAGGACGCCCGATAACCGACCGATTTGCTACGCTTGCTTCACTCCCGGACACGTTGCTCGCTACTGCCGCCGTCGACCTCAGACGTTCGGCAACTATGCCCGGTCGTCGCATCCCGGCAGCCAACCCTTCGTCCAATACGGGCCCGTCTCGCCACCTCGTTATGCGCCTACTGACCACCTTGACTTCCAGCCGCAACGCGCACCCTCTCCTCGTCGGCGATCGCCCTCCCCCATGGGTCGCCGGCCCGGACCCTCCGACCAGGAAAACTAAGCAACGCAGTTCAAGAGGCAAGAACTGCGCCGTTTTCGAACTGTCTAAGCCCTCGCTCCTCTCCTGCTAACGTGGTCGTAGTAACTGTTGAAGGTTATTGTACTTTCGCCCTTGTGGACACTGGCGCCGCTGTTTCTGTTATTGCCGCTAATCTCTGCCGTTTATTACGCAAAGTAACGACGCCGCTTTCCGGACTGTCGCTTCACACCGCAAGCGCACAGCAAGTAACGCCTCTCGCAGCCTGTACTGCAAGAATCTCCATCGAAGGCATTCTTTACATCGTGGAGTTTATTGTTCTTCCTGTCTGTTCGCATGACGTCATCCTCGGGTGGGACTTCCTATCCCGCCACAATGCCGTCATAGACTGCGCACGCGCCGAAGTTGAGTTTTCACCCTCGTGTGATGTCCCATTACATGACGCTCCTTATCAGCCACCGAAGTTGCTCGTTCATGAAGATACCGATATTCCGCTTGGAAATTTCACCCTTGTTCCCGTTTCATGCAACGCCTACACTGACGCTACAGTTCTTTTTATGCCTTCCGATATCTTCAAATGTCGTCGAGCGTTGCCGCTGCCTTTCGCAACAATTGACCTTGCCGCCGGAAGAAGCAACATGTTCGTAAGCAATCCGCTTTCCACACCTGTCGCATTGCTTGCGGGGGAATGTCTCGGCCGCGTGCAGGATCTCGACCCTTCGTTTTTGTTTGATGTCCCGGACGACTACTGCGACCACCCAAAAGCACTGTCGGCACTCGGGGAGTCGTCCAATGATACGTTTTCCAGCGCCATCGCCGACACTCTCACTCCCACCGAACATGCCGACCTGCTGGATCTTCTGCATGAGTTCAGGAGTTCGTTCGATGTGTCGCAACCTCAACTGGACCGCACATCACAAGTCAAACATCATGTTGACCCCGGCCTACACCAGCCACTGCGTCAAAGACCATACCGTGTCTCCGCTGAAGAGCGCCGCGTCATCAACGATCAAGTCGAAGATATGCTTCGTAGAGACGTCATTCGACCATCTCACAGTCCCTGGGCATCTCCCGTCGTCCTGGTGCGTAAGAAAGACGGATCTATCTGATTTTGCGTGGACTATCGTCGTTTGAATAAGATAACCCGCAAGGACGTCTATCCTTTGCCGCGCATTGATGACGCCATTGACACCCTTCACGGAGCGGAATTTTTCTCGTCGCTAGATTTGCGGTCTGGCTACTGGCAGGTCCCAATGGCAGAAGCCGATCGCCAAAAAACGGCATTTATTACAACAGACGGACTATATGAATATAACGTCATGCCCTTTGGGCTTTGTAACGCGCCTGCCACGTTTGAACGTCTTATGGATAATACGCTACGTGGCCTCGAATGGAATATATGCCTCTGTTACCTCGACGATGTCGTGGTTTTCTCCCATGACTTTCCTACGCACCTCCTTCGTCTCAGGCACGTTTTGAGTTGTCTGACCAACGCTGGTCTGCAGCTTAACCTGAAAAAATGCCGCTTCGCTGCACGCGAGCTCGTCATCCTAGGCCACATCGTGTCCAAGCACGGCGTATTACCAGACCCAGCAAAACTTCGAGCAGTCGCAGAATTTCCCAAGCCGACGACCATGAAAGAACTTCGCGGTTTTGTAGGCCTACGCTCCTATTTCCGGCGCTTTGTTCGCAATTTTGCATCTATCATGTCACCGTTAACCCAGCTTCTTCGCGGTGACGTGAACCTCACCTCCTGGTCCCCTGCATGTGACGTTGCCTTCACTACTCTGCGCCGTCTGCTCACTTCCCCACCTATTCTTCGCCACTTCGACCCGACGGCTCCTACCGAAGTGCACACCGACGCCAGCGGCGTCGGGCTAGGCGCGGTCCTCGCTCAACGAAAGCCCGGCTATTCAGAATACGTTGTAGCCTACGCTAGCCGCACTCTGACGAAAGCCGAAACTAATTACAGCGTGACAGAAAAAGAGTGTTTGGCTCTGGTGTGGGCGCTTGAAAAGTTCCGGCCGTACTTATACGGCCGCCCGTTCGATCTAGTAACTGATCACCACGCGCTCTGCTGGCTCTCTACGTTGAAAGACCCTTCTGGCCGCCTTGCGCGATGGGCACTCCGCATCCAGGAGTACGACATTCGCGTCGTATACCGCTGCGGACGCAAACACTCTGACGCTGATGCTCTGTCCCGCTCACCTTTACCACCAGATCAGACGTGCGGAAACAATTGCCTCCAGACCTTGTCATCACTAAATCTCGACTCGGTTGCCTCCGAACAACGCCTTGACCCGTGGATCGCCTCTCTTATCGAATATTTATCTGGTACGCCCAACCTTCCTGTATCTCGATCCCTCCGACGTCAAGCTTTCCATTTCGCCATCCGCGATCAACTTCTTCATCGACGCAACTACGCTCCCGATGGCCGCCGGTGGTTGCTGGTCATTCCACGCACTTTACGATCGCAAGTATGTGCCTCCCTTCACGACGATCTGCAATGTGGCCACGCCGGAGTGTTCAAAACATATGAACGCCTTCGCCATCGCTACTACTGGCGCGGCATGTACAATTTTGTACTTAAATTCGTGCAGTGCTGTCCTGACTGCCAGCGACGTAAATCAACACTGCCACGTGCGACTGGCGCATTGCAGCCACTTCCATGCCCTGCCAAGCCATTTGATCGCGTCGGCGTTGACCTCTACGGTCCCCTTCCATTGCCACCAGATGGTAATCGGTGGATTATAGTGGCGGTTGACCACCTGACACGCTACGCCGAAACAGCCGCTTTGCCGAGCGCTACAGCTCAGGATGTCGCCTCTTTCATTTTGCAACGCTTTATTCTTCGACATGGTGCACCTCGAGATCTCCTTAGTGACAGAGGCCGCGCTTTCCTTTCCGAGGTCGTCGAAACTCTGCTTTCGGAATGCCACGTCATTCATCGGAAAACAACAGCATACCACCCGCAGACTAACGGACTAACGGAACGGTTCAACCGCACGCTAGGTGATATGCCCTCAATGTACGTGGCATCTGATCATAGCAACTGGGACCGTGTTCTCCCATACGTCACGTTCGCGTCTAACACCGCAATACAAACCACCACGGGATTCTCACCTTTCTTTCTTCTTTACGGACGCGAGCCTTCCCATACAATTGATACCCTACTTCCTTACCGTCCTGATGCTTCCGAGTGTCCACCTATCTCCGATGCTGCTAGACAAGCCGAAGAGTGCCGCCAGCTCGCCCGTGCGTTCACCTCGGAAGAGCAACAACGCCAGAAAGAAACCCGTAGCACCTCTCTTCCGGATCCCAGCTATGCCCCAGGTTTTCTTGTGTGGATTGCCATCCCATACCAAACACCGGGACTCTTCTCGAAACTTGTCCCCCGGTACGAGGGGCCTTACACCGTTTTGGAGAAAACATCTCCGGTTAATTTTCTAATTGAACCAGTTTCCCGATCGGACGACATGCGCTGGCGTGCACGTGACATCGTCCATGTTTCCCGACTGAAACCGTACCATGAGCCTCTGCCTGAAACTTCTTAAGTCGCCAGGATGGCTCCTTTTTCAGCGAGGGCGATTGTGAAGAAGAAGATGTGCCTGCAGCGAGCAGTATCGCCAGCGCCCGGCTCTCTCGGCTCGTGCTTCGGTTCGTTGCTGTGCCAATCGCTGGACGGTTGTTCACGCTGTCTCGTCGCCGACTTTAACGGCTAATAAACCTCCTCAAACATTGAATTTCTTTAGATTAGTAGATAGTGTGTTCAAGAACTCTGACCTTTTCAGTCATGAATAATGATGCGTTGTCAGAAACTCGTGAAAATTGTGGGGCATAAATACAATGCCAATGCAAGCAAGAAAATAAAGGAAACCGTTTTGATTCGTGAGCTTTTGTAACTAAAGCCAATGAGGGTGTAACTAAATATCTAAATATCTTCTCATCCGTTACGTTCGGTACTGGCATACTAGGCCTGAAATGCATGCACAGTTTTTTTTAGTTGTAGTAATTTTCGCGCTGGTCCTAAAACGCAAGGTCGAACGATCTTGTAGCATGGCTCTTAATATTGACGCGTGTCTACATGTGGACGTTAACGATGATGGGGCATTTAGTGGGCACGAGGTAGTGGGCCTCTAGCTTCTCTCGAGGCTGAAAAAGACGATCTTGTGACTGGGCTGTTGAGGACACGCTGCTTTCGTCGTCCTAAGGTGTATCTGTGTTTTATTCGCGTTGTACCGCGACACTGGTGGAGGCGCTGGGCCGCAACCCTGTCTGATGCTCCACATGCCCGCTGGGAGTCGCTCATCGAGTCCAAACGCATACTCACCTGTAGAAACACCGGTGCATCGCTCCAGTCGACGGTTGCGAGGCCTCGCGCCAGAGCTGACTCACTCGCCGGAACCTGCCAGGCACCGCACAGCTCAACCAATGGCCAAAGCAAGCTCGCAACAGGTGCCCCAAGGCAGCTTTCCGACGCACCCATCTCAGGTGACCCTCTTTCAACCCCTCGTTCCCGATCGCTTTAGTGGCGGTGCCCATGAAGACGTTCACGACTGGCTTGACCACTATGAGCGTGTTGCCAAGGTAAATCATTAGTCGGAAAAGGAAAAGCTTTCACGCGCCTATTTCTACCTTGACGACGGTGCTCGTACTTGGTAGGAGAATAGAGAAGGCAATCTGTCAACTTGGCCCGACTTTCGAGAGAAGTTCGTCGATACCTTCGCCAATATCGATAGAAGGGACCGTGCGCAGCAGTTATTGGAGCTACCGGTTCAAAAACCCAATGAAACCGTTGCAATGTTTGCCGAGAACATTACTCGTCTCTTTCAACGAGCTAACCCGCACATGACGGAAGATAAAAAGTTGAGTTACCTCATGCGCGGTGTCAAGGAGCAGCTTTTTGCCGGGCTACTGCGGAACCCTCCGACTACCGTGGTTGACCTCATTAGGGAGGCTACGGCTATCGAGCGGGCCCTTCATCAATGCTGCAGGCAATATGACCGCATGTCCTGCAATGTCCCAATTAATTCTATCGCCCTGACGTCTGAGAGTCAGAGCTGCTTGCGAGACTTGATTAGGGAGATAGTTCGCGAGGAACTGCAGAAGTTGCGGAATCCTGTTGCTGAAAATTCCATCGCATCGATCGCTGAAGTCGTACGCGATGAAATCCACCAAGCGTTGTCTACGGCTAGTCCTGATGCTCAGCAGCGTCCTATGCACTACGCTGCCGCTCTCCGACGTCCACCACCCGCTATGCCGACGCCGTACCACCAGGTGCCGATGGCCCCTTCGTATCCGCCGCAAGAGCAGACACTAACCACCTACGCTACAGCCATACAACCAGCCATCCACAGCCACCCCATGGGCATCGACGCGTCCACCGACCCGGAAAACAGATGCATGGCGCACCGTGGACAGGCGTCCACTATGCTTTCACTGCGGAGGTGCAGGACATATTGCCCGTCATTGCTGGCATCGAGGTGATTCATTCCGTCCTCAACGACATTGGTTTGACGGTCGACGTGCCAACGACGAATACACTCCGCGCCGTGACGACACCTCTTTCTATGGAGCCCGTTATGACTTTGAGGACGACTCTACCACTGCAGAGAAGGCAATGCCTGCTCACCCTCCTGGTCCGAGACGTCAGTCCCGCTCTCCGTCCCCCGCGCGTTCGCCTTTGTCGCACCACCGCACCTATGCGAACCTTAATACAAGAAGGTCACCTAGCCCGCGCCGGGGAAACTGAGAGCGGCGACCTCCGGAGGCAAGGTTGCAGGCCATAAAGATAACGACAAGAAGCCCCCACAGCACGACGCCATACAGCCGATAAGCCGTGAAAACGATGAAATTGTGACTGCTGACCTTAGTGTTCTTCCCGACGGCCAGAAAGTGACAGCTTTAGTCGACACTGGTGCCGACTTCTCCATTATCAGTCAGGACCTCGCCGACAGCCTCAAAAAAGTGAAGACGCCATGGACGGGCCCTCATATAAGAACAGCAGGAGGCCAGTTATTGATGCCCTCGGAAAGATGTACTGCAAGAATTGATATCGGAGGTTCTCCTTTCACTGCGTCGTTCGTCGTTATCGCCGCATGCTGCAGAGACGTAATTCTCGGCATGGACTTTTTACGGGAATATGGTGCCGTCATCAACATACCAGAGAGATTGATTACGTTTTGCAACAGTTCGGGCTTACCCAATTCCCCAGAGGCGCGACCAAACCAACTGCGTCTTACTGATGACGATGTGGTTCTCCCTCCGAGGTCATGCACGCTTGTTTCTGTGTCCGCCGCTGCTCAGTTTGACGCCGAAGGAGTTGTGGACCGAATAAGCTCGCTGCTCTTCACCCACGGTATTTCTGTCGCACGAGGTATCGTCAGAGTTGCTGCTGGACGCACGGACTTGCTGCTGACCAATTTTAGTGCTGAGCGCCGGCATCTTCCTAAAGGCACGGCTGTCGCTTACTTCGACGATGTCATGGATGCCGAAGGCTGCTTGGCGGTAGTCGACGAGTCGCTAAATCTTGATTCAGCGCCTGTTCTTGACGTTAGCATTACTTTGCCAAAAGACGACCGACGCAGACTCCTTGAGTTACTGGCCAAATTTCAAGACTGCTTTTCGACAACATCAAGAGTTGGCCGCACGCCTCTAACCAGGCATCGAATAATTACCGAGGAAACGGCGAGACCTATTCACCAGAACCCTTATCGCGTGGCTCCAAAAGAACGTGAAGCGATACAACAGCAGGTAGACAGAATGCTTGAAGATGACGTCAATCAGCCTTTACAGAGCCCCTGGGCGTCGCCTGTAGTCATCGTTAAGAAAAAGGACGGCAGCCTGCGCTTCTGTGTGGATTAATGGAAGCTAAATCAGGTGACCAAGAAAGACGTATATCTACTACCGCGTATAGACGACTCTCTCAACAGACTTCGACATGCTCGATACTTCTCTTCAATGGACTTGCGGAGTGGATATTGGCAAATCGAGGTGGACCCGAGAGACCACGAGAAGACCGCTTTTGTGACACCAGATGGGTTATATGAATTTAAGGTCTTGCCATTCGGTTTGTGCTCAGCCCCTGCTACCTTTCAAAGACTCATGGATACCGTGCTTTCTGGGTTGAAGTGGAAAACATGCTTAGTATATCTGGACGACGTCATAGTGTTTTCCGCGACGTTTGTCGAGCGCCTTGAAAGACTTGAGGTGGTCTTACGAGCCATACAGTCCGCGGGCCTGACGTTGAAGCCTGAGAAGTGCCACTTTTGATACGAAGAGCTGCGATTCCTTGGTCATGTCGTCAGTCATGCTGGTATTCGTCCCAATCCTGAAAAAATCGCAGCCGTAGAACAGTTCCCTATGCCGACCGATAAAAAGGCTGTCAGACGCTTTCTCGGCCTTTGCACGTATTATCGACGATTTATCGCGCACTTCGCACGCATAGCATCACCACTAACTCGCCTAACAAGAGAAGACGTCACCTTTGAGTGGAATAAGGAAGAGGAAGCTGCTTTTAACGATCTTCGCCAGCGACTACAAACACCCCCAGTCCTTGCCCACTTCGTCGAGAGAGCTTCTACGATGCTTCACACCGATGCTAGCAATGTTGGCCTGGGAGCTGTGCTTGTGCAGCAGCAAGATGGCGCAGAAAGGGTAATCACTTACGCAAGCAGAACGTTAACACGTGCTGAGGCTAATTACTCCACGACTGAGAAGGAATGTCTCGCCATGGTATGGGTGGTTACGAAATTTCGTCCGTATTTATATGGCCGCCCCTTCAAAGTAATTAGCGACCACTTGGGGTTCTTTAAAGTGCATCCAAATCTGAACACATTTCTGACCTACAGCATTTTCGCCTCCTGTGAAAATGCAGCCACCGCAGCCAGGATTTGATCCCGCGACCAGCGGTTCAGCAACCAAGCACTTTAGCCTCTAGACCACCGTGGCGGGGCAGACTTAAAAGGCTGTCGTTGTTTCACTATGTAGCGTTTAGTAATAGAGGAGAAAATAGTTCAAAGTTTTATTTTTCAATGTCCCGCTGAAATCTCCGCACATGACATCAGATATTACAAAGTGTATTGCACTTTGGTGACATTGGCTAGACAAAACATTTTTAATTCTGCTATGTTCAGCCTCTGGTCGCCTCAGTGGGCGATGAGTCATTTTGAATCAGTAACTCGTGGGTCCTCGTAAGTGCCGTCAAAATATGTGACGTCCTGGTGAAGGGTGGGGAAACCAACTGGTATCACGACCCAGATGTTTTCTCATTTTCTAGCTCATTAAGCGTCTTATTGGCGCAAGTGTCCGGTTCTTGGTACTGTGAAAGAGCGAAGGTTTTAACACGAGAAAAATGGTTTTGCTAATTAGTGTACCGTTAATGACCCTTAGCTTAGACAGCTCCAGTGAGTCGGAAGTGTACACAGAGACATTTCTGGACGTTGACACATTTATTGTGTTTTACTTATGCAAACTGTTGGGTGAAATGCGTGAAGCAAATATAAAACGTACAAGAAGCGTGCATGCGAAGGCAAGCACGTAAACAAAGCTGAAAAGAAATAATGATACGCCCTCGCAATATTCGCTGCGGTCTGACAATCTCGCCAGATGACGAACATTCGTCGTGCCGTCCTTCAGTCTAGAGTGGGTGCATGTGGAAACCATACGGAGCCCTATACATTAGCTCTACTTTGTTACAACTTTAGTTGACGCCTTGGCGCCATCTCTGGACGACTATGGCGGCCGCAATGAGTGGAGACATTTCGGCGACGGCGACAGCTGCGTCGTAGTAGGAGTCACTGCCATTCTGAGAGTCGGGCGGGCGCTCACCTGAGTGATCGGGCGGAGGCCTGGCGGGACCGGGCTTCTTGCCCCTAAGCACGCAAAGCCCGGTGGACACGTCGCACGTCGTGTCTTCCGGACACAGCGAGCAGAATGGCGCCGGCTGGTAGACGGGTTTTCCGGTCAAGGGCGCCTTAGGCCCGTAGAAACAGACGTAGAAAAAGAGATTGGGCTGGGGCCGCATGTTCGGCATGAAGTTCCGTGTGTAGCTACAGCCGAGGGCGTACGTGTCGGCCGCGACCAGTTGGACAAAGTCCTGGGTGTTGAGGGCATCCTCGTACTTGACGAGCTCCTTCCTGGGCAGGGCAATGTTCTGGTCGAACCAGTTGCGGACCATGATGCGCCAGATGATGGGCGTCGTCTCGGTATTGCCTCACTGGGTGTACATGTTGAGGCCAACGTCAGGAAAGTCATTGGTCCCGTACAGCGGGTCAGTGGGGTTGCGAACCTGGCCCATCCGATTGGCGCACCGTCGGCCCTTAGCCTCGGCAACCCTGGCGAGCTCGTCGTCCCAGCGTATCTCGAGCATGTTGCCAGCCGACGGGTAGTCGGCCAGGCGACCCAGGGCCACGTGACTGCGGTAGTGGTTGTGCGCCCATAGGATCCTGGTGTTCATGAAGGACGTGTTGCTGAAGTAAGTGATGCACGTCTGGTACGGGTCGCCCATGCACATGATGTGCGACTGGTTGTACGGCTTTTGGCAGAAGTCGGGCCTCGGCACGGGCGCTGGTGGCCGAAGCGGTGGTGGCAGCTGTCGTAGCGGTCGCTCGTCGTGGCCGCCCGTGGGTGGTGAAGGCTGCTCCCGGCTCGGCCGTGCATGGAAGCAAGAAGATGAGCCACGTAGCCGTCCAGCGCATTCTTCTTCTGTCAACGTCCACCATCGCGTGCACGCGGCTAGAGTGAGGGCGCGTGGCTGGCGATGGTGGCCGAAGAAGAAGAGTACTCGATCATTTGTGGGCGTGTGCCTTGCTTGCTTGTGCTACGGCACGTGTACCTTGATTTTTGCTCTAACCCACTACGGGTGGTGGACTGGCCAGGAAACCAGCAGTTAATACAATGAAAGATATTTTTGGTTTTGAAAGGGGATGTGGAACAAATCAATCACCACAGGGGTGCCACCAGGTAGAGAATATCATATTCATTTTGATATCATGACAATAGTCACCTTGGCTTCGCAGCGTTATTATGACTGACTTCGCAGACACTAACAATAAAAGCTTTGTGAATGAATGCGTTCCGCCTTTGTAGCTTACCCGAACTTGTTTATATCTTACAATAAAGAACACCAAAATTATCACCCTCATTTTCGCTTCCCCATAGATTATCTTCATCACACATGCTTCTCCCTCCATTTTCTCAACGCTCTACTTTTTTACTTTTTTATTTTGTGTTTCACAATTTCTATTTCAGCACGCGTCTTGTCCAAGCCTGCGTGCTTGATTGGACCATTCTTCCGCGAATCATCATCACCAGCTCTTTAATGGGCGCGTGGCGTATAAGAAAAGCGACTGCATCACAAAGACAAGGAAAGCCACATGAGGGCACAACCTAAACTAACCTGACCTGACCTATCTCAGCATTTATATATTTATATGCTTTAGATCAAGCGCCACAATTTCCTGGTTCATCCGTAATATTTCTATGATATAACCTGCATTATATTCTAAAACTGCACATTATTTTATAAAACTACTCAATTCTTGGCCAATCCCCATCAGTGGGTAGGTGCCACGGCCAATAGGTGAACAAGAACAAGAACAGAGGTGCGAAATCGACGCGACGTCAAGGTGAAGACGGCGTTTTCATGCGTATTAAGTAACACTGAACAACGTGTTTATCCTGAATATCGGTGCTTCGGGTCATGGCGAGAACTTAGGACAACCGCTTCTTAAGCTCGTTTGAGCAATAGCAACATAAACTGAACCAATAGGCCTAAATGGAGCTCCTGCTTCGGTGCCATTGTGCTCTCAGCTATCTGCTCAGTCCTGAGCCGTTCTGAGCATCTATAGCTGTCTGTTCTGAGTCCTGAGCATCTATAGCGTCTACTGCTGATTTAGACCGCTATAGAAGAATGGAGCCACCTAGAGAACTTTCGTTCGAACGAATAACGGAGAGGTTGTTTTAAAAATGGGAGCTTGGGGTTTTATCGAAGTACAGGGCTTCACGCTTTAAAAAGAAAGTCTTCTTGAAGAGTCGTCGGTAAAAGCTTTCTTTTGATTCGTGGTATACTATTGAGTGGAATCGATAAAAAAATTGCCCGCAGCTTCCCTCGGGGGAACACTGAGGAGGATGCGGACCATATAATTGGTTAACGGGGTGTTAAAGTGCGACTTACTTGGGTCGATGGCTAAATTGGTTAACGTGGTTGTGAAATGGGGTGTTAAATTGCGACTTACTTGGGTCGATGGCTAAATTGGTTAACGTGGTTGTAGGAGGGGGTGTTAAATGAGTGAACACGTACACACGTATGCGAAAGGGCGGCGCTGGTCGAAGGGACGTCGATCATTGTGTTTGTGGATTCGTTGGAATTCATTTCACCGCGACCTTGGACGTCGACGCGCCGTACAAACCAACCGACGAGCGGCAACTGAGCGAGCGAGCGCCGACCTTGAGTATATATACAGCACGACGGCGCATGCACTGTCAGCTGTTGAATGTTCTCGAAGCGCGACGCCACATGCGCGTCCACTGGAGAATCAGGAGAATTGTAGATGTCGAACGCGGTGTGTAGAGGAGGAAGGGTGCACAGATGGTGGAGGAGTGAAGCGCGCGCGGTGTGTAGAGGAGGAAGGGATGCACAGATGGTGGAAGAGTGGGCGATGGCGCGACGGCACATGCGCGCGCGTCAGCTGTCGAATGTTCGAGAAGCGGTGCGGACGGCGCGGACGGCGCGGACGGCGCACTACAAGGCGCGAGTATAAGATGCTCCGCATCTAAAAAGCACTGAAGAAGAACTCGGCGGCTGACCCGAATGCCGCATTTCAATTAAAGCGAAATGATAAGAATTCTGTGTGCTGTGCGATATCAGTGCACGATATGAGATGGTCGAAATTACTGGAGCCTTCTTTTACGGCTTACTTCATAATCGTATCGTTATTTTGGGATTCAAGTGCCGTGGAAATTATTATTATTATTATTATTATTATTATTATTATTATTATTATTATTATTATTATTATTATTATTATTATTATTATTATTATTATTATTATTATTATTATTATTATTATTATTATTATTATAAACAGTGCGACGTCAGAAGGCCTGGTGTGATGTACAGTATACTCATGGATCGAAATTCAGTTAAGACATCGATTTTATTTTTCAGTATAAGGATCGTTATGCGTCATGGCTCCAAAGAACTACGTTACATTGCGACGAATCTTTTCTCTAAACGAACTGCTGGCTCTGGTCTTTTCTTTAGAGTAGAAATTGTACCGATGCTGCCCCAACTGAAGACGGTGGAAATGAAAGTAAGCGCGTATAATTGACAATAAATCGTCCTTTTTCAATTCGTGAGTACAGTATACGACTCGGATACAGCCACGTAATTGGCTACGTTGTTTATAGTGCATCCTTGTTGGGCCATTTGACAACTCAAGAGCTGGTAAGATGGGAGGACATAAACGGCGTGCTTGTTTGGTGTGGATCACTTGCTGATAAAGATCTTTTTTGTAACGTTGGCACTTTTTCTTTGGTTATAAGGTATATGCGGTGACTTTCCCATAAAAATTTTATTTGGAAATCCGGCCCCAGTCGTTTTGTGTGCATTCCTTCTAGGTCCTCGTTCTTTCCCGCTGATTCCGGTTATTCGCTCTTAGATCCGTTTCAGAAGCACGACGAAACACAAACTTCACCCCTCCCATACACAAAGGCACACTCGAACGACAACGTGTTAACGCCCTGCCAAACACTTGAGTCAAGCATCAGGAACGCCTCCGAAATTTCTTTCGATGTGTTTCATAATGGCATTGTAATACGGTACGTAAACAGATGTGCGCGAGCGGCCTTCGTTATGACTCTTGGTCCGCTGTTACGCAGTATCCCTTCCGGTCCAACCAGCGGCGAAAGTCATGGCCTCCGTGACCAGCGTTTTCGACCCGCCCCGAGCGCAGACGACGACGTCCGTCTCGCAAATGTGCAGCCTGCTCGAGTGCCCCGTCTGCAGGAATTATGCGCTGCCTCCCATCATGCAGTGCGAGAACGGCCATAACCTGTGCGCCCCGTGCCGAAAAAACGTCGCCATGTGTCCAGTGTACCGTGCTCCCAAAGGTGAGACGAGGCATATTTCAAGCACAATTGTTATGCCCTTCATAACAGTATTGAGGGCAAACACAAGACAACAGACAAGTGATAAGACACTTGTCTGCTGTCCTGTGTTTGCGTTCAATGTCGTTATAAACAAGACGTTCCAACTCGCTCGACAAGCAACGTTGTTGTGTACACGCACAAATGAATAATAATGCATAAACAAGTTCTGTAGTCATTTGAAACAAGTCTTTTAAAATGCGAGAAACTCATCAAACGCGATAATTCACAGTAGGCGTTGGCGGCGTTCACAAGAATGATGTGAAAATTCATCACGTGATGTCGTCCTGGTATGACGTCATAGTGACGTCACAATAGGTTGGCTGCTTGGTCTGGTTGGTCTTGTATTCTTCAAGAAATACATTTTCTTTGTGCGCAGAAAGTTTGGAAAAACAGTTCAGATAGGAGAGAGCCGAGTGACTTATCAGATTTTTTTCGAAAGGTTCTGCGCCAAAAAAAAAAGTTTATTCCTTTTAGAATAACGCCACAGATTGCTGAAACTTGTGACGTGGTGATGACGTAACCACGCGACATTGTCGCTTGGGCATAGGTTGGCCGATCATGGAGGCCAAGCGAAGCTAAGTGAGGTGTGGAAACTTGCAATGCCTCTGATCTTGGAGGCAGTGCAGAACTATCTCTGGTGCAGTAAGCTTTCTGCAGGTGACGGCGGAGGATCAAAACGTCGACTAAGAAGAAAAAAAACGTGACTTTCGCCTTCGACAAAAACCATGTGATTCATTTAGCCGATGTATATCTTCTTTATTTTCGTCTTGCTTTTTACTCACTGCCAATTCGTTTGAATAATACTTTGAAAGCAGTAATGAGAGCGGTGCATACAACCGCGGACTTCCTCAACGCCTCTATTCTTTTAAAAGGTTTCCTCCATTAATTTCAATCAAGCAATCAATATATCAATCAGTCAATCAAACTTTCTACTTATTCACAACACGATGTGCATGATAAAGAAACACAGGAAGTCCCACAGTATACAGCGTAATAGAATATCCTACGTAATTTAAACACAAATATTTAAATAGCAATGACAGTAGCAAAAATTGTAAGATTACAAAATTATAAATATATAGGTACAACAAAGCGATGATGTTATTAACTATATGTCATCGGTAATCGTCATCGGTAATGTGTCATGGGTTCCGTGAGAGCTAACAGTTTATCGTCAAGGCTCCTTTATCGACTAATGTTTGTTTGCACTTGCTGATTTTCACTTACTTTGGCTGAATTCAGTTAAACGATGGCGATAACTGTCGAATATTTACTGTGTTATAAATGAAAACGGACAAATAATGAAGCCAGGGAAGGTATACTGGACCTTCATTGTACTCTTTTAACACTAGTGTAGTAATTATGACATTATTTGAAGAAAGTAAAAAGCACGAAAATAAAACTTGCCGCAGGCAGGCATATCTACCGTATTCAAAAGGTGAAGTAAACAATACAAACACAAGGGCAACATAGGTGAATGCATGCTCCTTAGATCGTAGAGACTTGACTTGGGGTAGAGATGGTTTTGAATTTTTGTATCTAAGGCTCTATTAATATAAGGATACAGAACGTGCCCAACGTTTCTTAGGTTCGCCCGTGCACTGTTATTTCGCGTTCAGGCAACAACAGAAACTCGGCGCTGGAGAAGCTGGCCGAATCCACGTTGTTTCCCTGCAAGTATCGCTCCAAGGGTTGCACGACGTCTCTGCTGATCGCTGAAAAGAAGAGGCATGAAAATTCCTGCGAGCGGAGGTAAGCAGTCACGTCGCAGTTCATCTTTTAAGGCCTGACCCCACATATCCGTCGCAGCGCGTCGGCGCAATTTCATTTGACGCGGCGTCTAGCACTTTCCCATACAGAGAGAGAGAGAGAGAGAGCGTGCGGCTTCGCGTAGCCATCCGCCCACATTCCGGCGCGCCGCCGCGTCAAAGAGCCTCGCGCTGACGTGCTGCGAGGGATACGTGGGGTCAAACCTATAGAGCGCAGAGATGAGCACGGGATTTCTTCCATTTCGCAACAATGTTCACGGCATGTCCCGATAATTTAGTTAGACAATCATGAATTTTGCCACTCTGTTAGCCCATTACTTAATTCATTTAAAAAAACATTGGCCCCGTGTCTGCATATTTCACTGAAAATATCATCGAAAGACGATAGTCTTGCGTCTGGAGAGAGTGAAAAAAACATTTATTCGATGTTTTGCGAAGGAAAATCGGTGAATTGTATTCTGGATACGCTGCGTTAGAGAGTCTCGATCCGTGCAGCGAAGATGAACGAGCGCATCGAGGCACGTTAGACACGAGCGCTATCTGGCAGTTATCTTTGAAAACGAAGGAAGGCGTGCGCGCGCACGGAGAAAGATGCGCGTCTTTCTCGGAGGCGATAAGGTGTAGAACGCAAAGCGACGGGCAGGTACCACTACGGTGTCGTCTTAGCAAAATGTTGGAAACCGTTGCCTTTTAGAGTATCGTGTCGCTCTGTCATTGCAGCGTGATAAACGCTATCGCCCTTAGAATTACTTATGTATACCTTCTCTAGTATAAAGTCACACATACAAAATATTAACGTGTTGTTATGGTGCCTGAGATATGCGCAATAATTGCCATTTATAGGCAATCGCACAAGTATGAACGCTGAAGCTTTAGCAATATTGGTGAGCGCTTCGGATAGGGTTGGCCGTTTGGGGTATCGCTTAAATTTTTAACGTTTGAGGTATCGTTACGGCGAAAAAACAGACAAACATACTGAGAGACACGAAGATTGATTTGATTGATTGATATGTGGGGTTTAACGTCCCAAAACCACTATTTGATTATGAGAGACGCCGTAGTGGAGGGCGCCGGAAATTTCGACCACCTGGGGTTCTTTAACGTGCACCCCAATCTGAGCACACGGGCCTACAACATTTCCGCCTCCATCGGAAATGCAGCCGCCGCAGCCGGGATTCGAACCCGCGACCTGTGGGTCAGCAGCCGAGTACCTTAGCCACTAGACCACCGCGGCGGGGCTGAGAGACACGAAGACAGTTAGACAGACCGATAGACAGACCAAAATTTTTGCGCCGAAGTACCCAAAGAAAGACTGGGGCGCGAGTATTCGTATTGTTCTAGTCGACAAAAACCTGTTCCGAAAAGTGAGAACATGGCGAATTTTGATTAGTTAGTCATTTAACTTCTCAGCTCACCTGTTACAAGACGACTGTATTTGAAGCATACCCGTACACAGCAGTGTCGATGTTGGCACAATCTCGTGCTACCAAATCAAACCGAAGGAGACATTGTCGTTACTTTGATTAATAGCATTTCAACACAAAAATGGTTTATTTTGGGTTCTACCAAGATCTCGGTGACGTATTTACATCACGACAAGAGTAGCTTACGAAGGAGAAAAAAATTACTATAAGTCGTGCCTTTCGGAGACGAACCAATGACCTCTCAGTCCGTGACGATAATGATCTAGGGCTATTGAAGCACATGCATGGCACTCCACAAACGTGCCTTATATCTCCACACATTCTCTCTACGATGCTCTCTGATGGAAGGGCTGACATGCCTTTTTTCGTCAATAAGCATATATTAGATAAAGGACGACGGGTTTTCAACACCCGTTTGCAGCATTGTTAAAGTGATTGACTGGGCCTTCGAGAGTTGCGGGAGAGGGAACCTACGCCTGGTCGTTCAGGTGTGCTTACATATTTCGCTAAAAAGGTTGGAGGAGAGAATCAAGTGGCCGGATGCTTTTACCTGATGGATATGTGCCTCTATGCGTCAACGTGGGTGCATCTACGCAAGGTGTGCTTTATCTGTCAAACACCAACAGGCGTACAAGCTAATATCTATGGCTACATGTAAGCACTGCATCTGCCAGGACACGTTGCACTTTCGTGTTAAACCGGTTCCTAGGATTGATAAATTAGCTGTGTTAAATATATATATATATATATACATATATATATATATATATATATATATATATATATATATATATATATATATATATATATATATATATATATATATATATATATATATATATATATATATATATATATATACATGACAAAGTAGTGTATCTTTGAGGACGCGTTTTTTTCGTAATCTGACACAATAATACCAAGGAAAGTAGGTATTGGGGCAGCATTTAACTTTGAAGGTTGCAAGCTCAGTTCGTGTTATTTGAAGGTCGCCGGTTCAGTTCCTGCCCACGACAAGTTATTTTTTCACCCACTTTTATGTCTTTACATTTACATTAACATTCGGTATGATAGCTTGCCCTATACTACCCTTGACACACACACACACACACACACACACAAACACACACACATATATATATATATATATATATATATATATATATATATATATATATATATATATATATATATATATATATATATATATATATATATATATATATATATATATATATATATATATATATATATATATATATATATATATATTGTAGCGAAGCCACCGAACTCGGAAATGGGTCGAACTCTTGAGTACCTTCTAGTGGGGCTACCCAACAAGGACGCCGCTCGTGCTGAGAGCCCGTGCTTGGCTTTGACTGTCGCCGTTCTATATTCTCGCTCGTTGCCGGCTAATAAACGCCTTAACAATTTGGTGGAGAGTGCCGCGATCCCTGTCTATGCCTTTGGAGCTACGATCACGTACCCTGCCATTTACTATGTACCACGACGCTTCTCAGCAAACGCCTCCTCTAATGCCACCCACTTGTCCCGGTGTCTCCAGAATCCGCGATCCACCCATCTTCACTGGCGCTGATGGCACTGACGTGGAGGACTGGCTCGCCATTTACGAGCGCGTGAGCGTCCCCAACAAATGGGATGAGGACGGCAAGCTGACCAACTTGGTATTCTACCTTACGGGTGTTGCCACTTTGTGGTACAACAACCACGCGTCCGATTTTGCCATCTGGTCTGATTTTAAAACCGCAATCATCAACGTCTTCGGCCACCCGGCTGTTCGCAAGCTGCAAGCCGAGCAGCGCTTGCGTGAACGTGCTTAGGAGGCTGGTGAGTCATTCACCAGCTATATTGAAGACGTCCTGGACCTATGCAACAAATCTAATCCCACCATGTCCGAGTCCGACAAGATCCGAAACATCATGGAAGGCATTGACGATGATGCCTTCACGATGCTGCTCGCCAAAAACCCCGGAACAGTGGCTGAGGTCATCACACTGTGCCAGAGCTACGAGGAGCTCCGCCGGCAGCGTTCGATGACCCGACGCTCCCCACCACGAGCTGCAACGCTTGCTGGCTTGGAGGCCAGTTGTGACCAAGTGGCGTTGATGGCAGACCTAAAGTCCTTCATCCGTGAGGAAATCGCGCGTCAGTTCTCGCTCCTGCCCTTTGCCCAACAACCGACTGCTCAACAATTGCCTACTACCCTTCTTCCTCCCATACGTCGAGCGATTGAACAGGAAATAGCGGAAGTAATGCCTGCGTACCACCCTCCACAGCCTCCGGCTCCTGCGCCCCTGAGTTACGCGCAAGTGGTCGCCAGGCCGCCCCAAGTCGTTCCAGCAACCGCCCCTCTGACTTACGCCGAAGCTGCCACTCGACCTCCATCCTTTGCAGCGGGTGTGCCCGCTACGCATGTTGACGTAACCCCTCAGCCTCAGTTTTCAGTCCACCATGCAGCCACCGTTCCGTCCATCAGCCCTTGCGACATGGGTGAGACCTACCCCGGTGAACAGATGGCGCACACCCGACAACCGGCCCATCTGCTTTGCCTGCGGTTACGCCGGTCACGTGGCCTGTTATTGCCATCGCGTACAGCCGGCTTCAATTTCTTCACCTGTTGCTGGCCAACTCAGCCGTCCTTATCGCGAAGAACCGCCGTCTATGCCACCTCGATCTCGCCCAGGTCCATCTTGAAGATCGCCGTCTCCACGACGCCGTTCCCTGTCTCCCATGCGGCCAAGTGCGGCAGCTCATGAGCGGGAAAACTAGTCGTCGCAGTCCCCGAGGCAAGGACGGCGACGCTATCACAATGTGAAAGCCCTCAGAGCAGCCCCTCGAATGTCATTGACGTGCTTGTGGACGGTGTTTGTGCATCGGCTCTTATTGACACTGGAGCTGCCGTATCAGTTATGGACGAAAAACTCTGCCGCTTACTTCGAAAAGTGATGACGCCACTTTCTGGGTTATCCCTCCGTACTGCAAGTTTGCACCACATTCATCCTACAGCAGGGTGCACAGCTCGCGTTGTCATGCAGGACGTTCTGTATGTCACCCAGTTCATCATCATTCAGGCATGCTCTCATGACGTCATCCTGGGATGGGACTTTCTCGCCCGCCGTGACGCCGTCATCCACTGTGCCGTCGCCGAAATGGAGCTCTCACCCTTCTCGCATTTGACGCCAGAAGTAATTAATTCCAGAGTACTTAATGATCAGGTTGACGATATGCTCCGACGTGACGTTATTCGTCCCTCGGACAGTCCATGGGCGTCTCCTGTTGTTCTTGTTGCGAAGAAAGACGGTTCTGTGCGGTTCTGTGTGGACTACAGACGGCTCAATAAGATCACTCGCAAGGATGTTTATCCACTGCCACGCATCGAGGACGCGATTGACAGCCGTCATGGAGAGAGAGAGAGGAAACTTTATTAGAACTTGGCCGGCAGCTTGGTCTTGGTGGCCTCAGATGGCGGCGCTGAGTCCCTGAACTCGGGCGGCATCTTCGGCCTGCCGGACAGCCCAGAGCTGGTCGTTGAGCTCCGAGCTTCTGAGCGCCGCCTCCCAGCGGCGGCGTCGCCGACGGAGAAGGTCCCCCGTGGCTCCCGCAGACGGGACGGCGGCGGGAACGAGTGAGCTCGAGGCTTCCTGTTGCCTGGTATTGGCAGCCGCCATAGGCGCATCGCGAACGGCGGCCGTTTCTCGACCATTGTTATCGGCGCATTCCCAGAGCATGTGGCGCAGCGTTGCTCTGTGCCCGCATGCTTTACATAGATCGGTAATGTGTAAGTGCGGGTAGCAGTGGCGTAAGACGACCGGGCTGGGGTAAGAGTGGGTTTGTAGTAAGCGATAGCTTACGGCATCGTGTCTGTTTAATTTGTCATGCGGTGGCGGGAACTTTCGCCTTTCCAGTCTGTAGTGTTGTAGCCGATTTTTTTTCTTCTCTCGATCTGCGCTCGGGGTACTGGCAAGTACCCATGGCTGACGACGCTCGACCAAAGACCGCCTTCATCACGCCAGACGGCTTGTACGAGTTCAACGTAATGCCGTTTGGTCTATGTAATGCACCTGAGACCTTCGAGCGCATGATGGACACCGTTCTGCGCAACTTGAAATGGTACACGTGCTTGTGTTACCTCGACGATGTCATTGTCTTTGCTCCGGATTTCTCCACGCATCTCCAACGCCTGAAAGAAGTTTTCGCACGTGTGAGCAATGCCGGCTTGCAACTAAATCTGAAAAAGTGCCGCTTTGCAGCACGGAAACTCACCATACTGGGGTACGTCGTGTCCAAAGACGGCATTCTTCCTGATCCTGCCAAGCTTCAGGCCGTGGCCGAATTCCCCAAACCTGCATCTGTCAAAGAACTGCGTAGTTTCGTGGGCCTGTGCTCATACTTCCGACGCTTCATACGAAATTTTGCCACGATCATATCACCGCTGACGAAGCTCCTTGAAAGTAACGGGCCCTTCAATTCGTGGTCATCCGAGTGCGACGACGCGTTCGCGAAGCTCCGCCATTTGTTAACGTCGCCTCCCATTTTACGCCACTACGACCCCACAGCCCCAACAGAGGTGCACACGGACGCCAGCGGTGTAGGCCTCGGCGCTGTCCTGGCGCAGCGAAAACCCGGATTCCCTGAATATGTCGTAGCATATGCAAGCCGTATGCTCACGAAAGCCGAGAAAAACTACACCGTCACGGAGAAAGAGTGCCTGGCGATCGTCTGGGCTCTTACAAAGTTTCGACCTTATTTGTATGGTCGCCCATTCGATGTCGTCACCGACCATCATGCACTATGCTGGCTTTCATCATTGAAGGATCCCTCAGGCCGTCTCGCCCGTTGGGCTCTTCGCTTACAAGACTACGACATCCGCGTGCTGTACCACAACGGACGCCAGCATGCTGACGCCGACGCCCTCTCGCGCTCCCCTCTGCCTGAAGGTGATGTGCTCTGCTCAGTATCCTCAGCTGCTGTTTCTGCCATTGATGTTGACATCATCGCTACCGAACAGCGAAAGGATAATTAGACCGGCCCGCTCATCGACATGCTCTCTGATCCATCCGCAACGCCATCCACGCGTACCTTGCGTCGTCCAGCTCGCCATTTCGCCATCCGTGACGGCCTTCTACACCGACGCAATTACGACGCCGACGGCCGGCAGTGGTTACTCGTGATACCCCGCAGTCTGCGGTCAGAGATATGTGAATCCTTCCATTCTGATCCGCAATGCGGGCACTTTGGGGTATTCAAAACCTACCATCGCATTCGACAACGCTACTTCTGGCGCGGGATGTACCGCCATGTGCAGCAGTTCGTTCGCTCTTGCCTCACTTGCCAACGCCGTAAACCGTCAGCCCACATGTCGCACGCCGGTCTGCAACCGTTACCTTGCCCTGACCGTCCCTTTGGGCGGGTAGGTATCGATTTGTATGGACCACTTCCTTTGACGTCGGCTGGTAACCACTGGGCCATCGTTGTCGTTGACCATTTAACGCGATACGCCGAAACCGCCGCTCTCTCTGCGGCTACTGCGCGTGATGTTGCGTCCTTCCTGCTGCATCATATTATACAGCGCCACGGACCACCCCAAGAGCTTCTCAGCGATCGAGGCCGTGTCTTGTCGGAAGTCGTCGAAGCCATTCTGACGGAGTGCCATTCTGTCCTCCGCAAAACTACTGCTTACCACCCACAGACGAACGGCCTCACCGAACGCTTTAACTGCACCCTCAGTGACATGCTTTCTATGTACGTCGCTGCCAACCACACTAATTGGGATAATATACTGCCCTTCGTCACCTACGCCTACAACACCGCCCCTCAGAGCACGACTGGCTTTTCTCCTTTCTACTTGCTGTACGGAAGGCACCCGTCGCACACCATGGACACGATACTCCCGTACACGCCGGATTCATCTGATTTTACACCTATTTCCGAGACAGCAAGGCTTGCTGAAGAGTGTCGCGAGCTTGCCAAGACTTTTACGACGCAAGAGCATGAGCGGCAGAAGAGTATTCGTGATGACTCCACCACTTCTGAGCCCACGTTCCTTCCTGGTGCGCTTGTATGGCTTTCGATCCCGACCTCTGCAGCTGGCCTCTCTTCCAAACTACGTCCCAAATACGAAGGCCCCTACCGTGTCATCGAGCGCACCTCACCCGTCAACTATCTGATCGAACCCGTTGAACAATCTTCGGACATGCGCTGCTGTGGGGGCGACATCGTCAACGTGGAGCGCCTGAAGGCTTATTATGACGCTCTCATAGTAACAAGCTGTTAGGTCGCCAGGCGGCTTCCTCTTCGACCCCGGGGTAATTGTAGCGAAGCCTCCGAACTCGGAAATGGGTCGAACTCTTGAGTACCTTCTAGTGGGGCTACCCAACAAGGACGCCGCTCGTGCTGAGAGCCCGTGCTTGGCTGTGACTGTCGCCATTGTATATTCTCGCTCGTTGCCGGCTAATAAACGCCTTAACAATATATATATATATATATATATATATATATATATATATATATATATATATATATATATATATATATATATAAGCAGGCATGGTGGTTGAGTGGCCGTAGCGTTGCATATAGTCTAGTAGATCCTCCGTGAGCGGTCACAACGTGGTTTATTTCGACGTTTCGGCCTAGAGTCTGGCCTTCATCAGGATGAAGGCCATGATGAAGGCCAGACTCTAGGCCGAAACGTCGAAATAAACCACGTTGTGACCGCTCACGCAGGATCTACTAGACTATATATATATATATATATATATATATATATATATATATATATATATATATATATATATATATATATATATATATATATATATATATACACGACTGGTGCTTTTGTTTGGGCAGAAGAGAGTAATTGTAAGCATAGAAGGAGACTGAAGGTTGGAGATAGAGCGGCTGTGGTTTGCACCTCGGCGCGAACGCGCAGTGAAGGTATATGCACTCATCACTCCTGACGGTAGCAGCAAAACGCTAAAGCGACGCGTTCGTCCTCACGAACGCGCCGCACTAGCGTTTCGCTCAAGCTCTTTGGCCGGCGCTGCAATAGCACACGTGTGAAGAAAAGTCAATGCGAGCCCACCAGCTGGGCGTCTTGATGCGCGTTTGCGCACTCATCGAACACACTACAATCGGCATGAACTCGGACCCATCATGCGAGTGATCTGTGATCGATATTGTCACGATGAGTCACAAGTACTGGGGGGATTTATTGAACAACCGGGTGGCTAGCTCTAGGACGATGCGTCAGTCGGGGCTGGCTCTCGAGCAGAGAAGAACGCGATCTTCTTCTTTCCTCCAGATTTAGAGCCGTTCTTGCTGCCAACCCACTACGTGCTGGCGGCATTATCCCCCCTTCCGAAAAGAAAAAAAACAACAAGTACCAAAAAGAGGAAAGAAAAGTACATAGCAGCACCGTGATGCTACTACATAGGCACGTGAAAAAAAATGGAAATTCGGATGAAGTGAAAGTAAAAATTGAAGAGCGTGCCTACATAGGAAACGTCAATGAACGAGAAAGTAATTTCACAAAATAAACAAAAAACACAAAGAACGCTGTACGGTAAAGGAAAAGTTACGAACAACGCGCAATAAATGGCTTCATGCGCAACACATGAACGACGTCCGGCATCAGCCGTGTCCTGCTCCGTGCATGGGGTGTTGAGTCCGGAACCACTTCGTAGTTCACGTCACTGACGCGGCGTAACACTTTATATGGGCCAAAGTACCGGCTCAGCAACTTTTCACTAAGGCCACGGCGGCGGACGGGTGTCCACACCCAAACTTGATCTCCGGGGCTGTAAAACACTTCTCTGTGGCGGGTATTATAGCGTCGTGCGTCTGCCTGCTGTTGCTGGCCGATGTGCAGTCGCGCGAGCTGCCGGGCTTCCTCGGCACGCTCTGCGAATTCTTCGGCGTCTGTTGCCAACTCGTCTTCGTCCTGACACGGTAGCATTGAGTCTAGCATGGTCTGCACTTCGCGGCCGTAGAGAAGTCGAAATGGCGTGAATCGCGTGGTCTCTTGCACGGCGGTATTATACGCGAAGGTCACGTAAGGCAAGATCCGGTCCCATGTTTTGTGCTGTACGTCGATGTACATTGAGATCATGTCTGCGAGGGTCTTATTCAGTCGTTCAGTAAGTCCGTTGGTTTGCGGGTGGTACGCAGTTGTCCTTCGGTGTCTGGTGTTGCTCAGTTTGAAAACTTCGTCCGTAAGCTGCGCCGTGAATGCCGTCCCTCTGTCCGTTATTACACTGGAAGGAGCACCGTGTCGTAACACGATGTGGCGCATGAAAAATTGTGCTACCTCAGAAGCCGTGGCTCGTGGGATCGCCTGGGTTTCAGCGTAGCGTGTCAAATAGTCGGTCGCGACGATCACCCATTTGTTGTTGTCCGCAGACATAGGAAAAGGCCCGAGAATGTCCATGCCGACTTGGTCGAACGGCGTGCAGGGTGCTTCAATGGGCTGAAGCAAACCAGCTGGCTTAACAGATGGTTGCTTTCGGCGCTGACATTCCCGACAGCTCTTGACGTACTTCTTGACGCTTGCCGAAAGTCCTGGCCAATAGTACCTCTCACTCACTCTGGCAAGTGTTCGTGAGTAGCCCAGATGACCGGATGTGGGTTCGTCATGGCAAGCGAAGAGGACGTCGTCTCGCATGTCTCGAGGAACCACCAGGAGGTAGGCACGGTTGTTCGAACGAGCGTTCTTCTTGTACAGCACACCATCTCGAAGGCAGAACGACGGCAACGAGCGGAATAAATGACGTGGTATGACTGTGTCCTGGCCCTCTAAATGATCGATGATCGGACGAATCTCTGCGTCATCCCGCTGCCGTTTACTCAAGTCTGATGAGCTAATGGCGCCCAGGAAGCCTTCGTCTTCCTCTGCTTCCTGACTGCCGACATGAAGGGGCGCGCGTGACAGTGTGTCAGCGTCTTCATGCTTACGGCCGGACTTATGGACGATGGTGACGTCAAATTCCTGCAGCCGCAAGCTCCACCGTGCTAGCCGTCCTGAAGGGTCGCGCAGGCTTGCCAACCAGCAGAGGGCGTGGTGGTCCGTCACTATCTTGAAGGGACGACCATAAAGGTACGGGCGGAACTTGGTGATTGCCCACACGACTGCGAGGCACTCTTTCTCCGTAGTGGAATAATTCGCCTCAGCACGCGATAGAGAGCGGCTGGCGTAGGCTATCACTCTTTCGATGTCTTCTTGACGCTGAACGAGCACTGTACCGAGCCCAATGTTACTAGCGTCGGTATGGACCTCCGTGTCAGCATCATCGTCGAAATGAGCGAGAACGGGCGCTGATTGCATGCGCTGTCGCAGCTCATCAAAAGCTGCTTGTTGCTCGTTTTCCCAGACAAACGGTGTGTCGTCTCTTGTGAGACGAGTCAGAGGTTCTGCTATCTGTGAAAAGCCATGAATGAATCGGCGATAGTAGGCGCACAAACCAAGGAAGCGCCGGACGGCTTTCTTATCGACAGGAGCTGGTAATTCGGCAACAGCGGCAAGCTTGTCCGGATCGGGACGGATTCCTTCGGCGCTAACTACATGTCCAAGAAACTTCAGTTCTTTATAGCCGAAGTGGCACTTCTGTGGCTTTAGTGTGAGGTCCGCCGATCGGATAGCCTCCAGTACGCTGCGCAGGCGCTGAAGGTGCTGCTCGAACGTGGCAGAGAAGACCACCACATCGTCGAGGTAGACAAGACAAGTCTGCCACTTCAGCCCTGTGAGGACAGTGTCCATCATTCGCTGGAAAGTCGCCGGCGCTGAACACAAGCCGAAAGGGAGTACTCGAAATTGGTATAGGCCGTCTGGAGTCACGAAGGCTGTCTTTTCGCGGTCTCGCTGATCTACCTCGATTTGCCAGTACCCGCTTTTGAGATCGAGAGAAGTGAAATAATGGGCATGACGAAGTCTATCTAGCGAATCGTCGATACGCGGTAGCGGGTACACATCCTTTTTGGTCACGTTGTTAAGCTTTCGGTAATCGACGCAGAAGCGTAGCGACCCGTCCTTCTTTTTGACAAGCACGACTGGAGATGACCACGGACTGTTGGATGGTTCGATAACGCCATCGTCAAGCATCTCGCGAACTTGCGTACGTATTGCTTCACGTTCTTTAGCCGACACGCGGTAGGGGTGCTGGTGTATTGGGCGTGCGTCCTCGTACGTGATGATCCTGTGTTGAGTGATGGACGTCTGGCGGATCTTCGAGCAACTTGCGAAGCAAGACCTGTACTCGAACAAGAGCGCTCGCAGCGCAGTCTGGTTATCGGTGGACAGATCAGGATTGATGTCAATGTTGCTCATTGATGTGTCTGCGTTATCCACTACTTCTGACGTGCGACAGTTGGTTACGTTTGCTACTTCGTGGGCAAACGCTATCGAAGTGCCACGGAAAAGGTGTCGATGCTCATTGCTAAAGTTGGTAACGAGCAATTCAGATCGGCCGTCGCGAACGTGTATTACACTTCTCGCTACACATATGCCTTGCTGCAGGAGGTGTTCTAAATTTGTCTCGGCCACCACATCGCCAACGCTCAAACCACAGCATGTTACGTCGACTAGAACACTGGCTCGGGGAGGAAGCGTCACGCTCTGTTCAGAAATACGGAATACGTCGACACGCATTCCGTCATCCTGCACGTTGATTGCTCGCTTGGCTGAGAACGTGACGCGGCGCTCTTGCAGATCAATGATAGCTCCATTTTCCTGTAGAAAATCAACTCCAGAATGACGTAACGGGAGCATTCACGTAGAACAAGGCAGCTTGCTACGAATGTGTACCCTTGAATCTGTACTCTAGTTGTGCAGGCACCCAGTGGAGTAACGACATGGCCACCAGCTGTCCGAATCTGCGAGTTATGCCATGGTGTGATTACTTTCTTCAGCTGCGTTGTCAGTTTCCCGCTCAGTATGGAATAGTCTGCGCCGGTGTCCACTAACGCATTAACTACACAACCATCAATTGTTACTGCTATGTCGAGTGAAAGCCGGCTATCCTTTGCAGCAGCAGGTGATGTCGGACCAGTTTCTGTATTGTTCTGCGTCAATAGGAGGTCTTCAGCGCTTCGACGTTCAGCGACCCCGCCCCCAGAGGTCGCTTCGGCTAGTTTTCCCGGCGGGGGCTGGGAGATCGTGCGGTAGAATACCGCTGGGGCGTTGATGAAATTCGCCTCGGTGATGGCGAGCGCGACTGGCGCCCGGCAGATGGTGGTGCATGCTGCTGGGAGAGGTAGTTTTGGATGTCGCGTGGTCTCTGACCGTAACGGGGTGGCGGCGAGTACGCAGAGAAGCCGCGAAGCCCAAGACGGCGATATGGGCACTGGCGGTACAAGTGATCAGCTTCTCCGCAGTGAAAGCACAGAGGCCGGCGATCAGGTGTGCGCCAAACATCAGACTTACGAGGAGACGTGCGCCGATCGTCGATGTACTGAACTGGTTGCACTGAACGATGGGCGACAGAAGCACCAGGGACAAAGGGCAGGGGCGGTGGCGTGTACGTGCCTTCGTAGTACGGTATGTGCTGCGCTGACTGTAGTGAAACAGCAGGAACAGGATGGACGAATAATGGCGGCGTTGCAGCAGGGCGTTTCAAGGCTTCCGCGTAGGTTGTCTCACGGCGGTATTCAGCAGGAGCTGGCACAGCTGTATCACGAGGCAAGGTGTCCCGGAGGGCCTGGTGCAGCTCATCCTTGATCACAGTCGCAATAGAGTTGACTGTAGGATGAGGTGTTACACCAGCCTTTTGTAACTCTTCACGTACTACATCACGGATGAGTTCACGTAGACAGTCGTTGTTGGTTCTAGTGGCGGTGAAAATGTCGGCAGTAGACATGCCACTGACTCTCCTGTCGTATTGGTTGGATCGCTGCTGCAGCATTTTTTCCATTGTCACGGCCTCGGACAAGAACTCCGCGACCGTCTTCGGAGGACTTCGCACGAGGCCGGCAAAAAGCTGGTCCTTGACACCGCGCATCAAGTGACGCAACTTCTTGTCCTCAGTCATTCTCGAATCGGCCCGTCGAAAGAGGCGCGTCATGTCTTCGACGTACGCGGTCACAGTTTCGTTCGGCGACTGGACGCGGGCAAGAATAGCTCGTTCAGCTCTTTCTTGGCGGTCAGTGCTGGCATATGTCTGCAGAAGTCTACGACAGAATTCGGGCCACGTCGTCAGCTGCTCCTCCCGATTCTGATACCACGTGCGAGCCCCGTCTTCGAGATAGAAGTAGACACGACCCAGTTTCGCCGCGTCGTCCCACTGATTCAAGTTGGCTACGCGCTCGAAGTCCGCCAACCAGTCCTCAACGTCTTCGTGCTCCGTACCATGGAACGTCGGCGGTGCCCGTGGGCTTTCCAACGTATAGCGGTTCGGCGACGTGCTTCCCGTGCCGGTTGCCAAGGTTTGTACCGAAGTGCTGGTCATGTTTGTTGATGTGGTGGGAGCAGTATCGTTGACTTCCGGAGGCAATCCCCTGATTCGGCGGCTGGTCCGATGCACGGGAGTGTTGACTGGCACTGGACTCGTATTACGGCTTCCTGGGGGGGTCTGCAGCATCCGTGAGGCTACCCAGCACTTTCCACCAGTTTGTCACGATGAGTCACAAGTACTGGGGGGATTTATTGAACAACCGGGTGGCTAGCTCTAGGACGATGCGTCAGTCGGGGCTGGCTCTCGAGCAGAGAAGAACGCGATCTTCTTCTTTCCTCCAGATTTAGAGCCGTTCTTGCTGCCAACCCACTACGTGCTGGCGGCAATATTATGTGACTATTAGGCAGCTCAACGACGGTGGAGTGAACTTGGCTGAGCTTTAAGAAGCACCCTATCGCGTGAGTCACTTGTGAGACAGCGCAAAACAACAAACTTCGTATAGCACTTCCGCACTGCTTTACCACGTATTGTGCTGCTGAAACCGCTCGTTTGCGTTTCCGCGTAAGCGTTCAGTATTTGACTGGCAGCAGAGCCTTGAAATGCCTGTGCGCTCGGCAACGTGCTCTCTACGTGACTGCTTTTCGCGCGCTTGAATCCAGGCTCTCTTGCTGCGTGCTCGGCCGGAAGTCTTGCAAGTGGCGAGGACCGCTGCAGAGGCTCGTGGGACACATTCTCGGGACGCACGACTTTGTTCTGAGATTACAAGGTGGAGTATCGCATAGACTGTACGCACATTTACAGCGCCATGCTCGATAACCTGGCTCTTATTCATTTATGAAAGCCAACCACACCGCATTTGGCGAGACGGAAAGCTTTTTCAAGCTTTACAAATTTCCGTACTTGCAAAGCACTACAGGCTAAGGAAAAATACCCCCACCTGCCTGAAGGGAATCGTGAGAATGCGAATGCATTTCTTGCGCCGAGAGATTGTACCATTGCCGTTAGACATTCGCCCTCGCCGACTTCTGCCATCGTCTTGAGAGGTACCCAGCCAGCGGATGGTCTAGAGTGAGGCGCAAGCAGACGAAATAGTGGGGCGCAGCGAGGAGAGAGAGAGAATGGCGAGAGAAGCACTGCACATACCTTCTCCTACACTCTCTCCCACCACCTGCTCTGGTTGCTAGGGGCGATGATAAGCACGTGCTCCCGCAGCTGTTGCTATAGGAGAGGGAGTGAGAGCGGAGAGACGCGCACGGACCCTGCTGCGGACATCGTCGGATGCCGGACACAGTCTGACTAAGAAATGCATTCACATAAAAAACAAAGACGACACAGAGGGATGCCATGAGGTATTACGAAGAAGTGAGTGAGTGAAACAACTTTAGAGATCTGGCTAGTTGTTAGTCTAGGTCTGGCCACTTAGATGGAGGACGGAAGACCTTGTCATCTAGTAGGATCCCACACATTCTGGATAGGACAGGATTGGTCCTGTACATCGTAGCTGAGCAGAGTTTTCCACCATCGCTCTCGCATAGGTTCTGTGAGGTCTGCTGTTTTGGGCACCCTCTTAGTATGCGACTTAAGGAGTCCTCTTCGGTTTGCAAAGCATACTTCACGTTTATGTATCTTGCATGTGACGTCATGGATTCAGCTGCTTGAAGTACTCTGCCTTTAGTCCCTTCAACCTAGGCAGCCATTTTTTTGTCTGAATAAACATTGAATGAATGAATGAAAGTACTTGCACTCCACCACGGCGCCTTCCACTACGAACAAGTTGCGGTTATTCGGCTTGAATGTGTTGATGACGTGGAAGGGTTGCCCGTGTGTCTAAATAACAAGTATACTGGTACGTCACGTTTTGATAAGATAACTGTGACTTTGCAAACGTCGCGTCCCCCATGCTGGTTTCACAATAGCGCTGTTTCAGTGGCTCCAATGGAAGCAATCTTTAGAGCATGAGCCATGCTGTACGAATTATTATCATGCCATGATCTTGGTAGTGTTGCGAAAACCTCATATGTAGCTGAGTAGGAGTAGGATAGCATTTATTTTGCTAATTTGGCCACTCATCGGCCTGTTTCGTATCTAGATTAGGGTGGCGTCGATGAGATACTCCAAAATTTACAGACACGTTCCAAATTTACTTCACAAGACGTTCTCGGAGACGACATTCTTTTACATCCGTAGAGTTATCGGAAATTTAGCGTGTCTGCCATCTGTTAACATGAACAAGGATATCTTTACAGTGTATACCTTCTTGATGATGTAAGCGAGTAGAAGGGACGGCAGAAATTCGAAGTATTTGATTGAATTTGGCAGGAGCACCAGGCGAATAGCACAGAAAAACATGAGAACAGAAACAGACGTTGGCGGTTTTCTTTTCTTGGGATACTCTCTCGTGTCAATGTTTGCACGCAAACTTTTTTATACGACTATATTTCTGGGAGGTATGCTGTGAGCCTTGCTGAAGCTGGCGAAGATTAGGTGATTTGATGTCTTTGCATAATTCATTCTTCCCCAGCCATTGAAGAAATTGCATGGTACTGTCCCGTCCTTCAAAACGCATAGCTGTTGGCTTGATAGCATTAACTAACCCTGGGCACCATGCGTTTTATCTAACGTTTCTTGATGATCTGAGTGTATGGCCAGTGTTGTCGGACGAAACCTACGAACTATCCAACCCAATCTCACCTAACCCGACCGAAAGTAAACTGCACATGATCTGACCAACTAATCAACAGAGCATTAGGCGATCCGCGAATCTATCTTATAGGTGAAAAGACGTGCCAGCAGTCTGATGACCAACCGACCGTGGACGGATGATCAATTGGTCAGTCAGGGACGTCCTATTGTCACGGGGTCGTGACGTGGCCGAAGACAGGAGACTTTGCGGTGGAATTTTACTGTTTATTTGGGCGAACCTGAGCCCGGTAAACGGAAAGTCTGATTACAATAGCAGTGTGGGACTGATAGCGGCGAACGGAGCGTCGGCCGTCGATCAATTACTGACAAGCGGCAAAGCGCGTCGGCATTTATACTCTTGCCGCTGAATGTTCTAGCGTTATCGCTGGCGGCGGCGTAGATTTCAGAACAATCTGTACCGTTCGCACAGTGGGCTTGATCTTATCGAAATGATTTACTACAGTCCGGAACCATCTCGAAAACTGCAGGCGCGGTTTGCGCTGAGAATCGCGTGGTGTTTTGGGACGATAACAAAAACTTGGTAAATGGAACGTGGCAATATGACCATCGACGATTTGAGCTAGGAACGCCACGAGGACCACCCAACTAACAAACGACTAGTGTATATATCGTTCACGCGCACGTGGTTGAAAAGTTGGTCGCGGCTCGCGCACGTGGTTGAAAAGTTGGTCGCGGCTCGCGCACGTGGTTGAAAAGTTGGTCGCGGCTAAGTTAATGACTGGGCAGTGTCCAGGGTTGGTCATGTCTGTCAGACCAACGAACGGACAAATCAAGTCGCTGAGCACCAACAGACACGATTTCGGATGGACGCAATGTCAATCGAACCGATAGATAAACTAACGAACAAACGACTCAATGGTTGGTTAACTGACCGTTTGTCTGCGGCTGGTCAAACTGCCAGACGGACCATTGAATGGACAGCCGACTTGTTTAAACGACATCAGTACGTCAGCCATCTCTCGGAAATGTTGCGGGCTTACTTGTGACAATTGATCAACCAACCGACAATAACTCAACCGATTAACCGGTGTACTAAGCAATCTACCAGCTAATAAAATCAACCAAGCCACACTTGCAGCCAAGCAAATCAAGCCTAAACCCAAACCGAGTCCTAGTTGAAGTCGATTTATTCAATATAGGATCTGCCAAACGGCCAGGATTGCAGATTAGGTTGCTATTCGCATGATGACTTCGTAACTATACAAGCAGGTAAACCAGGACACATGTAGTCCGTGTACACACGCCCTTTAACAAAGTGCTCGTTTTCCATGCAAATTAACGTACAGGCGAGAACGTGGTCGTGATTGCGACGAACTTCCGGCGCGTAGAAGCTTTCTGCTGGGTGGCGCTGCAGACGTGCCTGGGCCGCGACTTCGTCGTTATGCTCAGGAAGAGGAACAACAGGGCCTCGAGCAACCACTCCTTAGGCGCCGCGCTGCTTGTCGGGTCGAGCCAGGAGGCACGACGCTTCCTGTACTGGTTCGAACTGCGCGGCGCCGAACACCGGCTCTCGTGGTCAGCCAGGACCCGGAACCTGCACTCGCAGGCTGACACCGACCGGAGCGGAGACGGCCTGGTGTTGGACATGAGCACGGCCGAGCGCCTCTGCAATGGCGCTGACCTCATCGTGGACGTCACCGTCAGCGTCGCCCCATCCTTGAGCGGTGATAACGTGCTGTAAGAAAGTCGGAGCTATGCGGCCGCGAGCGAAAGGATTTGGGAGTCAAAATTGACGAGAGTATGATAGTCGTGATTATTGATTGAAATGCATTTTAGTGTATCTATGTCTGTGTCGCTGTATTTGAATCTAGTTATTTATTGTGAGGCTTAGGCGTAGCCAAAGGTGGCACATAGAGCACGTGCCTTCCCTGCTAACCTCCAAATTTTGTTTTCCTGCCGAGAGAGGTAGAACACAAAATGACTCATAAAACATCATCTGGGCGAAGTCGGTACATATTTTTGAAGTAAAAGTAATACAAACACGCAAGACACCCCACACAGAACCACACTTACATGCTCTGACCCCTGGACTAATCAACAGCTTTCAAACACAGCAGTTCTTTGCAGGTTTATTGGAGAAGTGGAGAATATTTTTAATAAAAACAAACATTTAAAACAGATGACGTTAAAAACCACAACCAGAACGGTAGCGTTTTCATAACAGTGTTTCTATAAAATTTGAGAACCGCGCAAATTGTTCTAGCTTTCAACAGCACTCGGGGAATTAACTGTTGTCAAAAACATGTGTGCGAAAACAAAGCTGTGATAACGTCTAGTTAAAAGAGTGCTTACACACGAGATATATTAATTTCAAAATATCCGCGATGAAGGAATGAATGAATGAATACAAACATTTGTTTCTTGCGTGGCTTTAAAGAACAAGGCTTCGTGCCATTGTGAGACATGATTTGCTGTCAACTTTACTGCAATATAGAAACGCAGCGTTGAATTCATATTATGGTCCTTGATTCTCAACAACTTTGCGGATTTGTGTGATGTCTGCAACGAGCGAGTTACTCGAAAGACAGCAAATTGAGGCGCATATGATGCCGAAAACAAGCTAGTTATATAACGAAAAAAATCACAGAATATTCACGGAGTGAATGATGAGTGGGGCGAAGCGTCTATCCGCCCATCCGTGCGCCTGTCCGTTATCCCGTTCATTTATCCGTCCATCCGCCTGTTCGTGCATCCGTGAGTGTGTTCATCCGTCCTTCCGTCCGTCTGTCTGTCTGACCGTCCATGCTTCCATCCATCCATCCGTGCTTCTGTCTGTCTGCCTGGGAGTTCGTCCGTTAATCTGTCTGTCCGTCTGTACTTCTGCCCATCTGTCCGTGCTTCTGTCTGTGCATCAAGGAGTTCGTCTGATCGTCTGTATGTCCGTTCGTGCTTCCCTCCATGCGTAGACAGACAGACGGACGGAAGTACGAATGGAAGGACGCACGTACGAACAGACAGAAGCACGGATGGACACACAAACGGGCTGACGGACGCACAGATGCTCTGGCGCTTCGCCCCATGCACTCAGAATCATTCACTCCATGGATATACTTCAAAAACCACTAATGCCATTTAGTTACATTATTGCCAAGGATGGATGAATGGATGGACATGGCTGTACCCTTTAGATCGGGCAATGGCTAGCGCCACCAAGCCGTAATACTTAATGAACCTAAAAACTAGATTTATTTTTTTCTTTTAAATAGTGATGTTGAGGATTCGTATATTTGCACTGAAGGATTTATTTTCACTCATGCCTTTACTTTAGCCACCAATCAGATAATCTTCTTCTAGTTAATTCTACCCACTTAAAGTCTATCTTGCCCTCACTGTTCCTAAACCCCAGTGCTTTGAAGAACTCTGCGCCATCATCCTGAACTATAGAATGAATCCCTTTACAGAACATTATCAAGTGTTCGGCAGTTTCTTCTTCCTCTCCAGACGCACTGCATGCCGTGTCTACCCCTTCGTACTTGGTTCAATATGTCTCGGTTCGCAATACTCCCGTCCTGGCCTCAAACAGTAGAGAACTACCCCTAGTATTATCATAGATCCTTTCCTTGGCAATTTCCTGCTTAAACGTTCGATAAATCTCTTGTGCGGACTTTTTAATCATGCTAATTCTCCACATATTGGTCTCAGCTTCCTTCACCTTCTTCTTAACCGATAATTCTTTTTGATTTGGCCCCCTGCTCTTTTCCAAGTATTTACCAGTCAGTTTTCTGGTTGGCTTCCACCATTTTGTATCTACATTCTTCATGTACAAGTAGCTGAATACCTTCCTAGCCCAAAGCTCCTCTCCCATTTTTCTCAATCGCTTCTCAAATTCTATCTTGCAGCTAGCTTCCCTGCCCTCAAATGATGTCCATCCCATATCACCTTGCACTCCCTGATTTGGTGTATTCCCGTGAGCTCCTAAGGCAAGCCTACCTATTCCACGTTGCTTAATTTATAATCTTGCTTGAACTTTTGATCTCATGCACAAGACTCCATTGCCGAACGTCAGACCAGGAACCATGACCCTTCCCATATACCTCTCACAACATCATACCTATTGTAATTTCACTGTGCCCTGTTTTTCATTACCGCTGCATTCCTGTTACCTTTATTCGTCACGTATGTTTTGTGTTCCCTTAAGTACTCGGCCCCAGTGCTTATCTATACGCCCAGATATTTGTATTTATCTGTTATATCTAGCGTGATCTCCTGTATTCTAAGCTCACTACTCTCATTGTCATTAAAAATCATGACTGCTGATTTTTCCTTGCTGAACCTTAAATCTAACCTATCTCCCTCATTACCGCACATGTCCACCAATCTCTGCAAATCTTCCTTGTTGTCGACCATTAGCACTATATCATCTGCGTACATCAATGCTGGTAGTGCCTGTTCAATGAGTTTTCCTTGTTTGACGAAAGAGATGTTGAAGCCCAGTCCACTTCCCTCTAATTTGGCCTCTAGTCCTTGTAGGTACATCATGAATAATAAGGGTGACAGGGGACACCCCTGCCTAAGCCCCCGTTTTACCTCTGCACGAAAGTTGCGCAGGGTAAGGCAAGGTCCCAGTCTCGGTGGTCGGGCGACACGTACATAGCGAGCATATTTGTTATAGTGCGGTTAAATCGTTTCGTGAGGCCATTTGTTTAAGGGTGGTAAGCGGTTGTCAGTGTGTGTTGCATGGAACAAGAACGAAGAATGTCGGTGATGACTTGGGATAAAAATGTACGGCCACGGTATGTGAAAAGCTGTCTCGGAGCACCGTGAATCAGTATAACGTCCCGTAACAAGAAGTCAGCGACGCCGGTTGCACAGCTGGTCGGTAGAGCTCGCGTAATAGCGTAGCGTGTAGCGTAGTCTGTAATAACGGCTATCCATTTGTTTCCCAATGTTGATGTGAGAAAAGGACCAAGCAGGTCTAATCCAACACGGTAATATGGTTCCGCGGGTATGTCGATTGGTTGAAGATGGCCAGCGGGTAGCAGCGACGGTGTTTTGCGACGTTGGCATAGGTCACACGTGGCGACGTATCGGCGTACTGAGCGAGCAAGGCCTGGCCAGAAGAAACGGTGCTGGACGCGCTCGTACGTTCGGGATACGCCAAGGTGTCCAGCCGTGGGAGCGTCGTGAAGTTCGGTGAGAACACAGCGGCGCAAATGCTTAGGCACAACAATGAGAAGGTCGGGCCCGTCTAGTCGGAAATCGCGACGATACAGCATACCCTTTTGAATGACAAAGTAGCGGAAGGAAGCGTCTTTTGGGAAGATTCCATACCACTGATGATGTCAAGCAGCACTGGATCGCACTTCTGTTCTTCCCCAATATTAAGGAAGTCGGACACTGACAAGATAGAGTTCTCCGTGGGCTCGTCAGTGTCCTCAGCATCGTCGACAAGGTATCGGGAGAGGCAATCGGCATCATGGTGTAGGCGGCCAGATTTGTAGACCACGGAATAGGAACACTCTTGCGGGCGCAAAGCCCAGTGACCAAGGCGGCCTGATAGATCTTTCACAGAGTTGAGCGAGCAGAGCGCGTGGTGGTCGGTAACTACCAAAAATGGGCGTCCGTATAAATAAGGTCAAATTTTCGCCACTGCCCATACAAGAGCCAAGCACTCACGCTCTCTGATAGAATAGTTACGTTCAGGGGCGGACAGGAGGTGGCTGGCATATGCAATAACGCAATCATGGCCATGTTCTTTCTGAGCCGACACTGCATCAATGCCATGTCCACTTGCATCTGTACGGATTTCCATAGGGGCAGCAGGGTTGAAGTGTGCCAGAATCGGAGGAGTAGTGAGAAGAGCGATTAGAGTGGAAAACGCAGAAGGCTATTTGGAGCCCCATGAAAACGGGACGTCTTTCTTGAGGAGCTGCGTAAGCGGCCTTGCTATGTGCGCAAAATTTTTCACGAAGCGTCGGAAGTAGGAACGTAGTTCGATAAACCTGCGTACATCCTTCGCAGATCGTGGTAAAGGAAAGTTTTTGACGGCGCTGATTTTTTCCGGGTCTGTTTGTACGCCGTTGGCGTCTCCTAAATGGCCAAGTACTGTGATTTTATGCCGTCCAAAGAGACATTCGGACGAGTTGAGCTGCAGGCCAGTGCGACAGAAGATTCTCAAGATGGCTGAGAGGCGCTCTATATAAGTTTTAAATGTTGGTGAAAAGACGATGACGTCGTCTAAGTAGCACAAACAGGTGGACCATTTGAATCCTCTGAGCAGGGAGTCCATCATTCGTTCGAAGGTGGCTGGAGCGTTACAAAGGCCGAAGGGCATGACCTTGAACTGTTATAGGCAATCGGGGGTGATGAATGCCGTCTTTTCACAGTCCATTTCATCTACCTCTACCTGCCGGTAGCCTGAGCAAAGGTCTATGGAGGAAAAATAGTGGGACCCATAGAGGCAATCAAGCGCATCATCTATTCGTGGCAGGGGGTACACGTCTTTTTTGGTAATTTCGTTAAGGTGTCGATAATCAACGCAGAAACGCCATGCACCGTCTTTCTTGCGGACTAGCACTACAGGAGAAGCCCAAGGACTGCAGGATGGCTCAATGATGTCCTTGGCGAGAATTTTATCGACCTCATTTTGGATAATGTGAAACTCGGCCGCCGACACCCGATATGGACGCCTATGAATACGATGTTCATTACCAGTGTTTATGCGGTGGGTCATACCAGTAGCTTTCCCTAACGGACGGCCGCTGAGGTAAAAAAACGTCGATGTAGGACAGCAGAACCCGGTAAGCTCATCAGTCTGCTGCGGCGTTAAGTTGGAAGCAATAATCGACTTAATAGCACTGTCGGAGCAAGTGGCAGATTGATGTTGAGCGTGGAGGTTAGAAGGAGCGGCCATCGTGAAAACATTTACCGCATTGTCTGTAAGGTGCAGAGCAATGGCAAAGAGATTCTTTGTGGCAGCATTCGAGGTGTCAAGCTAAAGTTCACAACGGGGAGGCACGTAGAATTTCCTGCGACGGACAGAATGGTGTGCGGTATTGTAATGCCGTGGTTTATGAGGACATTGGTGCTATGGGTCAGAACATAGTCACCGTCGGGAACTGGTGGTATTGAGACGAGCTCTATGTAGGTCAGTGTCTTTGGAGGGAGGGGCGCGTGACCTGTTGTGCAGAGGTAACTCGGCCGTTGTGCAAGAGGTTCTGTTGCGGGCAAGTGTAGACAGAGCGTACTGGTCGAAGTGTCTATGAGGGCAGAATGCGCTGAAAGAAATTCGAGGCCTAAGATTACGTGGTGGGGGCATTTATCAAGGACGGTGAAGAGAACAACTGTGTGTAGATCCGCAATGCTTACACGAGTGGAGCACATTCCAATGATAGATGCCATTCCACCATCCGCAACAGAACCTCGACCACTCAGTTCGTCCGCAACACGGACGAACTGAGTGGTCGCAGGTGTGAGAACCTTCTTGATCTTGCGGCGAAAATCACTCGTCATCACAGAAAGTTGAGCGCCGGGGTCAACAAGAGCAGTGACAGGTACGTCATCTACTTGTACGTCTGTAAGGTTCCGTTTTGTTGGTATCGTCAAGAGAGGATTTTCGGTCAGTCCGAGCGATGCAACGCCACCTCTGGGGGCTGAAACACTTAGTTTTCCGTCGGGGAATCTCATGGGAAGGCGGGGGAAGGCAGTCGGCGGGGCTGTGGAGAACGAAACTGGCGACGTTGGCGGGATGTAGAGCAGGAGTAGCGGTGTTCAGTAGCAGGTGCCTGGGCAAAATGGTCGCAGCTGGTATCAAGGCGATAGGCAGGACGTGCCTAGATGGGACGAGAGGAGGCTTGTGCGGGAGGATCCCAGTGGCTTCTGCAATGACGAGAAACGTGCCCGATTCGGTGACACGCGAAGCAGATCGGCTTGTCATCGTGTGTTCGCCATGCGGACGGATTACGGAACGTTGAGAGAGAGCTGGTCGGGAAGGGACGTGCAGGCGTGTATTGGGGCTGGTAGACGGTGCAGGGAGGCGGTGAGGTAGTGTTAACTCCCAAGCTGGCGATTTCCTGCCGGACGACTGCTTGAATGAGGGGCAATGTAATTGGAGGAGAGGGGTGAGGGGACGTTGGTCCCACCTTAGCTGGAGCAGCCGCTTCAAGTTCGCGCCCGACGAGTCGCGTCAAGTTGTCACAGGTGTTTGGTGGATGATATGCGCCGAGACATGAGGACGTCGCAGCCATGTTCGGAAGGCGCTGGAACTGATGGGAGATGCGCCTGCTTTTAGCTTCTTGAAACCGGCGGCATTCTTGAATGATCGCATCAACAGATGACACATTGGTGAATACCAACAAGTTGAAAGCATCGTCAGCAATACCCTTTAGGATATGCGCAACTTTTTCAGGCTCGGACATGTTTTCGTCAGCTTGGTGGCATAGTGAGATGGCAGCCTAAATGTAACCGATGTAGGGTTCCGCGGAAGATTGTGCGCGAGTCCACAACTCATTTTTCGCAGCTTGACGACGACCAGAGGTGTTGCCAAAAAGCTCACGAATTTTTTCTTTGAAGCTCTACCAGCTTGTTATGTCATGCTCGTCGTTGTCAAACCAAACACGACGGGTTCAATCGAGATAAAAGATGACGTCTGCGAGCATAAGTGTGGGATTCCACCTGTAAGGGGCGCTGACACGTTCGTAGAGGCGTAGCCACTGGTCGACGTCGGAACCCCCGCGACCCGAGAACACGCCGGGGTCTTTGAGGATGGGAAGCATCACGAAAGTTGTTGCGGGCGCTGGGTTGACAGACCGGGCAGAAGGGCGGGCGACCGGGAAGGATGTAGCGGAGTCTTGAGTGGTCATGTTGAAAGCCGTGAGGGAGCGTCCGCTTTGGAGTTCCGTGGCGAGGGCGGGGATCGCACAACTCCACCAAATATGTTACGAGAAGGAGACCGACTCGGAGGGGTAGTCAGACATGTATTTACAGCCGGTTAAGCGAGCAGCGCCAGCCACACAGCTTAGCTCGCGCCAGTCTATATGCTTTGTCTTCTTCAACTCCCTGCACTGACATGTAGCAATATATTACTATCTGCTGTTTTACGTCCCAAAACCACAATATTGTGGTCCCTTGAAGACGTCGGTAATTGATAATAGTAACACTATCTGTTGTTTTACGTCCCGAAAACCACGATATGATTACGAGAGACATGCACCGGTTATTGAATCGAAATTTATATTACATGATTTAAGTTGGCAATACCAGAAGCAGTTGTTCAAGCAATGTACAGTACCGCCTTCTTTAAAGAGAACACGCTGATGAGAACCTGTCTTATTGCGTGTGTCATAACCGCAAGTAAACGTATGAATATCTTTCGCACTCGGCACCAGTTTTGAACAGTCAGCCAGCTGTAGTCTTATTCAAATCTGAGCCCCTATGCTTTTGCCACAGAATGAAATTCAGACATGCTGCGGACGAAAGTGTTCCCTTTAACTGTGAACCCACCTGTAAACACGCACTTCTTGCCCTGTTAAGTAAGTATATGAACTATGTGGGCTACTTACGCCACGCGGAGGTTTTTCAAATACAAGGAACGCAGCCGAAGTGAACAGCAGTACTATCTGATCTTTATGGCCGCGAAGGGACGTTTTTGAACTTCGGTAACGATAAATATGGTTTTCACAGGTTTGCATGATCTTTCTCAGAACATGTGCTATTCGATTCTTCGGAAGAAGAGAAATGATCGCCTTGTCGTAACAGAACAGCTGGAGACCTTTGCTTGCAGCATGTGTGCATGGTATTGTAGAAAAAAAGCGTTTCGCGCGTAAAAACAAAATGACATCGTCCCAGTACGGAAGCCGTATAAAGTGCCTATATGAATGAGACAATAAAAAGAAAAGCAATATCTTTTGCAACAATAAGTCATTTTACAATACCAAAATCACTGCACTTGCCGCTTGAAGATTGCTTTGTAAGCGAAATATTGTGCAAACAAAAGTGGCTTTTTCCGAGAGACAAAGCTTCGTCTTTATTCACTCTCTTTCTCTCTATATATTCACTATCTCTCTCTCCGTGCAATCTGCCGTGCGTTGTACCACGGCAAACTGCATGGAGGAAGGTGGGCGACTGCACACCTTCAATAACCTGACTTTGAAACCTTGCACAACTTTTTGCAGGTTCGCATGCAGTGGCTGGGTTTGCACTCACCCGTATCCATCAAACAAGAAGAAAGTTTCTGTGGACGATCTTCTTGTGCAGATTGCCGAAAAGAAAACGATGGAGTTAATCCACGAAAACGTTTTGGACCATGCCACGAACACGGACCCTCTTCTCCACAACGTTGTCAGAATATTTCAAGGCTGCCGCGATAAGAGTTTTCTTCTGAGAAATCCAGCCATGACATCGCAAGCAGCTCTGGACGACGATGTTCGCCTTACGGACTGGCCTTACGACAAAGAACCGTTGGATTTGAATGTTCCCGAAGCGATCGCATTTACCACCCGCAAGATGGACGTGAAGCCGTTCTTTGTTCCTCCTCTCGAGATCGACTCCACCGCCGCGTCGGGATGGTGTTTGTGTTTCGAGAACCCCGGGTGTTGATAACGGAAGACGCTTACCTCGCGGGCGATGTGGTAACGACATAATAGAAGTTGGTCATGCAGGCTATGTCGCTCGTGAACAGCGACAAAAATATACAGGCGCTTGGCGAACCTGTCTTCTGATGGTTGAAAAAAACCGCCGGCTTACCGACTGCATCAGAGGCTCATACCCAAATCACATATGCATAACATTAAAAAAAATATATATATATATATATATATATATATATATATATATATATATATATATATATATATATATTGTTACGAGACAATGCCCCACTTAAACAGTGAGATAGGCGCTGAGGAAGACGAGGTGACTTGTGTGTGCGCGCGCTCTCTCTTGTTCGCCATCTTGGCTTGCGCGTTGGCGCTGTGTAAATATATTTTAAAACGCCTAGTTTCCCTTGTGCCTTCACGCAACATTTTGGTGGAAGGTGCTGGGTTACAACGCACGACGGAGTTACGCAGCGGACGCCTAGTCTCTGCTCCCAACATGTCCACCGGCAGCGACGCTTCCTCAACTGCTACGCCCACTGCATCAATGGCGCCGACCTCTCCTGTTTATCTCGTGGCCGCTCCACCCCGCGATCCCGGCAACTTTTCGGGAACGGACGGCGAGGACGTGGATGAGTGGCTTAAACTCTACGAACTCTTCAGCACAAATCACAGGTGGGACCCAACCTTAATGCTGGCAAACATCATCTTTTATTTACAAGGAACGGCCAAGGCGTGGTTTAATAACAATGTGGACGGTATCACAAGCTGGGACGTATGCAAGACCAAATTACGCGAGTTGTTTGGTCAATCTGCCGGCTGCAAGCAGGCCGCTAGGAAAGAACTTGGCACACGTGTTCAGACGTCCACGGAGTCCTACCTGGCGTATATTCAAGATGTGCTGACCCTTTGCCGTAAAGTTGACCGAACCATGGCTGAAGTCGACAAGGTAGCGCACGTGCTCAAGGGCATCGCAGACGATGCATTTAACCTCATTGTGTGCAAAGGCTGTTCCACCGTGCAAGATGTTATCTTGGAGTGCCAACAGTTTCAAGAGGCTAAAAGCCGTCGCATTGCTTACCACTTTACGCGCCTTCCCAACACTGCTGCGACGTCAACATGTGCGGATCTCCATGTACCGACCCTGCCCAATTCACACTCCAGTGACATCACGAGAATTGTACGCCGTGAAATCGAAGCCATCTCACCCGCCCCCTTGAGAGCACTGGCACCGAGTGATCCTCAGCCGACCATATCGCTAATACAGACCGTTGTTCGCCAGGAACTAGCCAACGCGGGGGTTCACACAGTCTGTTCTGTGCACCGTCCCGGCGCTGTCAGTTCGTCTACCCCGAGCCACCCACAGCAGTATCGCCGCCCTGCTCCACGTAATCGTGACCCAAATGCGTGGAGAACGCCTGATGACAGGCCGATTTGCTTCCGATGTGAACGAGTGGGACACATTTCCCGTCATTGCCGAAGCACGTGGACCTCACCGTATCGGGCAAACCCAAACTTCTCCAACCCCCATTCACCGGCCCACCTCTATGACCAGGAACCACCACGGCGTGAGGGCTCAGCTAATTACGACCCGACCACTACGACCACTGCCCAGTACAGTCGCTCACCTTCACCTCGACGTAGATTTTCCCGATCTCCACCACCACCTCGTTCCCCGTCCCCGTCCTCTGCCCGGCGGTTTTCTTCGGAAAACTAACGGCTGCAGCTCCTGGAGGTGACGCTGCTGATACGACTTGCTCTCCAATTCCTCTGTTGACGCTCCCGACCAATCAGAACTTGATCGACGTTGAAGTGGACGGTTTATCTGTTAAAGCCTTAGTAGACACTGGCGCCCATATTTCTGTGATGAGCCTGCACATTCGAGACCGCTTAAAGAAAGTACTTACTCCAGCCCCTTCACGCAGCGTTCGCGTTGCTGATGGTAGTACGGCTGCTGTTATTGGCGTCTGTACTGCACGCGTTACTATTGCCGGCCGTCAAACTTCAGTTCTCTTCACTGTTCTTTCTCACTGCACCAATGATGTGATCCTCGGTCTTGACTTTTTGTCCACTCATTCCGCTCTCATCGACTGTTCAGCCGGTACTGTGCAACTTGACCTACCGTGTCCGATTGATCCGCCCAGTCGACCGCAAGCCCGTATGTGCTCTGCTGAACATGTCCGTTTGTTACCGCAAACCGTGACCTGCATCACCGTTACGCCCTCGCCACCTGTATCCGATGGTGACTATGTGCTCGCGCCCATCACATCCCTTCTCTTGACCCACAGTGTTACCTTACCACACACTGTTATTCAGTTACGTGCAAACCACGCCTGCATTCCTGTGCTCAACTTTGCTCTGTGTCCGCAAGTGCTTCCGCGCGGAATCGCCCTCGCCATGCTGACTCCTTCTGAAGAATGCGTCATATCAGCTCTGTCTTCGAACGAGGCTCGACACTCCAGCTTCACACATGCTCGATCTTCGCAAGGAAGCCCGTCTCCTGATGTTAAAAAAATGATCGCGTCAGACCTTTTGCCGCATCAAGCTGACAAACTCCTTCGCGTTCTTGAGTCATACTGGGACGTATTTGACTTTTGTGATCGTCCACTAGGTCAAACCAGTGCGGTAAAGCACCGCATTGACACCGGCGATGCCTCCCCTGTCCATCGACGGCCATACCGCGTATCTTCGACCGAGCGTCACATAATTCAAGCAGAAGTCGACAACATGCTCGCCAAAGACATAATTGAACCATCATGTAGTCCATGGGCTTCCCCTGTTGTTCTTGTCAAAAAGAAGGACAACACTTGGCGATTCTGTGTTGACTACCGACATCTGAACAAGATCACTAAAAAAGACGTCTACCCGCTACCGCGCATAGACGACGCCCTAGATTGTCTTCACGGCGCTAAGTATTTTTCTTCTATTGATCTAAGAGCAGGTTACTGGCAAATTGCTGTCGATGACATGGACCGCGAGAAGACCGCTTTTGTCACCCCCGATGGTCTTTACCAATTTAAGGTCATGCCCTTCGGATTATGCAACGCTCCAGCCACCTTCGAGCGGATGATGGACTCTCTTTTGCGTGGGTTCAAATGGTCAATTTGTCTATGCTACCTTGACGACGTTATCGTCTTTTCCCCGACCTTTGAAACCCACCTCGACCGCGTTTCCTCAATACTGGCCGTATTTCGCAATGCCGGTCTCCAACTGAACTCGTCAAAGTGTCACTTCGGACGCCAGCAACTAACAATGTTGGGCCACCTTGTCGACTCCTCTGGTGTACGTCCTGATCCCGATAAAGTGCGAGCCGTGCGTAACTTCCCTGTTCCGACCTGCACTAAAGAAGTACGCAGCTTTCTCGGTCTGTGCTCGTACTTTCGACGTTTTGTGAACAACTTTGCGGAAGTCGCCCGTCCTCTCACAGACTTATTGAGAAAAGATGTCTCATTCACATGGGGCGCTGCGCAGGCTACGGCGTTCTCTACACTTATTGAATCGCTAACAAAACCACCTGTTCTGGCCCATTTCGACGTTTCTGCCCCTACCGAAGTACACACAGATGCCAGCGGTTACGGAATCGGTGCTGTTTTGGTTCAGCATCAAAGCGGCTGCGCCCGCGTTATCGCCTATGCCAGCCGTCTCCTCTCGCAGGCGGAAAGGAACTACTCCATCACCGAAAGGGAATGCCTTGCTCTCGTTTGGGCAGTAGCAAAATTTCGGCCTTATTTACATGGTCGACATTTCACTGTCATAACCGATCACCACGCACTTTGCTGGCTCTCGTCCTTGAAGGACCCCACTGGGCGCCTTGGTCGATGGGCACTACGGCTTCAAGAGTATAACTACTCGGTGTCCTACAAATCTGGCCGTTTACACCATGACGCTGACTGCTTATCTCGGAATCCAGTGGACCCACCTGAAGCGTTCGATGAATCGCCATGTGTGCTGTCTCTCTCCGCTTTAAGCAACATCCGTGAGGAACAGCGCCGAGATCCTGCCTTGCGTAACATCATCGAGAAGCTTCATTCTGCGGCACCCGATCCTTCTACTCGATTGTTCGTGCTTAAGGATGACACATTGTACCGTTGCAACGTCCGCCCTGATGGACACGAACTGCTCCTTGTAGTACCTTCCCACCTACGTGCGAGCGTGATCGGCCAGCTTCATGACGCTCCCACTGCCGGTCACCTCGGACTGTCTCGGACGTATGACCGCGTACAGCGTCGATTTTACTGGCCCAGTCTTTATCGCTCGGTCCGCAGCTACGTCGCCTCATGCGATCAGTGTCAACGCCGCAAAAAACCTTCTATGAGTCCTGCCGGGTTCCTCCAACCACTTGACGTTCCCTTTGATCCCTTCTTCCGACTTGGTCTTGACCTCCTAGGCCCTTTCCCTGCATCCACTTTGGGGAACAAGTGGATAGCTGTCGCGACGGATCATACAACCCGGTACGCTATCACGCGGGCTTTGCCAACCAGCTGCGCCACAGACGTTGCCGATTTTCTCCTGCACGACGTCATACTTCACCATGGCGCCCCACGCCAACTCCTAACAGATCGTGGGCGCTATTTCCTTTCCCGAGTTATCGACGACCTGCTTCGCTCCTGCGAGACGAAACATAAATTTACGACAGCTTACCACCCGCAAACTAACGGACTCACTGAACGATTCAACCGGACTTTAACTGATATGCTCGCTATGTACGTATCGTCCGACCACCAGGACTGGGACGTTGCATTGCCCTTCGTTACGTTTGCCTATAATTCTTCACGCCATGATGCAGCTGGTTTTTCACCTTTCTACCTGGTGTTTGGCCGTCATCCAACTTTACCTTTCGACACCATCTTTCCGACAGCCGTCGACTTTACGACTGAATACACCCGTGATGCTATCACCAGGGCTCGCAAAGCACGAGAAGTTGCTCGTCAGCGCCTTTTAGCATCGCAAGATCACCAGCGGCATCGTTACGACTCACATCACCGCCAAATTTCCTTTACACCAGGTTCTCTTGTGCTATTGTGGACTCCGACTAGACGCGTCGGACTTTCTGAAAAACTGCTTTCCCGGTACTCGGGACCCTACCGCGTATTGCGCCAGGTGACAGATGTGACATACGAGATAGCCCCGCTCGAGTCTTCCTCCGCCTCCGCTTCGCTGTCTACAGACATTGTCCACGTATCCCGCCTTAAGCTTTACCACTCGGCAACACAATAGAAAGCACCGAGACGGTGCTTCAGCACCCGGGGGTTATGTTACGAGACAATGCCCCACTTAAACAGTGAGATAGGCGCTGAGGAAGACGAGGTGACTTGTGTGTGCGCGCGCTCTCTCTTGTTCGCCATCTTGGCTTGCGCGTTGGCGCTGTGTAAATATATTTTAAAACGCCTAGTTTCCCTTGTGCCTTCACGCAACAATATATATATATATATATATATATATATATATATATATAGTGGAAGTAATAATTCAATGGGCCAGTTAGTCTTCGTGAAGGTATGGGACATGGCACAACGGGAGTGTTGTCAACAAGGATTAATATATTTATTTCGCAACAGTTTCTGGAGGGGTCCTCCCTTCATCAGGGAATGAGTTATACTGACATGAACTTCCAAACTTCGTTGCTGCCGCGTCCCTCTCGCCTTGAAAGATGTTTGCGAGAGTGAGAGAGAACTAAAAAAAGAAAGAAAAAAAGAAGAAAATAAGAGAAGAAAAAAGACGAAAAGAAAAAAAAGAAAAAAGAAAAAGAAGCAAAAGAAAGAAAGTAAAAAAGAGGAAGAACCACTGTCAAAACTGAGAACGAAACCAAATGTCCGTGTACGTCCACATCCTGTTGTTATCCCGTGCTAGTCAGTTCTCGACGTGTGTCGGGCCACCCGAGATTGTCGCCGCGGTGGCGGAAGGGGTCCGTGACGGCGTGCGTAAAGAAAGGGTTTCCCCTTAATGGGTCAGTCGGCTCTTTACCTTTCATCTTCGTCCGTTTCCCTTCAATGGTCATCAAGTGGTAGGGGAACCTAAACACTTTGTATGTGCATGTGAAAAAAAAAGAAAAAAAGGAAAAAAAGAAGAGAAAAACAAAAGCAAGAAAGGACAGTGTACCCGTACGAGTCAGCCAGAAAAAACAAGCATGGTCTCTAGCTATCAATCTTTGTCACCAATTTCCTCCTGGCTTACTTCTCGGAGGCAGCAGAGTCTTCCGGGGTCCTCGTTGATGCCGGCTACTAATGTTCGAAATTTGAAAATAAAACATGCCTCACGCTGTTGGCGCTCGCGCCGATTTGTGAAACCGGACTGCAAAAGAGTTACGCTGATCTTTTCAAAACTGTGGTTTGGCAGGCGCAGATGTCTAGATAAAGGTAGCTTCGGCAGCGAAGTGGCGTGGTACCTGTGATTATTGAACCGCAGCCGAAGTGGCGTGTCTGTTTGGCCGATATATTCTTGTCCGCAGATGTTGCAATGTAGCATGCATATTACGTTACTGGAGTCACAGTTAAGGCTTCCAGTTATGCAGAATTTGAAATCTGAGAAGTTCGCTTTTGATTCACGTGTTGTGACCATCAGTGGGCATACCTTGCATCGAGCTTTTCCGCAGGGATGGCACCCTGATTGAATTTTGGGGGTTTTTGTTTTTGCTCTGACAAGAATGTACTTCAGATTTTTATCCCTGCGGTACACCACGTGAGGGGGCTTCGCGAAAATAGAAGTTAGTCGTTTGCTTTGCCTGATTATGTTGAAATGGCGGGAAAGTATGTTGTTGATTCGTGGCACTGATGAAGAGTAAGTTAGTACAAGGTTCGTTTGGGAAGTCGTTTTAGATACTCTGGTTGGTCCCTTAATTATATCATTCCTGTTCACGTCGCGAGCACATAGTATGGCATCGTCCATAATGTCTTCTCGATAATTTTGTTTCAATAAGGAATGCTTTAGGTGTTCTGCGTGTCTCTCAAATTTCCGCATATCGCTGCATATTCTTCAGTACCGGTAGGCCTGAGAATATGGAATACCCGTTTTGCGATGCTTTGGGTGGCTGCTGTTGAATTGTAGGTACATCTGACGGTCTGTAGGCTTTTTGTAAAGGTCTGTTGACAAACGATCATTTTTTTCACCGTGACAGTGACGTCCAAGAAGTAAATGCTAGATTTGGAAATTTTGTGCGTGGATTTAATTGACGGGTGGCAGTTGTTAAAATCCTCTATGGAGCGGAAAAAACTTCCCTCATCGTGGTTCCATATCATAAAATTATCGTCTTAGTATCTTCTGTATTAGAAAGGTTTCAAGGCGCGTCCCTCAATGAATTGGATTTCAAATGAAGCCATAAAGCTCCTCTCGATGTTTGGGGCTATATTCGTGCCCTTTGCAGTGCCACTGACCTGAAGGAAATGCTTGCCATTGAACTCAAAGTGTTTATAATTTAGTACAAGTTCAAGAAGTGTAAACAGTACCTCGCCACTTACACTAGTTGATGAGTCAGAGTTTACATATTCAGAAACCATAGCTGCTATTCCGTCATGGTGGGGTATGTTGGTGTACAGTGAGCAGACGTCCATGGTCACCAGAAAACTATCGCCTGGGATGTCGAGACTTGAAGCTTTGCAGATGCAGTGGTTTGTGTCCTTTAGGTAATAGGGAAAATTTGGGGGGATGTTTTTTATTAAGGAATTGATGAATTCTGATATATTTTCTGTTGATGTGCTGTTACTGGATACTATCGGACGTTTCGGATTGCCTGCATTGTGTATTTTGGGGAGCAAATAGAATCGACCGGGAACAGAATGGGCCGGTAATATTGCTTTTAACATTTTGCCGGTAATTTTCTCGTCCCGGCGGAGATTATTTAGGGTTAATTTTATCTCCCTTTCAAATTCGGGAGTCAGGTCCATTGGAAGTTCTTTGTAGAATTTTGTGTCTAATAGTTGTCGTTCCCCTTCCTTTAAGTAGTCCGACGTGTTTAGAATTACTATGCAGCCCCCTTTATCAGCCGGTTTGATGGTAATTTTAGTGCTTTTTCATAGTTCATCGAGTGCCCTTCGTTCTGACTTTGATATGTTGTTTCGAGATGGCCGATTTTTTTTTCATACGCTCTGATGATATATTTTTGAACTGTTGATATTGCCACGTTCCATTTCCCAAGTTTTGTTATCGTTCCGAAACACCACACGATTCTCGGCGCAAACCGCGCCTGCAGGTTTCGAGAAGGTTCCGGACTGTAGTAGATCATTTCGATAAGATCACGCCCATTGTGCGAACGGTACACATTGTTCTGGAACCTACGCCACCGCCAGCGATAACGCTAGAACTTTCGACGGCAAGGGTATAAATGCCGACGCGCTTCGCCGCTTGTCAGTTGTTGATCGAAGGCCGACGCTGCGTTCACCGCTATCAGTCCGAGACTGCTATCTGTGCAAGACTGCTGCTGTAATTAGACTTTCCCTTTACCGGGCACAGGTTCACCCAAACAAACAGTTAAATCCCAACACGAAGTTTCCTGTCTTCGGCCACATCACCACCCCGTGACATCTGGTGGAGGTGCTGCTTCGTTCATGTACCGGACGCCCCCGTCAAGCCGTGAACCCAGCCCCCGTCGCGGAGAAGACACCGACGCCAACCAAGAGCAGCGAACGAGCCGCCGACAGCAAGGTCTCCCACCGGAGTACGGCCTTCTACAAGACAAGGCGCGGAAGACCAAGACCATGACCTCGACTGCAGCGACAATGACAACCGGAGCGTCCCAGCCCGCGATCGTCTTTCATCAACCCAGGGAACCACCAACGTTCCATGGCTCATCGTTTGAAGACCCGGAAACCTGGCTAGAAACATACGACCGTTTGGCCGCCCTCAACCACTGGGACAACGAAAAAAAGCTCCGTCGTGTGTACTTCTACCTGGAAGACACCGCAAGGACCTGGCTAGAGAATCAGGAGTCCACGCTCCGAACGTGGGATATCTTCTGCGGCGCATTTCTGCAAACGTTCGCGAGCGTCGCTCGCAAAGAGAGGGCCGCTGCTCTACTCGAGACCCGGGTTCAGCTACCAAATGAAAAGGTTGGAATTTTCACAGAGGAGATGACCCGCCTATTCCGTCACGCTGACCCAGAAATGCCTGAGGAAAAGAAAGTTCGTTTCCTCATGCGAGGGGTCAAACAGGAGCTCTTCGCGGGACTAATGAGGAATCCACCGAACACCGTCCAAGAACTTGTATCCGAGGCAACCACCATCGAAAAAACGCTGGACATGCGCACCAGACAGTATAAGCGTCGCCTGACTCCAGAATGCGCTGCTGCTCAAGCCAGTGACTCCGACGACCTGCGTGAAACGATCCGAGCGATCGTGCGGGAAGATCTGCGCAAACTGTTGCCTTCGGCGCAGCCTCAAGTGGATTCGATCGCCGACATTGTGCGAGAAAAAGCCCGGCTATCGCTTCGGATTCCCGAAACACCGCTGCCCGAGCCAGAAACTATGAGCTACGCCGCTGCAGTGCGCCACAACACTCCTCCCCTTCCACGCCAAAACGCCGCCCCGTCGCACTTCCGTCGCCAGACGCCGCCACCACCCCCACCGACGTCCTACCGTTCCCCAGCGGGCCAGCGCAGTGCACCGAGGAAAACGGACGTTTGGCGTGCACCTGAACACCGCCCGCTCTGCTACCACTGCGGCGAGGCCGGGCACACATACCGCCGTTGCCAGTACCGACAGATGGGACTGCGTGGCTTCGCCGTCAATGCACCGCGTCCGCAGCCAGGAGATCGGCCACGTGACATCGCCGACTACCTGGCAGGAACTCAATGGACACCACGAAGTCCTTCACGTTCGCCGTCGCCCAGCCGCCGCATGTCACCGCACCTCCGGCAGTACTCTGGCCTAACGCGGGGCCGGTCTCCTAGCCCGTATCCGGGAAACTAAGGGCAGCAACCGATGGAGGTGCGGTTGCTGTGCGACGAACTACCGAAGATCCTCCGACGACGACGACGCCGCGACGGAGCTTTTTGAACACAACACCAATCAGGCAAAGCCCTGAAGGCAAAAGCTCACTTACCGAAGGTGGCCGGACGACGCAACATGGAAGCAGCGGAACTTGCCGACGCAGCCGTGACCCGACGCCACGCCCTAACTGTAATGCGAGACGGCGAACTAGCGACCTCGACGTTGTTATCGACGGCCACAGTGTGACTGCTCTCGTCGATACTGGAGCCGACTATTCTGTCATCAGTGGGTCATTCACCGCAAAGTTAAAGAAAGTTAGGACAGCTTGGAAAGGCCCTGAAATCCGCACAGCTGGAGGTCATCTCGTGACGCCTGCAGGAATCTGCACAGTGAGAGTCACCATTAACAGCCGTATTTATCCTACAGACTTCGTAGTCCTACAGCGTTGCTCGAGAGATGTCATCCTTGGCATGGACTTCTTATGCCTCCATGGTGCTGTCATCAACCTAAAAACAAGGTCGATAACGTTATCCACAGAAGAAGCACTACCGCCGCGCACGCCGTCAGGACACCATGCCTTGAATGTGCTGGAAGAACAAGTCACAATTCCGCCTCGCTCAAGCGTCATTATTTCAGTCGGCCCTCCTAAATCACCTGACTTGGAAGGCGTCGTTGAAGGCAGTCAGCATCTGTTGGTCACCCGAAATATTTGCGTCGCAAGAGGAATTGCAGATCTGCGGGGAGGCAAAGCAACGGTTATGCTCACGAATTTCAGCAATGAGTACAAACATGTGAACAAAGGAACAACGGTCGCATACATCGAAGAAATTGTCGAAGCCACCAGTGCTTTCGCCCTCGCCGATTCTGCGGAACCTGTTCAGAGGAACCAAGCCCCTCCCATAGCTTTCGACGTCAATCCCAGACTTCCGAACGATAAGCAAGAACAGCTCAAGGCCCTGCTCCTACAATACAAAGATTGCTTTTCGTCGTCATCGAAAATTCGGCAGACCCCAATCACGAAACATCGAATCATAACCGAAGAAAATGCCAGACCACTCCGTCAGAGTCCGTACAGGGTTTCGACGCGAGAACGTGAGGCCATGAAGAGACAAGTTGATGAAATGCTGCGAGATGACATTATCCAGCCGTCCAAGAGTCCGTGGGCATCCCCCGTGGTGTTAGTGAAGAAAAAGGATGAGACCCTACGTTTCTGCGTCGATTGTCGCCGCCTGAACAAAATCGCAAGACAGGACGTGTATCCTCTCCCACGAATAGACGATGCACTTGATCGGCTCCATAACGCCAAGTACTTCTCGTCAATGGACCTTAAGACTGGCTATTGGCAAATCGAAGTCGACGAAAGAGACCGAGAGAAGACGGCGTTTATAACACTGGATGGCCTCTTCGAGCTTAAGGTGATGCCCTTCGGCCTTTGCTCAGCGCCTGCAACTTTTCAACGCGTTATGGATACAGTACTGGCAGGATTGAAGTGGCAGACTTGCCTTGTGTACTTGAACGACGTCGTCGTGTTTTCCTCGAGTTTCGACGAGCATCTTCGGCGCCTTGACGCTGTACTTCAAGCCATCAAGGCGTCCGGACTCACACTGAAGCCAGAAAAGTGCAGATTTGCGTATGAGGAGCTCTTGTTTCTGAAGCACGTTATCAGCAAGTCTGGAGTTCGTCCCGATCCACGGAAAACAGCCGCCATCGCCGACTTCCCGCCGCCCACCGACAAGAAGGCCGTGCGCCGATTTCTGAGCCTGTGCACCTATTATAGGCGGTTCGTGAAAAACTTCGCCCGCATCGCCGATCCTCTCACTAACCTTACCAAGGCCGACGTGGTGTTCAAGTGGGAAACGCCACAGGAACACGCTTTCCAGGAGCTTAAACATCGCCTCCAGACGCCTCCGTTACTTGCCCATTTCGACGAATTCGCCGAAACAGAAATACATACTGACGCAAGCAGCGTAGGTCTTGGCGCCGTTCTAGTGCAGAGGGCTGACTGACTTGAAAGGGTTATTAGTAACGCCAGCCGGTCGCTATACAAAGCAGAAGCAAATTATTCCACAACAGAAAAGGAGTGCCTCGCCATCATCTGGGCTACGTCGGAATTTCGCCCCTACCTCTACGGCAGGCCCTTCAAAGTTGTGAGCGACCACCACGCCTTGTGTTGGCTAGCCACCTTGAAGGACCCTTCGGGTCGCCTCGCACGGTGGAGCCTGAGACTTCAAGAATATGACATTACTGTCATTTACAAGTCCGGCAAAAAACACTCCGACGCTGACTGTCTCTCTCGTGCGCCTGCCAACCAACCGCTACCCGACGACCCGGATGACGACTACTTCTTGGGAACGATAACTACCGATGACTTCGCTGAACGACAGCGGGCCGACCCGGAACTTAAGGCCCTAATAGAATACCTCGAAGGCAGGACCGCCGAAGTTCCGAAGGTATTCAAGCGCGCACTTGCGTCGTTCTGTCTACGAAACGGTCTTCTACAAAAGAAAAACTTTTCACCGCTTCGAGCTAAGTACCTCCTTGTGGTGCCTTCAGCTCGGCGACCGGAACTCCTGCAGGCCCTGCACGACGATCCGACGGCAGGGCACCTCGGTGTTTCCCGCACGCTCGCGAGGATACAAGAAAGGTACTACTGGCCACGTCTTACCACCGACGTCACTCGTTATGTGAGGACATGCCGGGACTGTCAGCGACGCAAGACACCGCCGACAAGGCCAGCGGGACTTCTGCAGCCAATTGATCCACCTTGCCGACCTTTTCAGCTGATTGGTATGGACCTACTGGGGCCGTTCTCGACGTCGGCGTTTGGAAACAAGTGGATCGTGGTAGCTACCGACTACCTCACCCGCTACGCCGAGACAAAAGCCCTGCCAAAAGGCAGTGCATCCGAGGTAGCTAAGTTCTTCGTCGAAAATATTGTCCTACGTCACGGCGCCCCAGAGGTCCTTATCACCTACAGAGGAACGGCATTCACTGCCGACTTAACTCAAGCGATCTTGGCATACAGCCAAACAAACCACCGCCGGACGACAGCGTACCACCCAAAGACCAACGGCCTCACCGAGCGGCTTAACACGACGATCGCCGACATGCTGTCAACGTACGTCGATGTCGAACACAAGACGTGGGACGCCATTCTTCCGTATGTGACCTTCGCATACAACACGGCGGTGCAGGAGACGACGCAGATATCTCCATACAAATTGGTCTACGGAAGGAGCCCGGCAACGACGCTCGATGCCATGTTACCCAACGTCACCGACGAAGCAAACCTCGATGTGAGCGAGTACCTTCAACGCGCCGAAGAAGCCCGAGAACTTGCGCGTCTCCGTATCAAGAATCAACAGACGACCGACAGCCACCGTTACAACCTTCGACGACGCTTCGTGGAATACCAGCCCGGTGAACGTGTTTGGGTGTGGACGCCGATACGCCGACGTGGACTAAGTGAAAAGCTTCTGCGACGGTACGTCGGACCGTACAAGGTGGTTCGACGTCTCGGCCCACTTGATTACGCGGTTGTCCCCGACGGCATCACGAACTCTCAACGACGCCGATCGCGACCTGAAGTCGTCCATGTCACGCGCCTCAAGCCGTGTCGTGCACGTTAACAAACTGAAACAGTGTGTTTTGTAATATTGTTGTATTGTAATTTATTCATTGTACTTTCTTGCATTATTATTGTACCTTCATCTTTAGTTAAAGCATCGGGACGATGCCTTTTTTTTCAAAGGGGGGCAATGCCACGTTCCATTTCCCAAGTTTTGTTATCGTTCCGAAACACCACACGATTCTCGGCGCAAACCGCGCCTGCAGGTTTCGAGAAGGTTCCGGACTGTAGTAGATCATTTCGATAAGATCACGCCCATTGTGCGAACGGTACAGATTGTTTTAGAACCTACGTCACCGCCAGCGATAACGCTAGAATTTTCGACGGCAAGGGTATAAATGCCGACGCGGTTCGCCGCTTGTCAGTTGTTGATCGAAGGCCGACGCTGCGTTCGCCGCTATCAGTCCGAGACTGCTATCTGTGCAAGACTGCTGCTGTAGTTAGACTTTCCCTTTACCGGGCACAGGTTCGCCCAAATAAACAGTTAAATCCCAACACGAAGTTTCCTGTCTTCGGCCACATCACGACCCCGTGACAATATATACATATCGAGGTGTTTGTTACTCTGCTCACCTGGACACCATGATTTGTCACCACCAATGAATCTATTCTCGTCCGTACAGTCCTTGCGATCATGAAAGTATTCACGGAGGCAGAGATTACGCGCAAAGTTATCGAGGTCTTGATTGATTGATATGTGGGGCTTAATGTCCCAAAACCACTATATGATTATGAGAGACGCCGTAGTGGAGGGCTCCGGAAATTTAGACCACCTGGGGTTCTTTAACGTGCACCGAAATCTGAGCACACGGGCCTACAACATTTCTGCCTCCATCGGAAATGCAGCCGCCGCAGCCGGGATTTGAACCCGCGCCCTGCTGGTCAGCAGCCGAGTACCTTAGCCACTAGACCACCGCGGCGGGGCAATATCGAGGTCTTGGAACAGTTCAAATTCATTGAATCTAGTGGATGGTGGACAAAAGGTTAAGCCTCTCGACAAAAGTTGAAGCTGAGCGGGTGTGAGCGTTGTGTTGGGCAGATTGAGGACATTTTTCCCTTAAGTTTCTGGCTGCTTTTTGCTATCACGTGGCATGGGAGTGTCAGCGTCATATTCGAGCGTAAGGCTGTTTTGATTAGGATTACACTGTAGTTTTGAGTTCCCATTTTTCTCCTCAAAGTTAGGTTGTGGTACGGGTGGTCCCTGGCGTTCTTGTACGGCCTCATTCCTATTTTCCTGCTGCACAGCAGTGGAGCTTCTGCAGTCCCGATTGCATTTTCTATCTTTTACTACTGAAATTTCGCCTTTCTTTTTTAGTTCATATCTTTCCAGTTCTCTTGCCTCATGGTCTCCGAGATTAGATACGAATTTCCGCGTGGCCTCGGTGACACTGTATTCGGCGGCCTTATGCTCACTAGGGTCTGCAATGACCCGAGTCATTTGCAAGGACGCTTCTATTAATATTTTTTCCCACTTCCCCCTTTTTGCTTCACTTAGTGTAGACATTGAGGTGTTGCAGGCTAGGCGGAGGCCCTTAGGTGAAATTTCATGAGATATTTGATTAGTTGTTCCGCGTGTTTTTCGTATTGCACCCGTTTTTCACTGATTTTCCTAATCGATAGAAATGAATGGGACCATGCGTGTTTAAGACTTCCCGTACCTTTTGTTTCCCCGTGTCGTTTGGAAGCCGCCGCCTTGGTCTTCGCCGCATTCGTCCACCTGGTGTTGTAAGGCCTCGCTGGTGGGAGTGGCGACGTCGTCACTGCTGGGACCCTGGATGGCTCTTTGGGTCCCTCGGCTCCCTGTTGTTGAGTGGGTTTGGCACTGGAGTTTGTCGTGCAAGCAGTTGCCGCCGATCTCTGACTCACTGGTGGGACTCGCTGGCTCGCTTGCCTCGCTGGTGGTAGTGGCGACATCGTCACTGCTGGGGCCCTGAATGGCTCTGTGTGTCGCTCGGCTCCTTGTTGTTGAGGGGGCTTGGCACTGGAGTTTTCCGTGCAAGCGATTGCCGCCGATCTCCATGCCGCCGACGTCCATCGCAGCTGCACCCTCGTGTGCTGTGCCAGCAGCGCGACTCCCTCGAAGCTTGCATGTAAGCCGTCAGAGCAGCCAGGAAGCGGCGCAGCGGGAGTGTTGAGAAACCATGTTCGACGTAATAGATGCCTGCTCCCAACAACCAGTGGTGGCAGAGACGGCGGGCCTCTCTGCTGAATCGTTGTACCTCCATATTAAACCGATTCATTGATCGCCAGTTCGAGTCCCGCCGTCGGCGATTGGGTGCGCGAGGTAGTGGCAGACTAAGAGGCAGTGTCTTGATGTTCGGGCGCATCTGCCTCATTCGTTTCAAAGCCTCCCTCAACTAATCCAGTTATCTTGAAGAGCTAGTCTTCAGGATGTCCGTGGTGCCCACTTTTGGGAAATAAATATATTTATCCTTGTTCACAACGCTCCCGTTGTGCCATATCCTATATATATATATATATATATATATATATATATATATATATATATATATATATATATATATATATATATTGCAAGAAAAATTATAGTGGAAGAAAACGTTGCTGACATGCTTAAACGGGAAAGAAAGTCACCGGCACTTATGTGTCGAAGAGAGCGTGGCAGTACAGGAACCCAGCGCTGACCGTCAGGGTGATACATATGGCGGTAGAGAATCCCATTGTCCAGCTTTAAGTGCAGAAAATGACAATGAAGTCACGCGTTTGGTGGATGAGAAACTCCGGTAAGGTGGTTCATCATGCGTCTGCAGTATGAATCGGACCGCTGGCGGGAAATAAATGTTGGCTCGTCGTCCGAAAAGGGTTGCCTTATTGATGCGAGCGTATGAACTTTGGTAGATGAGGCGGTTGAGTTCTCCTTAACGCTGATATGGGTAGTTGGAAGCGGACAACGAGATAAAGCGTCAGCGTCTTGGTGTTTTCTACCTGACTTGTAAGTTATGTCAAAGTCGTACTCCTGCAAGCGTAGTATCCACCGACCCAAGCGTCCGGACAAGTTCTTCAGTGTAGAAAGCCAGCATAAGGAATGGTGGTCTGTAACGATTGTGAAGTGACGGTCGTGGAGACAGGGACGGAACTTCTGCACCCACCAAACCACAGCCAAACACTTTTACTCAGTTATCGTGTAGTTCTTTTCGACAGGAGTGAGTACCCGACTGGCATATGCAACAACTTTATTAGGGGAAAACTTGTCACGTTGTAGAAAAACTGCTCTTATACCAAGGCCGCTAGCATCGGTATGGAAAATAGTCGGTGCGGCTTCGTTAAAGTGGCAGAGCAGAGGTTCAGACGTGAGGGCCCACTTCAACAGGTCGAATGCCATTTGACATACTTGATACTACGGAAAGGGGACGTTGGAAGCAAGTAGCTGGTGTAATGGAGCGGCAATTGAAGTGAAGTTCTGGATAAACAGGCGAAAATATGAGTAGAAGCCAAGTAAACTGCGAAGCTCCTTCAGTCTTTAGGGACGCGGAAAAAGAAGGACTGCAGAAATCTTGTCAGGGTCAGGCTGGATGCCATCTTTGCTAACGACGTGTCCTAAGACCTTGATAGATTTGCTAGCGAAAGAGCATTTCTTAGTGTTTATTTGGAGCCCAGCGCCAGCAAGGCACGTCAGAAGTTCATCCAATTGTTTTAAGTGCTTAGGAAACGTTGACGAAAAGATAATGTTGTCCAGGTCGCAAAGGCAACTTTTCCATTTCAGGCCGCGCCGCACAGTATCCATCACGCGCTCAAAAGGCGCGAGTGCGTTGCACAGCCCGAAAGGCATCACGTTGAATTCATATAGCCCGTCGGGGGTTGCGAACGCCGTTTTCTCCTTCTCGTCTTCATGCATAGGAATCTGCCAGTACCCAGAACGCAAGTTAATGCTTGAAGAGAATTCCGTGCCTTGTAGGGAATCAAGGGCATCGTCAATGCGTGGTATAGGGTACACGTCTTTGTGGGTGATCTTATTGAGCGCCCGGTAGTTCACGGAAAAAGCACTGACCCCCCTTTTTAGGGACCAAAACAATAGGAGATGACCAAGGGCTAGATGAGGGACGGATGATTTCCCGTTTAGGCATGTCAGCAACGTTTTCATCTATAATTTTCTTTCAGCTAGAGACACGCTGTAGGGTCGGCGGTGTATCATAGATGTCCCAACTGTTTGAATTCGATGTGCTACGGTGTAGTATTAGTGCGGCCCAGCTTAGACTAGCAACTGTCGAAATAATTTGCGTGTTTCTGCAACAATGCGAGCAGCTGCTGCCTTTGTGAATGTGTCAAGTCGCTGCTGAGAGCAGTGGTAAAGGCGGAGGAGGAAACATGCTCACAGAGGGAAGGGTCTTTGGATGCGACGGCCTGAAGTGGCATGACAAATACAGGCTCGAAGTCCGCAACACGAGCCACAGTAGTGCCCTGTGGCAGGAAGATCTTCTCCGGCGTAGAGTTTACTGCGGTGACAAGAGCCCTTCCAAACACGAACGACACCGGACGGAATAAGTATTCCTTTACGAACGCAAAGTGGTGACGGTGAGACCAATACATCAACCTGATAGATGTCGTTGAACGTAATGCTGACAATTTGCCCTTGTATTGGTGGCATTTCAATGTGTTTCGCAGCCACCAGATGAAGAGGCTTCTGATTGTCGTCGTCAAGCATGTAGTCGGTGTCAGTGAGGTGAACGACGCGTTGTCTACAATGAATCGCCGCGGAAGCAGATGATAGAAAGTCCCACCCTAAAATTAGTCGGTGAGAGCAGCGGGACAGGACAGCAAACTGGACATGATGGCGGATTCCGTCGATGAAAACGTGCACAGTACAAAACGCGGAAGGGCGAATTACGTTTCTCTGGGCAGCAACTAACGTGGGGTCATCGTAAGGTGTCATTATTTTCCTTAAATGTTCACACAAATCAGCACGTATCACAGACAATGTCGCACCTGTGTCCACCAAAGCATAGACTCGCACTCCTTTCACTTCCACAAAAACCATGTTACACGGGCCTGATGGAGGAATTTCAGTTCTGAATCTGTATGCAGTTTTTCCTCGAAAAACTGCATCATTTAGTTTTCCGAATGAATATCAGAGGAGAATGAAGCGAGCCGAAGTAGAGAAGTGGAACGGCGGAAGGGCGAAGGCGAGCCACGTCTCGTGTTTCGGCTCTTCCGCGGTGTATTCGATGTCGGAGGAGATGGAGACCAGTGCGGGGGAGACGAATAACGCCGACCTTGATAAGACGCCCCAGTGTACAAATCCCGTTTGCGCATTTTGTTCCGACGCTCATCTTGTTGGCGCTTTCGGCAGAAACGAGATATGTGGCCGCGATAGCCACAGAAGTAGCAGACAGGGCGGGACGAGTGCCACAGTGGGGAGTAGAAGGCGTTTGGGACACCTGAAGAAAGCGCGGTCATGTGGGCCGAAGAAGGGTCAGGGGGCACGGTATGGTAGTTCACCGGTGGAGCGGCAGCAACTGACGCGTAAGATGGCAGCGGCAATATCTCGTGTGCGCCGCTGGGAGGCACGGTAGCGATTTGAGGGTAGGTGGATATGGGGTGAGAAGTAGGTGGCTGTACGGGCGTAGAGCCGGTAAGAGATGTAAGTTACTCCCTGATGATGTCACGCAAGGGCACTCCCGAAGACTGTATAGGACGCGGTGTAGGAGGTGTGAAGTTCATAGACCACAATTCTTCGCGTATAATGTCCCAGATGAGGTCCCGTGGATGGCCATGAGGCGTGGAGTGGTGGTCGCCGATGCCCGGTTGAAGACGAACGGAGTTCAGCGCATCAAGCCGCTGGCAGGTCGTCACGACATGAGTCATGGTATCTGGGTTTTGCACAGCGAGGGCAATAAAGGCAACAGGCCCAATGCCTTTCAATAAGTGGCGCACTTTGTCCGATTCCGGCATGGATTGATTGACACGCCGGCACAGCGCGAGGCGATCCTCGAAGTATGACGTGTACAATTCACCGGGATGTTGTCGGCAAGTATCGAGTGTCCTCTTCGCGACGGCAGATTCAATGTCCGGTGTCTCAAAAACGTGTCGCAGCTGCTGCTGGAATGTATTCCAGTCGGGTAAGTCAACGACGTGGTTAAAATACCATGTCTCCGCGACTCTGGTAAGATAAAAAGGGACGTAACGCAGTTTGGTGGCCTCGTCCCACCTATTAGCGGCACTTACGCGGTCGTAGTCATCGAGTCAGTCTTCTACGTCTTCTTCACAGAGACCAGCGAAGAGCGGAGTTCCCGCTGTTGTCCGTGTATGTAAGTAGGAGGGGCAGCTTTCGGCGGTGCGTGGTTGATGAAATCATCGCTCGCAGGCTCAGTCTGGGACATGCTGCCTGACAGTGAGTGCAAGCGGCGGCCTGAACGAAGCTCCAGTGGGTAGAGCGGGCTGCGGGAGGTCAGAGGCCGAAAAATCCACCTCCACCAGGTTTGAAGTCTTGGTAGTCTTGGTTGCGTCAGCGGTTATTCGAGGAAAGACCTCGCAAAACGACCGGGCAGAGCCAGTACACAGAATATGACGATGGTGATGGCGCAGAGTGGCAATGAGGTCAAAGAGACAAGCGGATGATGGTGATTGTGATCATGCAGGGATGAGAACGATGTAACAAACGCCCACACACACACACTATATATATATATATATATATATATATATATATATATATATATATATATATATATTGTGGGCATTCCTTTTTACTACAATATATATAAGAGAAAGACGTGTATACTTAAGGCTCGTTTTCTCGTGTTCTGACACATTAATAATGTAATCTAACTGACAATAATGCCAAAGAAAGTATACGGGAAATGATTAAACTAAACTATAATGGAAATGTGAAGAAAGCAATGTGGGTGAAAAGATAACTTGGCCTGGGCAGGAACCGATATATATCAGTGCTCAAGCGAAGTGGACGAGCGAACGAAGAAGTCGCAGCTTTACCGCAAGGCGAAGCAACGAATGGGATAGGATTAAATTGTAAGGTCACGCGAAGAATAGCTAGCAGATCGCAACGTGTCCCGTGTTCTTCTCGCACAAATAACAGACGAAACGTACTCACAGGTATAGATGAACGCGAATATGGGTCTCAGTTGTCACTTACTTCGCTGTGTCTGAAACGCGCGCTCTTTTCGCCAACTGAGGCTGTGCAACGGTGTCAGGGACCTTTGTGTGCCCGGTGACTGCAACTGAATTGTTGCGGTGAAAGCCAAAGGCCAGCCAAGACGTACGATCCTCCCCACCACGAGATAAGGACACGGAAGAGAGCGTCCACCCTTGCCCCCTCACCGCGGGGCAAAGTACACGTGGGAGATGAGAGTTCATACCACCGCGTCGTGACAACGTGGTGACGCGCGCTCATTGCGCCATCTTCCTGGTAATGCTAGAAACACGATAGTCCCTCCACCCCCCGAGATGCCCGTTACCAGGGCTAAGGGTTAGATATAAATAGCTTGCCGTTTGAACTTTGAAGGACGTGCACCTCCGTGGCTCAGTGGTTAACGCCTCACATTCACGACCCTAAAGTCCCACGTTCGATTCCGCGTGCCGCAGGCTTTTTCTCGATTTCTTCTCTCTTGTGTTTTCATATATTTAGATACGTATTCATATACGGTGCGTGACCAGGACGCCGATGCTGGCGGAAAAATACAGCCGAGATGTTCATATAGTTGCTATCGCAATAAAACGATGTTTTATTGCCGACGTTATGGCTGGGTATCGGCCTTAGTCAGGGCATACACGCACATGACTGTAATGCGTGTCTTAAATAAGGACGTGGCACGGGGGGCCCCGCATTTTGCATATTCATTGGTAAGAGACAGAGAATAAGGCATGCGCATCATTTAGTATGGTGATAGCATAGATGGCGGATTAGCAGTGCATACTGAAAATGTCACAAGTTGAATAAAATCAATCATAAATCACAGATAGTATGTAGCTTCTTTGAAGTACCACGAAACATACAATGAATAAATAATCTATACAATGTAGATAAGTCGCATTTGTTTGCAAAGAAATGTACAATGCCTAAATATCAGTGTTTACGTCACAGTAGGGAGCAAGTATACATGCGCCTTATGGTCACCTAACTAATTGGGGTGATGTCACTAAAGCTTCTCTCGAAGAAGCAAACAAACATAAATGCGGTTCACGATGAATTGACTTATCTGTTTTACTGCTGCGCTGTCAAACGTTTGTGTAGTCACGTCGTACAATTAAGTGCTCCTTTCCTTCGCACATTATACCATACAAGTGAGAAGGTGGTCGTCATGGCGAGGAACTTCCAGCATGTCGAAGCGTTCCGCTAGGTGGCACGACAGTTTTAGCAGGGACGCAAATTCGTCGTGAGGCTCAAGTAGAGAAGCTGGGCCTCAAGAAACCGCTTCGTTGGCATCGGGCTGCTCGCGGGGTCAAGCGAGGAGGCGCTACGCTTCCTGTACCAACTCTAACTGTGGGCTGCAGAAAACAAGCTCTCCGGCGAGGCCAGGACCGTGCGGGCTCTTTCAGGCCGAAACCAACCACAGTGAGGATGGCCTGGTTTTCGATGTCAGCACAGCCCAGCGTCCCTGTCATAGCAGTGACGTCTTCATGAATGCCATCATCAGCGTCGCCTATGGCCAGTGTTGCCACTTCCACCTATATTGAGTGGATTTGGTTATCTTTTTTTTTTTCGCTGACGCTCTTGTATGGTTTACTATTGGCGGGTCGCCTTTTCAGGCTTATTTGCATTTTTCAGCAAACAGAGTTGTTTAATTGGTGATCACGTTCTCCATTAGCGTGTTTGTTGATGACAGTAAGTACTTGAGTCTTACAGAAATGCTGGAGCAATCGACAATCAACGCTAATCATGCAATGACAAACTTACATAATACCGTATAGTAACTGCGCTGCAGACAATGTTAAAAATGACTTATGTGCTTTTGCTCGTACATGCGCGTATTAGCGCCGACAGAATTATTAGAGATTTCTTAAACTGCCCTTCTTATGTGAATCAGAGCTTCACAGAACCGCGAATTTGGCTTGATGGGTGGGATTCATATTTGGCGTCTCCTTTTTTTTTCGTCTACGTTTGTTGCGCTACGCCCCCAATAAATGAGAACTAACAAACTATATTTATGTCTATGAAAGTATAGGAGATGTAATTAGAAGTAATGTAATTTGTGAAAAAAGAAAAAGGGACCAAGAGATGATAACCTGTCGTGGGCAGGAACCGAACCTGTGACCTTCGAATAACGCGTCCGGCAAGTTTACCAGCCGAGCTTCCACGGCAGCTGTCCCCCTGTGTACTCTAAGGGGTATTTAAACGTGGGATCGGAGCTTCAGTCAGCGCCATCAGAAACCATGACGCTGAGTTCGGTCCGTGCCAACGGCAATTTATCGTTTCGTCCACTTTTCTGCATTTCATCTTTGCCACTTCGGCTCCTTTGCTGGCCCGCTGACCTGCTTAACGATTACTCACTAGTGTCGGTTAATTCGCTATAATCGATATTTCAAGCGCGTATTACGTGGCAATGTAGATTGTTCACCGAAGCGGACGTATAGTATTTTATAAAGCCAAAGTAGATTCTCAAATGTGTGTTGGGCTGATGTCTGTATGAACTGACGATATCTTGGAGTGAGGCGGCGATTCTCATGAGGAAATAAACTGCTGATCTGCTTAAAGTGATAGTAAAGGCGATGACAATGACAGCAGTTATGACGACTGCGATGACACAAAAAAATTCAGAGCACGCAAGCAGTGGTTGGATGGTTTATTCAGCGTAACGCTTTTCGCTTAACTGATTGACTCCTTCGTGTGCCGTCGTCACCGGGGGGGGGGGGGGCAGTATTAATACCTTACTACTCATTACTTATTTAACTGCACATGTCTTCACGAACGCAATCGGTGCAGCCACCAGGTTGCTTTCTGAAGAAACCATTTCCGCATACACATGTCACACCACTTTTCTCGCATGTCGATCGCCGATGCGTACCGCCGTTGAAACTGTCACGGCCGCAGTATTTCTCGTAGGTATCACGCGCTCCTTTTGGGCTCGTTACTTCCCGCTGGTTTCTTCCACAAATGGCAGAAGACTGAACTGCACAAAATGGTAAAACAAAACGTGGCACAGTTTGCAATAGTAAAGATGAGAACCGTATGTTCGCATCACCTTTTCACCCCCAAAACAGTTATGAGCTGTAATTTTAGTAATGCTTACTTGAAGTAATGCCAGGGTCTTGAGCCCACATCAGCTACCCGGCCGAAGTCACGAAATTTAGTTGGACCAAGTGCCGAAACAGTGAAACAGCGGCATGAGCAAGATGTCAGCTTACGTTACAACTTCACAGGCTAAGCTTTCCGATATGTCACGTACTGGGTCAGTTCCCGTATATGAGTCGGAACCATGGTGTTAGTTTTTAGGCCATGGTTATTCAAGATGAGGTGACCACATTTGGTGCTTTACGAAATAACATGTACAATACCGGTCACCACTAAGTAGCTCACGCGAACACATTGTTATTAATCACGAGAGACGAGAAAATCATCCTTCATTATTATAGCAATGTAACAAAAACTTGCGAAGTCACTTAAATTGTGGAATGAAGAATTTCATGTGCGCATCACATATTTGAGCTTCCTGTTCTGAACAATTGCTTTTATACATGGGTAAATAATTAAGGGGACAGTTTCCGCATGTATTACGCATATTACAATATTACACATACATATAGTTACCATATATTACGTATATGACACATACTACATTATCACACATATTGGCACAACAAAAATAGTAACAAATATTACAAGCACGCATTTGTGACAGTAGCATTAGGTTAACTAGCTACGCACTTATATTAATCAAGCGGGTGGATACTTACACCACGCGAAGGTCGTTTCGAAGACGACGAACGCCACAACAGCGATCAGAAACATTCTCTGCTTATTTTGGCCACGACGCAACATCTGTGAAATTTGGCAGCGAAAAATCTTGTATTCAAGTCTTTGAAGCGTGTTTCTTCACACCTGCGAGCTAAATTTTGCTAAAAAAATAAAAAATTGAGAATGACCTTCTATAGTTGAAGACCGATCACTTTTTCTTGCAGGACTTGCATATCGTATTGTGTTAAAAGTTCATTTTGCGCGAAAGAAGATCACGTGTAACCGGAGCATGAGGGCGATAACAGATTGCTTTAAAGATCAATAAAAAGGCAAACTACTTCTGCCGCAATAATAAATCATAGCTTCACAACACCGAAAACACATCCCTCTTGCCGCTTAAAGATCACTTGGCAAACGAAAGAACGTGCAAAATGAAAATCGGACTTCGTGCAGGGAATGAAATCCCATTTTTAATTTTTTTGAGGGGGGAGGGAGGAGGAACAAAGGAGAAAGCCTCAAATTGAGTAAACTTGGTGCATTGAAATTTCATTTAAGCAGGCGGGAGATGGCGTTTTTGGTTGGTATCCGCTAACTAGAGTATTAGTGAGATATACCAGCCAATGATACAAAGGAAAATGTAGCGGATGTTATTAGGAGTGATTGTAACGTAAATGTGAAGAAACGAAAATGGCAAAAAGATAGACTTGCCAGCAGCAGGAACCCAACCTGTGACCTTCGAATAGCGTCCGATGCTCTGCCACTGAGCTATATACGGAGGACGGCCATCCTCCTGTCCCCTTTAGAGGGTATTATGTTTGTTTAAACGTGAGAGCGTCTGTCAGCGCCGCCTGATGTGAATGCGTCGAGTGCGGAACAATCTTCTTGGCTGTCGGCGACGTGTATCACGAGAAATCATTACTATCTGGCAGCCGACAGCTCGTAATAGGGTAACTTATTTTTGATCGAAAGCTCGCGTTCCCCTGCACGGTCATTAACCCTCGTTTTCTTCGTTTTGCCTTGCGTCCTTAGTTTTTGCAGGAAACGAAACAACTGGCCCAACAACACGCTTTATTAAAGGGGCCCTGAGATGATCGCCCAATAAATTGTGGTGTTAGCGAGAAATAGAAGTCACCGATCTATCGCTCCTGTGGCAGTTGAAAAATGAGGCCCAGAAGTGTCCGGCTATAAACTACCACTAGTGCCCGCCATTTTTCTGTGTCTTGAAGATACGTCATGTACAACATGAGGGTAGCAGTCATCTTCTTTCAAAGTTTGAGCAGTTGCAGATCGTTCACTTTTAATAGCAAGCTGAAGGATACTGGAATAGCTCAATTGCACGCACAGCGGATCACGGAACGAAATCGTTCCACGGAATGGAGATGATTGCACATCAAGCTGCTTGTTAAGGGATTGCTCGCGGCTGCACCAGTGTTTCCTGACTGTCATAATCATAATAATACTGATAATGGGTGTTTAACGTCCAAAAACGACGATATGATTACGAGGGAGGCTGTAGTGGAGAGATTGAAGAATTTCGATCACCTGTTGTTCGTTAACGTGCACCTGAATCCAAGTACACGGGCCTCAAACATTCTCGCCTCCATCGAAAATGCACGCGCCTTACAAGTGGGATTTGATCCCACGACCTTCGTGTTTGCCGACTACCAGGAATCCCGCATTTTCTTATAAACGTATTCAATCGTGAATTGTGTGCTCGGCCAAGTATGCTTATGTCTCGCTCGCCAGCTCGTCTGTGAACGGAACAGAATTGACTCACATAACATAATTCAGGATAAAAAATACGGCGTCATGGCTCTTTCAAGCTATAGAAATGTCTGCGGCTCAAACCTCACGACAACTCGCCAACTTTTATTAGAGAACGCTTAGATATTCACCCAGCTCGAGTAGCCAATATAGAATGTCCACAACCAGGAATCGTATAGGCTTTTTAGGCTCATGTATAGGCCTGAGCTGGTCAGATGTCGATCGAATGAAGGGCAAACCAAGGCGGAGTGCTTTTTTCCTCACGCCCTGCCGCGATGGTCTAGTGGCTAAGGTACTCGCCTGCTGACCAGCAGATCGCGGGATCGAATCCCGGCTACGACAGCTGCATTTCTAATGGAGGCGAAAATGCTGTAGGCCCGTGTGCTCAGATTTGGATGTACGTTAAAGAACCCCAGGTGGTCTAAATTTCCGGAGCCCTCCACTACGGCGTCTCTCATAATCATATGGCGGTTTTGGGGCGTTAAACACCACATATCAATCAATCAATGCTTTTCTCCCCACATGATAAGTGTCATTCAAAAGAATGGCACTTATCATATGATGGTTTTGGGACGTTAAACTCCACTAATCATTCAAATCAAATCATGAATGACACTTCGCTTTCAACAGAAAGTAAGCACACTGAAGTATACGGAGCTGTCTAAAATGACAATTAGAATGTAACCTTTGCACTTCCATGGTCTTATAAGATATAAGCGAACAAAAAAAGCTGTTCTAGCTTAAAGCTTGTGACATTTGTTCTATCTTTTCCGTAAATTCAAACTCTGTAAGGCCTCATGTGTGTACGGGCTGACATATGCTGTGCATTTCATTTTTTTCGCTGAATGTCGGCGTGAACGGTGAATCAAGTAACATATCGCTGACACTTTGCCGTTTTCAAACATATAAAAAAGTGTGGGTAGAAGAATAGCAGGAGATGTATCGGGAAAATGACAGAAAGCTTTTTCTTTCCTTTCTTTTTTGTCTTTCTTTCTTTCTTTCTTTCTTTCTTTCTTTCTTTCTTTCTTTCTTTCTTACTTTTTTTCTTTCTTTCTTTCTTTCTTTCTTTCTTTCTTGCCTTCTTTCTTTTTTTTCTTACACACAGAGCCCTACACACAGAGCAACAATTCTTTTTATGCGGTGTTCCCTGAGTCGACGTTGTGTTTTTTGTACTACTTGTAACTCATTTATCACTTACACGAGACAGATTTATGCTCCTTATAGTAGATTACCGTGTACTCTAAATCGTTAACAAACTTCACAAACACACATGTGCATTGTTAACACATGTACATGTAACACATGTACATTAACACAATAACGTTAACAAATGTACATGTTAACAAATTAACTGAGAGAAACGAGAAAAAAAGGAAGGCAGGGAGGTTAACCAGATGCTAGTATCCGGTATGCTACCCTACACTGGGGTTGGGGAATAGGGGGTTGAAAGAGAAAGGGAGAGTTGAATAATAAATAAGAGAAAAACACCGACACACACGCACACACAAAATCAGTCCAGTCAGAGGAGTTCCGACCGGCCAGTAGTTTGCAAGAAGCTCAGTAGCGCTTGCACGGCTTTCTTTTGTGACGATGAGTCATGACGATGGCGCAGTATACTTTCTTCTGACAGCGGCTGGCACACATGTGCATTGGCAGCTGATGGCTGCGTGTAGCGCTTTAAGGTGTTCACAATATATTTTGAACACAACTTATAATTATTCGTTTGCTTGGTCCACCGGGACAGCTGTAAGACGTAGAGAAACATACATAAAGAGCGGACACTTCTGTAGGGCCCTACGGCCCAGCTACTGCGCTGCTTTCAGCGCCAGGAGTGGTTGGTGAGACCCGATAATTCCTTCACCATAAATAAATTAGCAATTTTTTTCCGACGCTGGGATTTGCACCCGTATCCTCATACTCCGAAAACGAGTGTCTTCACCACTAGTCTACTCACCCACGCTTCCGCGAGGGGAATGCATGTACAGCACATCTAAACCACATGAATGTGCCTCATTGTGCAAAACTAATGCAGAAAGACAACACTTTCCAGTCATACTTTACTGTATTATGTTGTAATGCATTAAATGTCCTCAGCGGGACATGAAGTTAAAGCGGATGTAGAAAACTGCACAAGTTAATAAAACTTCTTCTTCACAAAAAATTGATGTGAAGTTGCGCAATAGTTGTCCTCCTAAAGAGGCAGTTATATGTATTGAAATGGATGAAAAAGCGAGCAAGGGTGGGCCATCTATCAGCCAATCATTCTTTCTTGCTGGGCCGGGAATAGGCTCCAGTGGCCACTCTTAATATACTATATTTCTCTATGTCTAAGCTCTCCCATAGTTTTGTACTTCGTATTGTAAATCTTCGAACATTTATAACTGCCCAAGTTAATAAAATTTCTTCTTTACAAAAAATTGATGTGAAGTTGCGCAATAGTTGTCCTCCTAAAAAGGCAGTTATATGTATTAAAATGGAAGAAAAAAAATTGCCCGCAGCTTCCCTCGGGGGAACACTGAGGAGGATGCGGAGCATATAATTGGTTAACGGGGTGTTAAAGTGCGACTTACTTGGGTCGATGGCTAAATTGGTTAACGTGGTTGTGAAATGGGGTGTTAAATTGCGACTTACTTGGGTCGCTGGCTAAATTGGTTAACGTGGTTGTAGGAGGGGTGTTAAATGAGTGAACACGTACGACACGTATGCGAAAGGGCGGTGTTTATTTATTGCGACGAACTTTGAGCACGATGGCTTTTTGGTCGGTAAAGTGAAGAGTGAGTGGATCGGGCGGCAATCAACGACTGCTTGCACGTAGCACACACGACGTAGTCGGCATAGTCGGTGCCCTTTCCAAACGTACCGCAAAGAACCGACAACGCTTTGGAGTTGTTCTGAATGTTGCCGATCCGAGTTAAGTTGTTATCGAACCAAAGACGATCACACACCTTGCAGGTGTGGCCGAAGCTTCGGTCGAGGAAGTCGCGCTTGAAGCGAGCGTTGTGCGTGGCATACTGCTTGGCGCGCCACGCCGCTACCTCGGCGCGCTTGCGCTCGCGGGCAGCATCGGGATCGGCCTCTCGTCGCCGACACTTGCACTCGGCTTCCCGTTTTCGAAAGTACGGGTCCTCTTGTCGACGCTTACGTTTCAAAGCGGCCAAATCCGGTGCTGCTGCTCGACGCTGACGTCTCTCAGCGGCTTCACGTTCTCTAAGTTGAGAATCTTCCGCTCGACGCCGACGTTTACGTTCGGCGTCGCGAGCTCTTCTCCGCGCTGCCTTGTCTTCGGACGACGACTTGGTTGCGGCTCCGCCAACACTTTGGCCGGCGCTGGTCGAAGGGACGTCGATCATTGCGACCTCGGACGTCGACGCGCCGTACAAACCAACCGACGAGCGGCAACTGAGCGAGCGATTACCGACCTTGAGTATATATACAGCGCGACGGTGCATGCACTGTCAGCTGTCGAATGTTCGAGAAGGGGGAGAAGCGCAACGGCGCATGCGTGCGCGTCAGTTGCCGATGTTTTCGAAGCGCGACGGCGCATGCGCGCGCGTCAGCTGCCGATGTTCTGTGCACAGATGGTGGAGGAGTGAAGCGCGTGCGGTGTGTAGAGGAGGAAGGGATGCACAGATGGTGGAAGAAGGAGGAGGAAGCTTGCGGACGGCGCCGCACTACAAGCCTCGAGTATTAGATGCTCCGCATCTAAAAGCGAGCAAGGGTGGGCCATCTATCAGCCAATCATTCTTTCTTGCTGGGCCGGAAATAGGCTCCAGTGGCCACTCTTAATATACTATATTTCTCTAGGTCTAAGCTCTCCCATAGTTTTGTACTTCGTATTGTGAATCTTCGAACATTTATTCTACACACACGATCCCTCGAGGACGGTTTCCAGCTCTCCCATATTATAGTACCAAGTGCTCTGATTCGTTAACCACTTTTCCTAAACACATATGATGCTAAAATCTGTGAGTGGCGAACGTTTCGCTGAAGGATCAGTGAGAATGCAAATCATATTGCGTTTGTGGGCATCTGTGAAGGCGTACACAACGCGGCTTGAAGCAGGACGACTTTTTTTGCAATGTGAAAGAAGAAACAAATCAAGATGAACAAGAGCAATTGTGTTTCACTGACGTCATAATACAGAAAAGCCTCGTGAATCTATTTGTAGACGCTGCAAACAATTATTCCTTGATATATAGGTGACAGGGCGTGGTAGTACAATCGCCGATCAGCTCTGTTAAATCATACGTTGCTACGTCAAGGCATCTGCGTATAATGAAGCTAAAAAAATTGGACGAATTGTTTTCATTCACTTTTATTTCACGTAGGGGCTCACATAGCAGTTTCAATCGTTGGCGACGGTTTTACGTTTTCGCTTGGTTAACAACGTAAGATTAAAAAGAAGGGTACTTCTTTTTGCACAAGAAACACAAATAAAAAAGATTAAAAATGTGTAATGATCTCTCTCGCAGTCTTCAAATGGTGATAGTGTTCTCAGACATTTTGGTTACACAGATTTACTGTGAAACATACCTTATTTTTTATATTACAATGTCTATACGCCGTTAAAGGACATATAGAAAGGAGTGGCTAGAGAAAATTGCTAATCTAGTAGGCAAAAACTAATTAAGGCAGCTTATCTATATGAATGCCAAGCGTGGTGGAAGTGTGGGGCTGGGATGCATTATTTTGCTTCTTTTCGCTTTTCTCGAACTGTCCTTCAGCATTTTTTTCCTGTTAGCCTTGCCAGTTTTCATGTGTTTTATCTCGCCACTCCGATTGATTGATACGTCCTTCCTATTTCGTTCATTTCTTTCTCTCTCTTTCTATTGCCTGCGAGGATCTACCATGGCACCACCTACGGGATGATGTCACTCATAGGATGCCAGGTGGTGTTGTCTGCTAGAACACAGCACGTCCTGCGCTTTTGCTGTGAACACCGTGCGGGCTTTCCTTTCTTTTGAGGCTCAGTGTTTAAAGAAGCGCTAAAATCTGATAATACTGGCAAGCAAACTACGAATCGGTGCCCCCGGTGGCACTCTCGTGTCTAATTTACATCGTAAAATCGCGACTGAAAATTTTGGCAGAAATGGGTGACGACGCAAGTAAGGCGAGAGCACGCGTCTTATCTGTGACGTCGAAACGATTGCAGCGCTGGCCTCGCTACAGTGGAGGCCCTCGCAGCCAATATATTGCGTGCTTCTTATTTCGCTTTTGAAGACGATAGTCTTTCTTGGGTACCTTCGACGGAAAAATTTTGGCCTGTCTGTTTGTAGGTCTGTCTGTCTGCTTGTCTGTTTGTATGCTATGTGTCTGTCTGTCTGTACATTTGTCTGTTTGTCCGCCCTAACGATTCCTCAAGTGGCACAAAACGGCTAACCCCATACGCAGAGCCCACCAATATTGCTCAAGGTTTAACGTTCATCGTTGTGTGATTGTCAACTAAAAAAGCAAATATTGCGCATATCTGAGGCGCCATAACAACATGTCTATGTTTTGTATGTCTGCCTTTATACTACAAGAGGCACACACAAGTGCCTAAGGACTGTAGCGTTTAACGCGCTGCGGTGACAGTGCAACGCGATGCTCAAGAAGGTGTTTCAAACGCTTTGCTACACGTGGTCACGACACACGCGCTGCGCAGCCCACGTGCTTTCCGAGCCGGAGAGTGAGTCGCGCCTTCTGCTTCGCATTCATATGTAAACAAGAGAGGAGAATTTGCCTACTCAATATGGCCGACTTCCGGCTTCATCGCGGCTCCACAACGAGTGACGTCAGGGCCGCTCCTTACCTTTCCTTCCTCCGTGCTTTGCTACGACGGCACGGTGGTGGCACCTGCCCGTCGCTTTGCATTCTACACCTTATCACCTCCGAGACTGGCGCGCATCCTTCTCCGCGGTCGCGCACGCCTTCATTTTCGAAGATAACTGCCAGATGGCGCTCGTGCCTAACGTGCCTAGCTGCGCTTGTTCGCCTCCGTTACACCCCTTCAGAATACCATTCACCGATGTTTTTGCGCAGAACACGAAATAAACGTTTTGTTTACTCTCTCCAGACGCAAGACTATTGTCTTTCGACGACATTTAGCGTGTAACGTGTAGATTCGGGCCAATTTTTAACACGTTGTTCGCGTTGTGTTTTTTTACTGATACTAGTAATGGTCAAACTTTACATTATCTTCAATGGCGCTCGAAGCGCAAGAGGAAAAAGACGCATTAGAATTATTATCATGCCGCTCCGAGAACAAGAAAAGGAAACTTCTGTTAGGCGATGGCGCTTGCCGAGTATGCCACAGCTGGATACGCTGTACGTGGTTAATCTTGCGTTACGCCAAGTGACAACGACGGCCGCCTTCTCTCCCTTACATGCTCCGCACTTAACGAATGCTAGCAAAGTTTGAACGTGCGCCGACGGTAAGCGCTCTGGCAAGGGCTGGAACACACGCGCAGCTCAAACAAAAGCCACAGAGATAGACAGGTAGAGTAAATAATGATAGTACTGATTGCTGGTGTTTGGCGTTCCAAAACTGTCACATGAATATGAGAGGCATATGTAGAAGAGGGCTCTAGACGTTTCAACCACCTGGGGAAATTTAACGTGGTCCCGAATCGGAGCACACGGCACTACAGCATTTCCGCCTCCTTCGAAAATGCATCTACCGAAGCCGGGATTTGATCCCGCGTCCTGCGGGTTATCAGCCGACTGCCTTAGCCACTAGACCACCGGCGCGGGATTTATTAAGAGCTTCATATTGGTGGCAAAGTGGGCTTGTTGGTAGACACGCAGAGGTACTTCAAACAGCGCAACGACGGGACGCAGGATAGAGCACACAACACCAGGCAGTGTTATGTGGTCTATTCGGGGTCCCGTCTTCGCGCTCTTCGAAATAAATAAGAGCGCTGCTCTTCGAACTGCAGCGCTTGAGTCGTTCATACTGCTAGCCGTGTCTTGTTAGCAACGGAGCTGTTTAAGCTCTTATCGCAGAGGTGTCGCGTGAACAAAAAAATGGCAGCACATCCACGGAGTGAATGATGGAGAGTGGGGCGAAGAATTCGTCCGTCCATTCGTTATTGCTTCCGTCCGTCCATGCGTCCGTCAGTGTGACCGTACATGTGCCCATCAGCCCGTCCGTGCGTGCGTCTGTTCGTGCGTCCATCCCTGCGTTCGTCCATGCAGCCGCCCCTGCGTCCGTTCATGCGTCCATCCATGCATCTGTCTATGTGTCCGTTCGTCCATCTATTCAACACTCCAAGTACCACCATCTCGCATCTATTCATCATATAATTGGATGGATGGATGGATGGATGTATGTGGCCGTACCCTTTAGATCGGGTGGCGGCTAACGCCACCTAGCCGTGATACTTAGTGAACTAACCATTACATTTATGTTTTTTTTTCTTTAAATAATGAAGTTCAGGATTCGTACTTCGCAGTGAAGGGTTTAATTTTCACTCGTGCCTTTACTTTAGCCACCAATCAGATAACCTCCTTCTAGTTAAGTCTACCCGCTTAAAGTCTATTTTGCCCTCGCTGTCCCTAAATCCCAGTGCTTTGAAAAACTCTGCGCCATCATCCTGAACTATAGGGTTAAGCCCTTTACAGAACATTATCAAGTGTTCGGCAGTTTCTTCTTCCTCTCCACACGCACTGCATACTGTGTCGACCCCTTCGTATTTGGCCCGATATGTCTTGGTTCGCAGTACTCCCGTCCTGGCCTCAAACAGTAGAGAACTACCCCGAGTATTATCATAGATCCTTTCCTTGGCAATTTCCTGCTTAAAAGTTCGATAGATCTCTAGTGCGGACTTCTTAATCATGCCCATTCTCCACATGTCAGTCTCCGTTTTCTTCACTTTTTTCTTAACCAATAGTTCCTTTTGGTTTGGCCACCTGCTGTTTTCTAAGTATTTACCAGTCAACTTCCTGGTTCACTTCCTCCATTTTGTATCGACATTCTTCATGTACAAGTAGCTGAAAACCTTCCTAGCCCAACGCTCTTCCCCCATTTCTCTCAATCGCTTCTCAAATTTTATCTTGCTGCTAGCTTCCCTGCCCTCAAATGATGTCCATCGCATATCACCTTGTACTCCCTGATTTGGTGTATTCCCGTGAGCTCCTAAAGCAAGCCTACCTATTCCACGTTGCTTAATTTCTAATCTTGCTTGAACTTCTGATCTCATGCACAAGACCACATTGCTGAACGTCAGCCCAGGAACCATGACCCCTTTCCATATTCCTCTCACAACATCATACCTATTGTAATTCCACAGTGCCCTATTTTTCATGACTGCTGCATTCCTGTTACCTTTAGTCGTCACGTATATTTCGTGTTCCCTCAGGTACTCGGTCCCATTGCTTATCCATACGCCCAAATATTTGTATTTATCTGTTATCTCTAGCGTGACCTCCTGTATTCTAAGCTCACTACCTTCGTTGTCATTGAAAATCATGACTGCTGATTTTTCCCTACTGAATCTAAAATCTAACCTATCTCCCTCATTACCGCAGATGTCCATCAATCTCTGCAAATCTTCCTTGTTGTTGGCCATTAGCACTATATCATCGGCGTACATTAATGCTGGTAGTGCCTGATTAATAAGTTTTCCTTGTTTGACTAAAGAGAGGTAGAAGCCCAGTCCACTTCCCTCTAATTTTGCCTCTAATCCTTGTAGGTACATCATGAATAATAAAGGTGACAGGGGGCACCCCTGCCTAAGCCCCCGTTTTACCTCTGCAGGCTGGGATACCTGTTTTTCCCACTTTATAACTACCTTGTCACCTTTATAGACACCCTTTAAAAGATTAGTGACTACATGTTCCACGCCTAGTGTGTCCAGTATTCCCCACAATTCCTCTTGAACCACGCTATCGTACGCTCCCTTGATATCCAAAAATGCTAGCCACAGGGGCCTGTGTTCTTTTTCTGCTATTTCGATGCACTGCGTCAGTGAGAACAGATTGTCTTCCAACCTCCTGTGTTTCCGAAAACCATTCTGCAGTTCCCCCAGCACCCCCTCATCCTCTATCCACGCCTGCAGTCTTTCCTTTATAATCTGCATCGCCAGCCTGTAGACCACTGATGTCACTGTTATAGGACGGTAGTTGTTTATGTCAGCTTTGTCCCCCTTTCCTTTATAGATCATGCTCATCCTGCTAAGTTTCCATCCATCGGGAACTTCACCATCGATTATTATTGTACTCACTGCCTCTCTTAGAGCCTGCTTAGACTTCGGACCTAATGTTTTTATCAGCCTAATTGGAATGCCATCTGGGCCTGTTGATGTACTACTAGGAACCCTTTTCTCAGCCCTTTCCCACTCTTGTTGTGAAAATGGAGCCATTGCACCACTTGATTCGTCTTTGTCTATTGTGGTGCATAAAGTACTTCTTTGTTGAAATTTTTCTGTCACCCTTGTTCTTATATATTCAATAGCTTCGTCCCCTTCTAGCCTAGCACCTTGGGCTGTAGTTATAAAGTTCTGCTCTAGGCTCGTCTCATTTCTTAGGGAGTTTAGATGGTTCCAAAATTTCGCAGCTGCCTTTCTATCTTTTTTATGTACTTCTGCCAGCCACTGAGCTCCCTTCCTTCTAATCTTTTCATTGATCAGAAGGGATGCATCCCTTCTACAGCTTAGAAAGGTTGCCCATTTTCTTTCCACATCATCTGTCGGTTCACCCCGCTGCTTAGCATGTCTGTGTTCCCTAGAGGCTTCCTGACGTTTTGCTATGGCTCTCTTAACTTCCTCATCCCACCAACGTTTGGGTTTGTGTCTTCTTTTCCGGGGTGACTTGTCACGCTTCTTAGCAAGCTCTATCTCAAAGAGTCTAATTAGATTCGTGTATGTACACACTGTCTTATTATCCTCCGTGATTACTTTCTCAATTTGTTTAGTGGCTATTTCAATTTGCCTTTCTGGATAAAAATTTTCCTGTAGTTGCTCATCTTGTCTCCTTCCCACTTTCACTGCTCGTCCAAAATTTAGCTTGATACGTTTGTGATCGCTACCCAGACTTCTGGAGCCACCTTCATCTATGTGCATTTCCCTGAGCTTATCATACATCCTATGTGACATCAGTGCATAATCTATCGTCGACTGAAGCCTTCCTACCGCCCATGTTATTTGCCCTTCACACTTCTCGGTACTGTTGCAAATGATCAAATCAAGCCTTTCACACATATCCATGATCATTTTGCCTGTCGGGTCGGTATACCCATCTATATCTTCTATGTGCGCATTCATGTCTCCTAGTATAATTATCTCGCACTCTCTTCCTAACTCCTGAATGTCCTTTGATATACACTCTACCATTGCCTGGTTTTCCTCTCTGGCCTTTGCTCCCGTCCACAAGTACACGAAACCAAGGAGTGTCATTTGACCTGCCACTTTCCCTTTTAGCCATAAATGTTCCTTGCACTCCTGCTTGACCCTTTGCCAGTCTGTACTTTTATGAATGAATGCCCCAATACCACCCCCCTTTCTGCTGCCTTCTGTTCTATTACAATACTCCCACGCGTAGTCCGGATTGTTCGGAGGTTGTTCCATGTCCCTGAGATGTGTTTCTACAAAACCGTATACCGTCGGCCTCTCTTCCCTTAGCTGTTCTTCTATCTCTTCCCACTTCAGCCTGTTCCTACCACCCTGCATGTTAATATACCCTATGTCTGAATTGGCTCGGCGCTCGTGGCTACGTCTATTTATGCCCCGGACTCTACGTATCTTAGATATTGGTGCCACTTTGGAATCGTATCTGTCCATACCACCTGTCGAAGAGTCTCCCTGGTTGTTTTCCTCGTTACTAGCTATCCTGCACCAAGAAGTGCTCGCTTGCCCCCCAAAAAAGCTACTGCGCGTCCTGCAAGTCGCCAACCCACCTCATGACCTAGCCGCCCATCGAAGTGAATTCTGTCTCGTTGAAAACCCCCCCACCTATGCACCTCTCTGTTTATTTCCACCACTTCAAAGCCTTTCTCTCGACTCATCCGCCATATTTCTTGGTTTGCGTTGACCACCGCTCTTTGCAGGTTGCTATCACGCACCGGTACCTCCGGTATCGTGCATATCACTACCTGCACCTTAGGAGAAGTGGCGCGCATGTCATCGACGCCTTTCGCCAGTGTGGCTGGTAGTCCTGCTGCATCTTCATTTAGGACATCGTTTAAACCGCCTGAAATTATCACGAGGTTGCGTCTATCAGCTGTCGTTTTGAGCTTTGCGCTCGCTTGCTTCATGACTGCTTCCAGCTTGCGTCCTGGGAACGCCCATACTGCAACCCTCTTGTCACCTCTTACCCTCTCTTTGATGGCTTCTGTGCATCGATTTAAATTTGAGTCCCCGGCGATTATCACATGCTGTGACTTTTCCGCTGGAGCGTTCTGCACCTGGGGGCTACTTGCACCTGTTACGCCGGCTCTTTTGTTCCCTTCCTGCCCCACCACTACCTCGCTGAAGCTGGGCCTTGCGACTGTTGAACCGGCTAAACCTGTTTTTTCCAAGCTTGCTTGCTTTTCCTTCTCCACCGTTCTGGTTGCCGGTTCCCTACTGTTCTCTCGGTAGGTCGCTTCTTTGTTCAGCTTCGCTAGCACTTCCTCGGCGGACTTCAGTCTTTCTCCCATTGCCCTCGTTTTTTCTTGCTCTGTCGCCAACGCAGTCTCGAGTTTGGCGATTTTCATCAGCAGTTCACTCTGGGCAACCATCATTTTCTCCATTTTTTCCTCGACCTCACATTGCCTACACTTCGCGTCAGCCTCTTCTCCATCCGCGTCTACGCTTGGGTCCACTTTCAAACCCACTCCACATCCTGAACACTTTACAGTCTTTTTAACCATGCCTTTCTGACACCAATTGTCCCTATCCTCGATAATTACTAAACTCGATCCCTGCACTACGAAAAAAAAGAAAGTCCAAGCTCTACTACAAAAATTTGCGTGTTCAATGTACGCGCACCTCCCCAACGGGGTGGCAAAAGAAAAAAAAAACAAAAAAAAATTCAAACACACCCACCCGCACTAACTAATAAATACCTGGTGACTGGCCCCCGAAAAGCCGTACCATAAAATAAGTGCTACGAAGATTTCAACCGCTGCCTTATAATTATAGAGACAAGCTCAAAACATGCAAAAACACTTATCTGCGCAGTCGATTCGGAGCGCTCCAAAACACGTCCATCCACCTTGACAGCCTGAACTGAATTCTTACAGATTAATGTCTCAACCAACCCCTTAAATACCCTTTGTTCAATCCAAGGATTGGCGTAGAATATGCTCCTCAAGCTTCTCATGGGATACGTTTTCCGCCCCTCAGGCGTGTAAATCGCCCGAAGGAAATCCCCATCACTACCTATGAGGCATTTGGATTTATGAGTTATGACTCCGAGACCCCTCATATGGTCTATGGAGTCAGCAAGGTCGTGGGATGAAGAGTAAAGGATAATACCATCGCCTTGCACGATGTATCCCATTGACGCGCTACTCTTGACCAGCTGCCTCAAACGTATGTCTTGTGCATAGTGTTCACAGCACAACGCGGAGATCAACGACCCCACGAAAGACGTTGACCTCCACCCACTCATCAGTCCCTTACTGTATGGGATGTGTGCTCCCAAAACCTCAACCACCAGATTGTCTAACTCGGACGCAAGCCCATCACAAATGGTTGCCGCGTCCTGGAAATCCCGAAATCTGCGTTTCCGCAGACAGCGAGCCAGGACAGTCCATATCATACGCAGCAACCACTTAGGGACGTTGTGATCGAAGCGGGATGCGTCGATGGCAGAGTAGTGGCGGGAGTAATACGTCGAGAACTTGGCCATGAGCGTTGGTTTCGAGATCGTGCTGTTGAGGAAGCGAGGGGGCCCAAGAAGGTCAAGGACAAAGCACGTCCCAACATATGAGTGCATGGGTGTGGAGATGATTATTCTGGTTTTTGCTTCCTCCTTCAGGGCAGCGTGACAGACATTCGAGGGCTTGAGAAGCTCCTCGATGTCTCCAAACATCAAGGCAGACACCCCGGCGATGGTCTTGGTCCTAAAAGCCATCTTCTCTTGGCCTGGGAAAAGCCGTTTTAAGGCATCGAGGGAACTGGGCGTGGGAGAGGCCCCACCTGAAGTACCCCAGCGAACAGGATCGCAGCGATACTCCCTGTAAGACAACCCCCCCCGCCCCGAACCCCGCCTTAGGACCAGTCACCCACATGTCAAACCATCGCTCGAGGGTCCGCTCGACCCACTCTTCGTGCCCCTTGAAAAGGAGGGAATCACCCTGCACCCACTCCTTGACCATTCCAATCACCTCCTCGCGATCCCAACCGCGCGGACCTCCTGACGTGAAAAGCCCCGAGACTGCCAATCTGGCGTCTGTTCCATGAACGCTTACCTCCCTCTCGATATCCGCCAACACCACCCGGACAACATCGTCTCTGCGCCCATCAAAGTCAGCGGCCAGGATCTCCTGGCTGGGCTGGGGGACGCAGCTCACGTGCGAAGCAACGAGCACGCGCCGTTCCACCTGACTTACAAAGTCATAGTAGAAGGCTGCTGCGTCAGGCGAAGTCGTCCGGATGGCATCACAGAAGTCAAGCAAGAAGGAGAGGGGCCCGGTGAAGGAACCAGCCCACCCTACCAGTTTTTTGTGGTGGGACGTGGAAATGTACCGCGAGCGGCGGAGGGACTCGAGCCTAGCGTAGTTGGTCGCTACTCGCACGCCTGTAAACGCGCGGCGCACTGCCGTGCCTGCCTCGTCCCAATGCACGCCCCCGACCCAAGACCAGTCCAGGGTGAGCTTGTCCTTCACCTTTTCGTTCACGAAATGCCCGAGTTGGTCTCTGGGCCTCGGGCCGGCCCAGACGCTAAGAGTGGCCAGTCTCCTGATCTGATGCCGCCTGCAAAGCAGGCGGGGTTTGGCCACCCCCTGGTTGGTTTAGGGGGACCTGCTCCGCTTGGGGCCTCGGTGCCCCACCACGACCAAGACCCTGAGCAGGAAGCGCTCCGGGTTGCGTGGTTGCGGGGTCTTTGGCTGGGGTCCCTCTTCCCGCTGCTGCAGCCAGTTTGGCAGCCAGCCGAGTGCAGGGACCGACCCTAGGAGCAGGGTCCGGCGCGGTCTCGTTGCGCCTAATCTGTAAGGCGCAGAATTCCCGTATAGAAGCACCGCCATCCAGCGGACATTCCAAGGACTAAACGAAAGGTGGCACACGCACACTTTTTTACGGCTTGCGCTTCGGGTCTACTTCCCACCTTCAACCACCTCGAGTTCATGGTATATACTAGTTCACTGTATTCATGACACTGCGGCCGAACGCTCGCTTAACCTTTCGAAAACCAAGGAGGTTACGCCCAGCGAGTATGACGTAGGAAACTTTTGCAGTCAGATAGTGCTCAATGTACATGCCAATGGCTGCTAATGGGAAATGAGAGGCGAAGAATTCGGCTTTTACTTTCTTACGGCTTGCGCTTCGTATCTACTTCCCATTTTTAACCACCTCGAGTTCATTCATGGTATATACAAGTTCATTGTATTCATGGCACTGCGGCTCAGCGCTCGCTAAACCTTTCTAAAGCTAGTCATGTAATCTATATGTTTCTGTTTTCGTTCCCTTTCTCTCTCACTATCTCTCTCTCTGCGTTCGCTTTCTCGCCCATTAATTTTATTGCATCCCACGTCGTACAAACCGGCGCACGTGCTTCGGGGGTGATGCGAAACTTGAAGGAGCGCACAATGAGAGCACGTGCATGTAACCGGCCTAGTGATTGCGCTGCATAGTTTTAGGGGCGAAGCTCCTTATAGCGGCACCCGTTCGTTCCCCGTAGTATGTAACAAGTATAACATTTTGACCTCCAAGTTGGTGCCGGTGAGAGACTTCTTCTGTGCGTTGTTGAACAATAAAAAATAATGCTCAATGTAGATGTCAATGGCTGCTAATGGAGAATGAGAGACAGGAGCATTCGGCTTTTAGTTAACGCGCAGGCTGCGATCACCATTAGCAGCCATTGGCACGTACATTGAGCACTATCTGACAAGAAAGGGTTGCTGCGTTATACTCGCTGGGTGTATGAGATGGCCATATACGCATGCGTTGCCGTTTGATGTGTGGTTCCATATAGAGTCTGCAACGCCACAGATGCATATCTGTCAGTTTAGCTAACGATATTTCTATCAAAGCACACACAAAAATAAGTTACCTAAAAACATAACATATAACAATCACAGTACGCATACAAAATTTTATTACGATATGGCACAAAGCAAACAAGTAGAAAAGGCGTAATACACATGTCACAATCTCACAACATCTAAAACAAAGCCCCACTGTCCCTAATATTTACTATATCTTCGGAAGTTTTGTTCCACTCTCTAATTGTTATTTAAAAGGAGGTGTTGGCAAAACAAGTGGTTTGGTGTGAGTATTCTACTTTATTCTACTGGCATTTCTTAGAGTGTTATGCTGGTGCTAATAGGTGTTTCTACTTATTAATTCCTTTTGGGTGATAATATATGCTGCGCAAGATTTCTAATCAAGGTTTCTGTCTTCGAGGTTGTAGAGTTTGAACCTCTTCTACTGTTTCCGCAAGATACTTTTGAGCCAGGTTCCAGATGAGACAAGCATAATCAATTATGAATCTTACACGTAAGAAATAAAGGGTCTCATTTATCTTTCTTGTGGCACAATGCAAGTTTCGGCAAAAAAGCCTATTCTTCTATCCTTTGGGATCATTTGTTCTATGTGTCTGTTCCAATGAGATGAATAAGTTAATGGAATTCTCAAGTATTTACACTGTGGTACTTATTTTACTGCTCCGCCATCGGTACTGTATGTGTACAGGATTTCTGGAAATCTTTTTTGCAAAGATGGCGTGGTTCTACATCGATTGATTCATATGTGGGGTTTCACGTCCCAAATTCACCATACGATTATGAGAGACGCCGTAGTGGAAGGCTCCGGAAATTTCGACCACCTGGGGTTCTTTAACGTGCACCCAAATCTGAGCACATGGGCCTACGGTTCCACATCGAAATACTTGGGTGCATTCTCCATGTGGAGCACAAACGTGTTGCTGTAGTGTTTTGATCCTTTTGTATTGATTCGGCGTCTGCGAGTGAAGTGATGTGACGGTAGATGACGCACTAATCTGCGAAAAGTTTGACGTGCTTTTGCCACGTGCAACACCAAAATTTGAATATATCTCTTCAAAAGGCGTCCAAGTGTGACGAGAGTAGTTGGCACGCGTGACGTCCTAATTATACTGCTGAGCACTCATCAATATTCAGCGGAGGTGAATGCTCCTCCTTGAGAAAGAAAGAGTTTAATGAAACGAACATTTTCTGATTGCAAGCTTGACAGTTGCTCGGGACGAGGGGAATAGCACTCGTTGAACACCTCCTCCCCCCAAAAGACAGCATGGCGCACGCCTAGGGCGAGGGTGGTGTTTCTGGTTTGGCATCGATCCAGCAAGCCAATAGAGCGGCAACACATAACAAATACAACGTTTTATTTCCCATGAAAATACGTTAGCTAAGCAAGAATAAACGAATTAACACCGCATATAAACGAAGCGGTGACGCCTTCTCTCACGGCTGCCGAACGACATGTCGTAGTGGCACCGCCGCATCTGTCTGTCTGCTCCTTACGCGGCCCTGAAGTTCTCCTTCCTCATTATATTCTTGAAAGCTTCAGCAGCAAGCTTCGGTGCAAAGAAGAGCCTACTGCTGCCTGAGAGCCATGACCCTCTAAAGGTGTTTCTCGCCTTACTGGAGCGTCGACCACCGCTCGAAGATAACCGGCTAGCGGCGTTGCATCCCTGGGGGTCATAGCACGTTCCAAGCCTGCCAGGGTAGGTGACGCCAAAAACGAATGGTGCTTCAAGAGTCCATGCGTTCTTCGTTCGGAGATGTGGACGTTTTTTCTCTCCTTTCAACCACGGACTCGGGAAGCACGGTGCTGGTCCACCATGACGAAGCCATACGTCGCCTGCAGTGACAGGATAGCCGCGTCCTTTACTGGATGCAGGTCGAACGCGACCCGATGGTGATTCCGCCCTGTAGGAAATGTGGGCAGCCGCGTCCGTCTTCGTCATCGTCGCTGTCGCGGTTGTCGTAGAAGGAGGTCTATAGGTCGTGGTGCGGCGCTCGAAGTCCTGACCAGTGGTCGATAGATGGTTGCCTTCGCAAATCACCAGGACCAGCAGTGAAGGGTGGAGTAGGTACTCCAGCACGACTACTTGCTTCCCGCTCACGCCCTCGTCCGGCAATGCGAGAGCCTCCGGTTCTGGGTGCTCACTCGCAATGACTTCCTCTTCTCCCGTGAGGACATCAGACTCGCTCGAGGCTTGGGGTTTTCTGCTGTCGGATTATGATGAAGCTTTGATGTTGGATATCGGCGTCGTTGCGGGAGTCTCTAAAAACTGATCACTCGCAGAAGAGCGCGGAGAAACGAGATTGTCGTGCCGCGTTTCGGGAAAAGTCGCACCAACGCTCACCTTAATTAGCTTCGTGTTCCTACGTCTTGAGATGGGCAAACAGTTTTGGAAGGCTTGCTTACGTGTTCGATGACGGCGCGGGCGGCCCCTCTTAGAACGACTGCAGAACGGCAGCTTCGACTTCAACTCCGTCCTTCTGCGACGCTTCAGAACAGCGACGATGGTTGACATGCCTCGAAGATGCCGGCTAGGGCCCTAGTAATTCGACTATCGGCGAAGCACGTTCAGGACGCGCTGATACGAGCAGCAAGATTCTAATGGCGGACGCAAAATGAGTTTAGCGTGGGCAGGACGCGGACCGGCAACCTGACAAAACTGGAGCATGACTGTGCGTTCCAAAAACGAGCCAAAGAATGCTCACAGTGCCACGTCGAAGCAGTGGGGACACGTGGGCGCGTGCGCTCGTGGCAACGAGAAGAAGATAATGATGATAATGGTCTCGTATAGATTTCACTCACCCATAAAGCACCGAGATGATCATGTCATTGTTCCCTCTCATATAGCTTATGCCCACACTGGGGGTAGTGGCGAATAATTGATTATATAAACTTCATAAAATCTTCGGACTAATAAGTATTGATAAACAAAAAAAAACGAATGTAAGAAGAAAAGACCACAGTAATTGTAAATTAGTAGATTCAGAACAGGCAGCTTAATGGTTATCACGAATGGAATTAGAATATATGACATCAAATTGTAGCCAGAAATTTTTTCGCGCAGAAACTTTCTCCTCTTTTAAAGAATACAGCATGCTTTTCGCAGCTCCGTTCAGAGATTTGGTACAGCAAATCCTAATTGTGCCTGGCTTCTAACGAATCGTATAGCAAAAACAGGCAAACGTGAGTGTTCGGCAAATTAACTGGGCTCGTCTGATCCGGCCAAAGTTCTCTTGGGCCTAGTTGGTTTATAATCGTAGAAGTGCTTTTACTGCGCAAACGCACCAGAAAGAAAATATGACACACATAGCGCTGTGGGTGACGCCACGTAGTGACGAACTGCGACACGGTCATGTGCTCCGTCCTTTACACCGACTCCGCGTCGGCGCTTCATCACTACATCTGATGGGGAACAACTTTGTGGAACTCGCTGCAGAAGACGCTTATCTGGAAGGTTTTGTGCAGGGTTAACCCCACATGCTACTCGTGCAGGGTTAACACTACATGCTTGCAACAAACATTTGCGCCATTGAAGCTTTGGTAAACATACCAGATGGGAACTCTTTTAGAAGAAGACTCATTGGATGCCCGTGCAACACACTCTCTCGTGTTTTACAGTACAGGAGTTGCCACGGGTTCTTAATGTCCTACAATGACACTGTTCAAGGTGCATATTCTTCGGCAGCAGGCGTACGTGAAGGTGTTGCCTTGTTTTATGCGCTTTGGTCGTCTGAACACCGTGTTGAGCGGTGGAGTTTATGCCGAGGTGCCAAGTATTTGCCATCCCGTAGGGCTTCGCGCTAGTCTTCAATATTGAGCTATTCTTTGATCCTCTATGGGTTAGTCAAGTGTATTATGGGGTCCCACAGCGGTCGGATAGCGTTTGACGCACGCACGTTGTTCTTGATTCTGGCATTGTGTATGTAGCATGTTCTTTTTTTATTGGCTCCAGTATGCCCTACAGCATCAGTTAAATAAAAATAAAAAGTTCTGTTTCCTGTATGAAGGCCAGGAGTGGTTGATGCAGTAGAGCGTGCGGCCAGTGCGTCAAGTCAAGTGGTCGGCCGAGGTGGTGGTGAAGGTTGCGTAGGTGGCGAGTGCGAGCCCGGTGAAGGCCCGGCCAGGTTTGCAATCGAGCATTGCCTCTATGGCCGGGACAATGCAGAATGGGCATGTAATTGGGGGACGCTGTGCACCTGATTCAAGTCCATGTAGCCAGGATTGCAGCAGCCAAGGCAGCGCCCACTCGAATCATCCTCAGCGCAAGTTCTTCTGGGCGAGTTAAGCCACCGGGAAGGTCTGATCCACGCGGAGGAATGTAATGAGTGCACGCGTGCAGCGCTGAAGTGTTTCTTTGTGCACAAGCAAGCTGTCCTTCGGGGACAGACGATGTAGACGCAGCGGGTGCTGAACAGCCGCTCGATGGCAAGCGGCATCTACTTTCAACAGATGCTGGTACGAACAGGTGGGTCCATAATGCGCGGACAGGACATGCGCATCAGTGAATCGGTAGGTGTATATCAGAGGCTATATCGAGAGAGCTGTTCACTTTTCGCAGCTCTCGAACTGCCTGCGTGTAGTCCGTATATACAAGCAATTCATCGTTTTATAAAGAATCTATTTTGGATATCATTACTGTTAACCCGTCCCGTATTGCAGCAAGCTCCACTTATAATGATGGTAATGGGGACTCTGCTACACGACAACATGTATGTTGAGTTTCAGGTAGCGCGGGACATACGAGACTGGTGTGCAGAATGCAGTTATCGATAGCTGCGTCTACGTATACCGCTAGTGCGTTCTTGATAGTAGTGACGACGTCCTCCTGCGCCGCTTGTCAGGTGAATTGTCGCAGACGGGTCAGTGGTCGGTTATCTCTAACCTGTCCCTTGAACCATGGATGAACTTCTTCCAAGGGTGCTTCAGTCTGTGGCAGCGTTGAATTATAGTAGTGAGCAAGAGCCGCCACCGCAGGAACAGCTCGACTGTTTAAGTAGCGAACGACTTGACATTGGTGTACAGTTTCGTCGACGGTGTTGAGCTGCATTTCCACTTGGGGGTCGCGATAGAGGTTATACGAGGAAGGCATGTATCGCGCTCATGTAATCTCAGTTGGCGGTCTCGAGCAAGTCCGAATCTGTCATTGTGAGACGTTGAAACTGAGCTTGATAAACAAGCTTAGGTTGTATAATTGATCGCACCAACACAGGCACCTCCAGTTATTCGAGAGATGCGATGAATGAGATGAAGAGAATAAGCACTACTCCAACGAGCAGAGCAAACCCACGCATTCGCAGTGCCAGATGCGTCCAGTTTGACCCCGAGCTTACGGATTGTAGATACAAGAGTGAGGGTTTGGTCATTTAGGCTCAAACAAATCGGCGTCTGCAGAAGGCAATGGTGACCTGGTCTGTAGGTGACAGACATGAATGCAGCCTTCTTGGCAGATAATGTCAGTCCTATGCGCCCGCACCAGTCCAAGGCCTTGTCCAGAGCCCTCTGAAGGGCCTCCTACTGG